>NC_137772.1:224321203-224501439 GCF_963455305.1 Plecotus auritus
TCTACGTCCGTCCTTTTTCCGTGGGCCACCCCCTCGCAGCCTCCCCTCTAACCCTGGGGGAGCGCCCGTCCGGCTCCGGAGTGCCCACTCTCCCCTCTCCGTCTGAGCTGGGCGTGGGGGGACCCCTCGGGCCACGGCCTCGCTTTCTTTCTTCCTTCCCGCTCTCGCCCTCCTCCTACCCACCCCCCCCCCCCCCGACCTCAGTCCACCCGCCCCAGCTGCCGGCCCGCCGCTCCGGTAGCCCCAGGCCACTAGGGCCGCGGGGAGGGGGCGCCCCGCGCGGGTCCCAGAAGTTACTTTGCAGAGTCAGGGAGGACAAGGAACCGTGCGGGCTTCGGCGCTCCCCATAGCGCGGGGCAGAGGACACGCCCGGGACCCCGCCGCCGCCGCCGCCCCGCGCCGGCCGCCCCCCAGTGGGGCTTACCTGGGAGCCCGCTGCCCCCCGCCAGCTGCCCACGCGCGCCCAGGGCGAGCAGCACGCACAAGTGCCAGCGCACGGCCGCCGCGCCCATGCTCGCTGCGGGCCGGGCCGGGCCGGGTGCGGGCGAGCTGGGCGCGGGGATCCCCGACTGGCCGCTCGGCTAGCGCTCCCGCTGCTGGCTCCGCGGCCACCGCTCGGGCTCGCCTCCTCCAGCAGGAGCGGCTGACGAGCTGACAGCCGCGCGTTCATTGGCCCGTGGTGTTTGGGGGCGGGACGCCGCGCGCGGCCGGCCAATGGGCGCCGGGCCGCGGGGGGAGAGGCGGCGCGGGGCGGGGGGTTGGGGGAGGGGGGAACCGGACCACCCCGCCCCTCCCGGCGGGCGGCAGGTGGGGGGTAGGGGCCCGGGGGCTTGCGCGGCCGCGGGGTGCGCGGTCTCGGCCAGGCGGCGGCTTACACGGAAGCTGCTCCCTCCGCCTGTCCGCTCCTCCCCCCTAAACCCGGGTCATCGAGGGTGACCGCCCTTCTAGGGGCAGCACCCACCACACCACCCCCACCCCCGTCCCCCTGCACACACACACTGGGGTGAGGAGGGGGCCGCCACCGGTCCTCGGAGGTTTAGAAAGACCCGGCGGCATCCCTTCCTAGTGAAAGAAACTCCAATGCTCAAAGCAGAATCGCACATTCACCCATTCACTAAATGTTTATTGAACACCTACTATGTGCCAAGCGCTGGCAAGGCAGCGGCGAACTAGCCAGGCAGGAAAAAATGGTGAAGATCGGTTGAAAATTTACGTTCAAGACAAATGAACTTTTTACTACCCCCCAAAGGACAGTGGTCCTTGAGTATGCTTGTCATAGGACAATCGCAGAATCCACGTCTGTAAGGGCGCGGGAAAGCCCCGCGTGGGGCAGTACCACTTTGCCGTGGGTCCTGGCCGCGGCCCATCGCGGGCTGCGCCTGCAGTTTGATGCCCAGAGACCTGGAGGCCTGAGGCTGCGCACGGACAGACCGGCAGGGCGCAGGGTTTGGGCAGCGGGAGCTGCGGGGTCCTGGCCTGGGGCCACACCTGAGCCTGTTGACCTTTGGTGCCTGAATCTAAGACCCCCGCCCGCGAGGCGGCTGGAAATCAATGGCCCCTCTCAGCGCAGTCTGGACGCTTAAAGGGAAGAAAGTTCAGCAAACCCCAAGGCCCATCTCCTTGACAACCACCAATAAGAGCTCCTTTTTTCTTCTCCTCTCCGCGGACTCAAAGACAAGACTTGCCTCTTTTTGTCCACTCTGCCGGCATTAGTCCTCGCCCAGCTCCCCACTTCCCACCGGCTTCCTTCCCTGCCCCCAACACACACACACACCACACCCCCCACCCCCCACCCCCCCACACACCCCCCCCACACCCCCACACACACCATACACACACACCACACCCCCTACCCCCCACCCCCACCCCCCACACCCCCCCCACACACCACACACACACATACCTCCCACCCCCCCACCCCCCACCCCACCCCTCCCACACATACCCCCCCACACACATACCACACACACACCCCACACACCCCACCCCCCCACACCCCCCACACACTACACACACCACACCCCCCACACCCCCTCCACACACCCCCACACCCCACCGCACACCACAACCCCCACACCCCACACCCCCCCACCACCCCCCCACACGCACCCCCCACACCCCACACAACACACACACCACACACACCACACACACCACATACACACACACCACACCCCCCACACCCCACACACACCCCCACACCCCACACACACCCCCCCACACACCCCCACACCCCCCACACCCCCACACCCCACACACCACACACACACACCACACACCCCCACACACCACACACACCCCCACACACCACACACACAAACACACCACACCCCCCACACCCCCCACACACCCCCACACACCCCCACAACACACACACATACAACCACACATACCACATACACCAAACACACCACACACACCACACGCACACACACACCACACACACACACACACACAAACATACCACCCCCCCACACCCCCCACACACACCACACACACAAGCACACACCACACACACACCACACGCACAAACCCCCCACACACAAACCCCACACACACCACATACACACACACCCCACACACCCTCACACACACACCCCACACACACCCCACACGTACCACACACCCCACCCCCCGACACACACACCCCCACCCCACACACACACACCACACACACACCACACCCCCCACACCCCACACCCCCACACCCCCACACCCCCCACACACACCACATACACCACACACACACCACACACACACCACACACAACACACACACCACACACACACACAACCACACATACCACACACACACACCACACACACACCACACACACACCACATACACACATACCACATACATACACACCACACACACGACACACACACCACACACACACACCACACACACTACACACACACCACACACACACACACACCACACACACACCACATACACACACACCACACAAAACAGATATGCAGGCACATGCTCTCACACACACATTTACACACTTTGTATGGCCTCAAACATAAAGCTCTCACCACATTGGAACTCACACACTCGCACCCTCAGAGCACACACACACTCCTGCACACGCCCTTCCACAGCCGTCTGGAGGCGATGCCACAGCCTGCCAGCCTTGCTCCCAATCTGACTTCATATCACCAAGCGTTTGTGGCACTGGCCTGGCGGCTGAAGCAGAGGGCCCCCACCTGGGGGGTCAGAAAGGGCCCCACCCCACTTTCCATCTGAGAAAACAGACTCGGGCCGCTTGCTTGGGACCAGGAGGGAGGGAAGTGCTGCTTTCTGCCTCCAGGAAGCTCAGCCTCACCCCATCGCTCTAGGCCAGGGGCTCCCAGCGGGGGGGGGGGGGGGGGGGGCACACGCCACAGGGGGGATTTGATTTTTAAGGGGGCAGTTTGAGAATGAGTTATTCACAGTGACTTTTGTGCATTTCTTACGGTTCTAGGGCCCTCATGTACAGCATATAAATATATTGTGACATATTTATGCATTTCAGTTCTCTATTATGTTTTGAAACGTTATTTGCTATCTTTTCACATCACTTCATACTATTATTTTTAACAACTTCTTAGTGATTCCTTCCTCAGTTGGTCAACCGTCCTTCCGTCCTTTTATTTTTCTCTTTCGTGGACGCCATGCTCTTTGGGAGCCTGTTTAGACCAAGCTCATGGCCGTTCAGGCTTCCTCCCCGTGAGTGGGAGTCACTCTTGGAATAATGAGAATTCCATGTCACGGCGGGGGGGGGGGGGGGGGGGGGCGGGGGCGTGCCATCAAGACTTAGAGGTGCTTAGGGGGCTCGGCCCAGACCAGGCTGGGGACCGCTGCTCCAGACACTTCCTTCGCAGCGGCCCCGGCTGGCGGCTCCCCGGGAGACCCGCTCTCAGCTGTGCTTGGTCCTCTTCCCGGGTGTGGGCGGTGGTTCCTGGGGTTTAAAGCTCCCTAGAGCCTTGTGCATCAGGTAACAGGGCAAGAAGTGTGAGCAATGCCCTCTATGTGCCTGTCCATCAGGGACCCCGCCCCAGCCAGTACCCCCAAGCTTGATGGTAGCAGGGACACCTTCTTCCAGGCTCTGTCCCCCCAAATCAAGGAGGGAAGGGAGGCAGGGGGATGGCCTGTCAGAATGTGGACCCCCAAACCCAGGGGCAGCTCTCACACCAAGTTCCAGTCCCCGGCCTTCCCCTCTAAGGGGTGCAGGTAAGTCGGGGAGCAGCGGGGGAGGGAGGTGGAGAGGGAACGTACTTGTCAGCCCCCCACAAATGTACTAAAAGACAGAAAGAGATGGCGCCTGGCCAGTGTGTCTCAGTGGTTGAGCATCGAAATCAATAAAAAAACTGTATCTATATCTATATCTATATCTATATCTATATCTATATCTATATCTATATCTATATCTATCTATCTATCTATCTATCTATCATCTATCATCTATTTATCTATCATCTATCTATCTATCATCTATCTATCTATCTATCTATCATCTATCTATGTATCTATCATCTATCTATGTATCTATCATCTATGTATCTATCATCTATCTATCTATCATCTATCTATCTATCATCTATCTATGTATCTATCTATCTATCATCTATCTATCTATCATCTATCTATGTATCTATCTATCATCTATGTATCTATCATCTATCTATCTATCATCTATCTATCTATCTATCTATCTATGTATCTATCTATCATCTATCTATGTATATATCTATCATCTATCTATCTATCTATCTATCTATCATCTATCATCTATCTATCTATCATCTATCTATGTATCTATCTATCATCTATGTATCTATCTATCATCTATGTATCTATCTATCATCTATCTATCTATCTATCTATGTATCTATCTATCTACCTATCATCTATGTATCTATCTATCATCTATGTATCTATCTATCATCTATGTATCTATCTATCATCTATCTATCTATCTATCTATCTATCTACGTATCTATCTATCTACCTATCATCTATCTACCTATCATCTATCTATCATCTATCTATCTATCTATCTATCTATGTATCTATCTATCTATGTATCTATCTATCTATGTATCTATCTATCTATCATCTATCAATCTATCTATCTATCTATCTATCTATCTATTATCTATCTATCTATCTATCATCTATCTATCTATCTATCATCTATCTATCTATCATCTATCTATCATCTATCTATCATCTATCTATCATCTATCTATCTATCATCTATCTATCATCTATCTATCTATCATCTATCTATCTATCTATCATCTATCTATCAATCATCTATCTATCTGTCTATCTATCATCTATCTATCTATCATCTATCTATCTATCTATCATCTATCTATCTATCTATCTATCTATCTATAAAAGAGATGGTCACACCTGCTCTGGGGCGATCAGGGAGACCTCCCAGGTCACGTGACCCTAGAGTGAGGCACGAAAGTTGAGGAGGTGATTTTCCGGATGGAAAGAATGTGCCCAAGTCCGTAAGAGAAGGTGGAGGCGGAGGCGCGAGTGTTCTCGAAGCACCCCGAGAACAGGAAAGCACTGCCCGTGTGTGAGGTGACGGGACGGAGGGCTGCTCACAGGCCGGGTGGCAGTGCTGGCGGGACGGGCTGGCGGGCACCTCACGCCTGGACTCCAGCAAGAGGCCCCGACAGCCTTGGGAGACGAGGGCCCAGCGGAGGCCCAGGGAGGAATCGACCCTCTGTTTGGACGGAGCACTCCCTGGCCCGGCCGCCTCCCAACCCCGGCTCCCGGGGCACTCTGCGCCCACTGTCTGTGCCATCCTCACCACACACTGGCCAAGGGACCCGCAGGCACCCGCTTGCACACCGGCGGGCCACTGCCCAAACGCCTCCCTCTGCCAGGGACACCCTCTCTTCTCTGCCCACAGCCCCTAGCCCCTACCCGCAAGCAGGGTGTAGGGCCTCCATGGGGGCGCACACAGATCCCGGGACATCCCCATCAGAGCCCAGCTCACCCCAAGTTTCACATCTTCCTCCTTTCAGGCTAGGGGTTTCCGAAGGCCAGGCTCACAGCCAATGGACATCTGGTGCCACAGGTCACAGGAGGCCTCAGAAATGATTGTTGAATGAATGAATGAATGAGCGAATGAATGAATGAAGAAACAGGACAGGTATCACTTCACTGGGAATTCATTCTGCGCCAGGGAGTGGATGAAATCCTTGGGCCATTTGACGGGGCCTGGGGAGGAGAAGCCAGCTGCGACCCCTCTGGTCACCAGCACTGCGCCTCTGGGGAAGCTGGGGAAGCTGGGGAAGCTGGGGAAGCTGGGCTGGCGGCAGGAGGCAGGACCGCTGTCCTCTGCTTCGGGTCCCTCTGGCTCCCCCTGCTGACACTCCGCTGAGGTCTGCGGAGGAGCGGGGAGGAGAGGAGAGGACAGGAGAGGAGAGGGAAGGGGAGGGGAGGGGAGGGGAGGGGAGGGGAGGGGAGGGGAGGGGAGGGGAGGGGAGGAGAGGCAGAGGTGAGCTCTCGTCCAAGCACACAGCCACCGGCTCGGCCTGCTCACCCGTCCTGGTGCAGAAGCACTTGCCTTACACAAACGTCCTCAGGAAGACTCCTCGTGGCTACCGACCGCTGTGGGAGTTCCTTAAGAACATACTTCCTAGACTCTTGTCACCCCTTCTTCTTTTTTTTTTTTTTTAAACATATTTTATTGATTTTTTACAGAGAGGAAGGGAGAGGGATAGAGAGTTAGAAACATCGATGAGAGAGAAACATCGATCAGCTGCCTCCTGCACACCTCCCACTGGGGATGTGCCCGCAACCAACGTACATGCCCTTGACCGGAATCGAACCCGGGACCCCTCAGTCCGCAGGCCGACGCTCTATCCACTGAGCCACACCGGTTTCGGCACCCCTTCTTATTAAAAATAAATTTCACCACGAGACCTCTGTGTTGCACACTTCTTTAGAGCCGCGAGGGTAATCTTACACCCCTCGGCGACCCGGGGCCCCACAGGCGGGGCGTCTTGCTCAGGCCCCACCTGTCCAACGAGGGTCTCGGTCCCCAGGGCCCCGGGCATGCCCAGCCCACGCGCCTGCGCTCCGGCACACAGCGTGCCCTGACCTCCCCACTGCCCCCTCGCCCATGGGTGCAACAGCTACCTGTGTCCTGTGTCCCGTGTGCGGGGCGCCGCGTCACTGAATCCCGAGGGGCCGAGACCACCCCCAGCCCCACTTCCTACCTGAGAGCACGGGCAAGGACAGCTAGCAAATGGCAGAGGTGGGGTGCAAACCCAGTCCGGTGACTCCCAAAGATGCACTCTTTTTTTTTTTTTTTTGACACTTATAAGCATAGTTTATTTAAAAATGTTTGCTTCCTTATAGCTGGCATTTCTGTTTAAATACATACAATTTTAGTAAACAGGCAGCAATAAGGAGACTTATTCTTTAAACGAGATAAAAGCACCAGTTCATTAAAAAAAATTTAACACTATTTTAACTTGGATATGGAGCTATTTTTAACACCAGTAGAATGGAATATGGAACTCTTGTAACACCAGATATGATGCTGACTACTTGGAGTCAATTCAGACCCCACAAGTTAAAGGACATGGTCCATACCAGACTGCCTGCACTTTATATATATAAATATATATATAAATATATATATATTTTTAATTTAAAGATGCACTCTTAATCATCACCCGTTCCTAACTCCCCTCTAGCCCTGGTCAGGTGGCGCAGTGGGTAGAGTGTCGGCCCACCCACCAAGGGTCTCAGGTTCAATTCCCAGGCAAAGGCATGTACCCGGGTTGCAGGTTCAATCCCTGGTCCCTGTCAGGGTGCGTGTGGGAGGCAAGTAATAGATGTTTCTTTCTCTCCTTCCTCCTCCATCCCTCCCTTCCGCTCCCTCTGAGGAACAATGGAAAACTACCCTTGGGTGAGGATAAGGCAAACCATCCAACCCCCTAAGGCTCCAAGCTCAGCTCCTTGTGAAATGGGTCAAGTTTCCTTTTTCGGCCTCATGAGCCAGGGGCTTCACACAGTGGCCACACGGGAACACTCCACAGCCCCCAGGGTTGCTGGTCGGTGCCCCCGCCCCCAGCTTCCCACCGGGAATGGCAATACTTCACTTTGGAGGTTGGGTGGGCTGGTGTAGGAGTGGAAAGGGGGGGTGATATGACCCACACCCCCCACACCCCGGGCGGAGGAGGGCACAGGAGACGGGCGACACCGGAAGGGCTCTCGGTCTCCTGACAGCCGAGCTCCAGAGGCGCTTCCTTCTCGCCGCGTTGTACGGAGCTTTGCGATTCCCGGGCACGGGCCCGCTCAGCACGGCTTGCACTTGTGAAAGGGACTCGAGCTGCCATCATAGACACACGGACAGGAATTCCCCCTCACGATGCCCTTCCCCATCCTGGGTGCCAGGCAGACCCAGACACAGGGCTCAGCCTGGTGCCCTGAACTCAGAGCCCTCCCCCTGCTCGGGCCTTGGGGAGCGAATCCAGCTCCCACATTCTCCCAGTCACCTCCTTCCTGTGTACCCCAGAAGCTGGGCCAGCCCGCAGGACTGCCATCCACGGGGCTCCAGAATAGGTGGCATGTCTCCCCACCATGGGCACTGGTTCAGCTCTGAAACCTGGAACTTATTGGTAAGTACACCTGTCTTCCGTTTAGGTCAAGATGCTGGGATGCACAGATTAAACTGCCTGGTCACCTAGTATGTGGCACAGAGAGGTCAAGTGACTTGCACAAGGTCACACAGCAGAATCAGAAGTGAATGAAGGAGTGAGTGAATGAGAGATGTTGCCCCTGGTTACCCAGCCAATTAGAGGCAGGATAAGAAGGCGCTGTGGGCTCCTGATTCCCTGTCCAGGGTTCCTTGATCTTTCCTCTGTCCTGCGGTCTTAGATGCTCAGTGGTGGGGGCAGGGGGGGGGGCGGGGGGGGGAGAAGCAAGGGCTTGGCGGGTCAGGACTAGAATCCCTGCTCTGTCACTTGCTGTGTAGCTTTGGGCAGTATCACTGGTACAACGGAGCTAGGAATGCCGACCTCAGAGTGGGCGTGAGAACCTCATCAGATCACACTTACACGGTGCTGGCATCGGGCCCGCCCTGAGCGCGGGGCAGGCGGGCGGTCTGTTTCTTCAGGGGGTGTTTATGGAGCACCTGCCTGGTGTGAGACGCGGCTCCAGGTTTGGGGGACACAGTGGTGAGTGGGCCATTTGGGGGAGGCAGACAGCCAGAAACAAGGAACCAGGAAGACCCCGGTGGTGGAAAGGGCCCTGCAGAGAACTGAACAGAAAGGCGGGTACAGCCAGCGGTGGGGGGCGGGGTGAGGCGTGCTGCGGGTGGCGGGTGGGCAGCCGAGAGCTCTCCTGGGAGTTGATACTTGCGTCAGGAATATCAGAAGGAGCCACTGTGCAAAGGTGGGCTGGGGGTGGGCTGGGAGGGGGAGTGGGTGAAGTCTGTCCCAGAGGGTCATAAAAGTGGACTTGACCTTCAGGTCCTCCTGGAACCCTTTCTCTTTTTAAGTCACCGCGGAGCCTGTGCCAGCCCCCTGCACCAGCATGACCTGTGTTGACCGCAACACTTAGGTGGCATCGTGGCGCTGTGTGGCGTTGCGGGTGTGGGAGTTTGGGGGTGTTTTTAATGCAGGCCCATGTGCGCACTCACCGCGTGCCCTGCAAATACAAGAACACCTTCTACACAAACGTTAACCTCCACCCCTCCCGCCCCCCGCCCCCGGCCCCCCGCGAAAACTTACATCCACTTAACATAAAAAGGACTGGTCACTTCCTGCTGTATTTCCTTCCAGTCTTTCCCTATGAGCACAAAGGCTTTAACAAATGAAATAAAGATCAGTTACACATAGCATATTTTTCTGACCTCTGTTTTTTTAAAACTTTATTTAAATTATCTTTTCAGAGGTGTAAGTTATATACCAGAAAGTGTGTCACGCCTAACAACAGCCTCTTGTCTGACTTTTGCTCACCATGCCTTTCACGTTTCATTCAACGCATACGGCTTTGCAACCTGCTTTCTCTCATTTTATTCAAATTAGTAAGTATTAAATCTTATTTTAAAATGTCACTTGTTTTGGTTAATCCTCACCTGAAGATATTTTTCCATTGATTTTTTTTTTTTTTAAAGAGAGAGTGGAAGGGAGGGAGGCAGGCAGTCAGGGGGCGGAGGGGGGAAGAGAAAGAGAGAGAGAAAGAGAGAGAGAGAGAGAGAGAGAGAGAGAGATGTGAGAGAGACACATTGATGGGTTGCCTGGAATCAAGCCTGCAGGTACATGCCCTTGACCGGGAATTGAACCTGCGATCTTTTGGTGTGTGGGCTGATGCTCTAAAAACTGAGAAACACCGGCCAGGGCTTAAAATGTGATTTTTAAATCCGTTATGTAGTGTTCCATTGCAGGGTCTCACCATAATTTATCTGACCAGTCCAAGAGGGTTCTATTGTGTGCGGTTATAAACAACACTGAATGGAACATCCTTGTCCCTAAATCTTTGCCCACATCTCCGCTCATTGCTTTGAAATAAATCTGTGGAGGTGGACTCACTGGGGGGAAGGGATCGACAGTTTTTTGTCTCCTTAAATCTATTGCCAAGTTGCTTCTCAGAGAGGGTATCCATCCTGTCAATTCCACCCCATAAGTACCTCATGCACCGGTGCATCCTTCTGTCTCCACCTCTTGGGTCTCGGTCCCCTTTGGAGTTACTACCTGGCACTCTGCCCAGTGCCACCTGCCTGAGTTGCAAGCAACTCTCAAAACCCAAGACCAACACAGAACCGTCAGGAAGTCAAGCCAGGGCTTCCTGGTTGCAGGCAGGGCACAGGCCTGAACAGTAGGTGCAGAGCAGGGTCCCCATGAATGAATTAGGGGGTTGCTAGTCCCCTTCCCTCCCTTCCGCCACCAGTGCCCAGCAAGACGCCCAGCCGAGTAGGCACTGAGAGTGGGTATGGCCGCTGAGTCACTGCCTGGAAGTCCCTCACGCCCTTTCTCCTGGGCCATGTGGCGGCAGAGATGATACACAATCTGGAGGCGATCGTGCTGGTCAGTGGCCCTGACCCATCCCAGGGTGAGTCTCAGGGCCCAGAAACCAGAGGTCAGCCCAGAGGCCACAGCCCTCCCACCCTCCGGGGCCTTGCCCTGGTTTGCCGATTGCATGAAGACGCCAGCGCTGCCCGGCCAGCGTGGCTCAGTGCTTGTGTGTCGACCTATGAACCAGGAGGTCACAGTTGGATTCCCGCTCAGGGCACATGCCCGAGTTGCTGGCTCGCTCCCCAGTAGGGGGTGTGCAGGAGGCAGCCGATCAATGATTCTCTCTCATCATTGATGTTTCTATCTCTCTCACCTTCTCCCCTTTCTCTCTGAAATCAATAATATATACACTGAGTGGCCACATTATTATGATTTCTGAACGCATAATAATCTGGCCACTCAGTGTATCCTATATAATAAAAGGCTAATATGCAAATTGTCCCCTCAACCAGGACTTCGACCAGCAGGCAGGCCGGCCAACTGCCCATGTCCCCTCCCCATAGCCAGGCTGGCCGGACCCCAGCCATGCACGAATTACACACACATACACACACACACTGAGTGGCCAGTACATATATATATCAGAGGCCTGGTGTATGAATTCATGCATGGGTGGGGTCCGGCCAGCCTGGCCAGGGGGAGGAGACATGGGTGGTTGGCTGGCCTGCCTGCTGGTTGAACTCCTGGTCGAGGGGACAATTTGCATATTAGCCTTTTATTATATAGGATATACACTGAGTGGCCAGATTATTATGCGTTCAGAGATCATAATAATCAGGCCACTCAGTGTGTATATATATAAAGAAAAAGATGCCAGCCCTTCTCCGGTCCCAGACCTCGTGTAGTTCAACTTCAAGAATGTCCCCAAGACAGAGGAGGAGGAGCTGTGTGGCCATGATAAAGGTCTCCCACACCCCACGCTAGGCTGCACACAGACGCAGCTCCTCAAGCACAATGAGCCATTGTGGCATTCCCGGCGCCATGCTTACCTCCCAGGAATGCTGGGGGAGAGAGGGAGACCGGCCCGAACGAGCCTGACCGAGGGGCTTGGGCTCCTCGGCTCTGCCCCCAAGGTCAGCCATGCTCTTTGGTAGCTGGTCTCACAGGCCAGGTCACTGTGACAGTGACAATGGCAGAGCTGGCCAGCGTACAGACGCACTCACACCCGTCATCTGGTTGGATCCTCAGCGTCAAAGGCGGAGATCAGGTGTCTCCTATGCTCCCATTTCGCAGACGGGGAAACTGAGCCCACGAAAGGTTCAGTGCCAACCCGCCGGCCGAGGCTGAGCGGGCCCCAGGGAAACTGTTGGAGAAAGAGAGAGCCGGTCAGCGGCTGTGCTGGTGCCCCCAGAGAGGAGGAGGAGCCGCTTCATTTGGAAACAAATGCACTAAGCAAGGACTCCGGGCCTGTGCTTGTGTGCGTGTTTGTATAAAGTCTCCAAGGGTGGCACACCCCACTGTCAGCCGTGGCTTCCTCCAGCGAGTGGGATTTGGAGGTTCTGTGTACCCCTAGCATGCCATGGAACTGTCCTTGCAATTGACATTCACTGCTTTTGCAATTAAAAAAAAAATCCGTGGAAATAAAATTAATCTGTAGAGGCTCGGCACATAGTAGGTGCTCACTAAATATGTGTTGAAGGCAGGGGTTCAACTGTAGGGGGTGTCCTTGGGCTTCTGTGCCTCCCACCCAGGTGAGCAGGCCACGTGACCCTGTGTGGGTCCCCCCCCCCCACCCTTCCCGCTCTCACGGCCTCGGATGTTGCTGGCATGGACGCTCAAGGAAGCGGGGAACCGGCGGCCACATTTCCTTGGACGGAGTGCTGTAACGCCAGAGCTCTGTTTGGTTGGCTCAGATTTTTACTTGTGGGGAGATGAAGAAAAAAAAATAAAAAAACATTTAAAACAACCCAGCGCTCCTTTCTGTCCATTGCGGGTGAATGGTGGGGCTTCAGGCAGGCGGGCCTCCGCCGGCCACAAAACAAACAAACGGACAGACGGCGGGACAGAAACGGACTTTGTGCGCGGCCGCCTCCTCCCACGCTGTCACCGGGAGCCGGGCGCAGCCTCCGCGTGGCTCCCCGCGGCCGCGGGGACCCCCCCCCCCCCGCCCCAGTCACCGCCCGCCCCGCCCCGCCCCGCCCCGCCCCCACGCCGGAGGCCTTTCTGAAGTTGATCAATGAAACCCGCTGTGTTTGCGGCCCTTCCTGAGCAGCCCTCCGCGAGGGCCTTCGCTAGTTCCGCGGAGCGAAAGAAGGGGCCGGTTCAAGGGGCTCGGAGAGAAAGGGGGGAAATTAGGGTTCCGTGGGCTCACTTAAAAAAAAAAAAAAGAGGAGGGGGCGGGGAGAGGCCGAGGATTTGCTCCCTAAAGCCCGGCTGCGCTCGGAGCCGCGGAGAGGCGGGCGCAACGCGCTCAGTCCAGACGAGGTCGGAGGCGCGCTGCAAGGCGATGGCTGTTTAAACTGCTACTCAGCTTTCCAGCTGTTTTACCAGTGATTTGCCCAACTTCATAGCTCTTCGGGGCTTTAAACCAGAAAACAGCTCTTCTCACGACTCAGAGCGGCCCTAGTGAGTTCAGACGGCGCCCATTGTCCGAGGCTTAAACCTTCCCAGAGCGAGTCCCCCGCTCCCGCCCCAAGCCCAGACTCTGTCCATCCAGCTCTTACAGACTCTGTATTTATCCTTTTTTTATATTGATATTTTACAGAGAGGAAGGGAGAGGGAGAGAGAGTTAGAAACATCGATGAGAGAGAAACATGGATCAGCTGCCTCCTGCACACTCCCCACTGGGGATGTGCCTGCAACCAAGGTACATGCCCTTGACCGGAATCGAACCCGGGACCCTTCAGTCCGCAGACTGACGCTCTATCCACGGAGCCACACCGGTTTCGGCTGTATTTATCCTTCTGACATCCTGGTTTTCTGGGCCTCTTCTTCTAAATAAATACTCCTGGGAGGGGCGGCCTGTCTGCTCCCTTTGAACACCCCCAACAAAGAGTAATACCCATCATTAGGACCATAGCATCTCTCTGTTGAGCACCTACTATGTGCCAGACCTTGGGTTCAGCCCTTTTCTTCACTCACCTCATTTCATTCGCACACGTGTCCACGAACACGTGGGTACTACGATGAGGACCATTTTATAAATGGGGAAACGGAGGCACAGAGGAAGGACTGTGACCCGGTCAATGCTACACAGCCCACACCTAAGACACCTGGGGTCCCGCCTGCCTCCTGGCAGATGAACAGGCGGTTCTCCAGCAGCGTAGACACTGGCTTCCGGACCCTCTCTACCACCCCGGGGAGTGAGACCCAGCCCTGTCTGCCTGGCTGGGCCAAGCGGCAGCCCCTGGGTGACTGTGTCTCTGGTGTGCCTGTCACCCGCCCCTGCCACCCCAGACACTCACAGACGGATTCACTCTTTGTCATCGGGGAGTCGGTTTGAGAAAGGCCAGTCTATTTCATTCCTCTTACTTTACCCATGGGGAAGCCGAGGCCGAGCGTGGGGAGGGGATATGCCGAGGATCTCTGGCAAAGGCAGAACTACGATAGATTTCTTACGTTTGTACTACATTTTGTAATTCCCGCCTATCCTGCCCTGTTCCTTGTATTTTTTAAAACACACGTAACAAAACAATAGTCATTCTTGGCACAGGGACACAGGTGTTCTCACACACGGTTGGTCAGAGTATAAACTGCTATAACCTTGTGGAAGGCAGTTTGGCAACATCGCTCAAAACTTTTTTTTTTTTTTTAAATATATTTTATTGATTTTTTTACAGAGAGGAAGGGAGATAGAGAGTTAGAAACATCGATAAGAGAGAAACATCGATCAGCTGCCTCCTGCACACCTCCTACTGGGGATGTGCCCACAACCAAGGTACATGCCCTTGACCGGAATCGAACCTGGGACCCCTCAGTCCACAGGCCGATGCTCTATCCACTGAGCCAAACCGGTTAGGGCTCGCTCAAAACTTTTATTTTTTTTTAATTATTATTTTTAAAAATATATTTTATTGATATTTTACAGAGAGGAAGGGAGAGAGATAGAGAGTTAGAAACATCGATAAGAGAGAAACATCGATCAGCTGCCTCCTGCACACCTCCCACTGGGGATATGCCCGCAACCAAGGTACATGCCCTTGACCGGAATCGAACCTGGGACCCTTCAGTCCGCAGGCTGACGCTCTATCCACTGAGCCAAACCGGTTTCAGCTCGCTCAAAACTTTTAATGCAAAGAGCTGTTCACCAACCGATTCCATTGCCAAGAATTGTTCCTACAAATATAGTCATATATGTATGCAAAGATCTATGTACAAGGATGTTCATCACAGGACTGCTGCTTCCGCCTAAAACTGAAAGTAAAAATAAAAATAACCAGAGACTCTGAATGTCTATAAATGGGGACTGGTTAGATATATTTTGCTCTCCCCACTCATGGAATATTCTACAGCCACTAAAAGGAATGGGGTAGACCAATTTACATTCCCACTGGCAGTGTTTAAGAATGCCATTTCTTTATAAACTTGGGTATTTTCAAATTTTTAAAACCTTGGCCAATTTGATAGGTAAAAAAAGAGCATCTTACTTTTTGTACGTGTATTTCTCTATGAAGAAGGCTGAGCTGTTTCCTACAGATGTTGTTCATTTTCAGTTCTTTTTCTGGGAATTTCCTTTTCATATCCAGCCTTGGCTCATTTTTTGTTGGGTTTTAAGTCTTCCCCACGTATCTGAACATTTTCTAAATCCAAGCACTCGATCCTGTGAAATCCCAGTCCCTCGTTAGCTTTTATCCTGACTTTGTTTATGCTATTTTTCACCTAGAAATTTAAAAATTGTATGTAGTCATATTTTTTTGACTTTGATATTTTGTTACAGAAGATATTTTAAAAAATAGTTGGATCAGTTCTTTTTTTTCTCCTGTTTGCTTTCCTCAACCATTTGAAAGCCTGGAAGGTCCCCATCCCTCCAGAGAACTGGCCAGTAGTCACTGATATTTTTGGCCAGTTTTTCTAGGATTTGATGTGCGTTATCAATACTTTATCTTCAGAACCCGTGACAGTGGATTTAAACTTACATTTTTACAAACACGACCTCCCAGCTCCACTCATTCAATTTTTCCTCCCATTGTTCGCGAGCTGTTTCCATGATGTGAG
This sequence comes from Plecotus auritus, assembly GCF_963455305.1. Classification (NCBI taxonomy): domain Eukaryota; kingdom Metazoa; phylum Chordata; class Mammalia; order Chiroptera; family Vespertilionidae; genus Plecotus; species Plecotus auritus. Next base: position 224,337,403 of record NC_137772.1, read on the forward strand.
TTATTTTGTGTGGGAAGGGCTGTTTCTCAGCTCTCTATTAATCATGTGTTTTAATATCGGAGAGGGCTTGTTTCTCATTTAGAAAAATAATCTTTGGATTTTACACTCTTTCATTTCCTCACATGAATTTTATTATGGCTTCTGGGTCTCCGGCTTAGAACCAGCTTTCCTTTCCAAGATTATAAATAACTTCACCTGTGTGTTCTTTCACCGCCTTTTATGGCTCTTGTTTTGGTCTGAATCCTGGGTCCATCTGGAATGCATTTGGGTGGAAGGGGTGAGGCAGGGATGCCATCGCTTTGTCTCCTCCAGGCGGCCGGCTGCCCGGCTCTCGGTGGCCGCGCTGATGGACACACACATGTCCCCCCTCTCCTGGGAAGGGCCTTCTCCATGCTTTCCACGCGCCGGGCCCCCCCCCCCCCCCCGTGTGTTTCTACAGGTTTCTGGGCTCCGCTGGGCCGAGGTCGAGCTCTTTTCCGGGACAAACCTGAGAAGCCAGGCCTCCTTCCTGACGTCTGCTTGTCCTCGGGGTCTCCCTGGCTGGCCCCGCAGGTTTATTTTTCCAGACGCAACTGGGTATCATTTTTGTCAAGTTCCCCCAAAATGAAAGAAAATGAAAACTTGTCAGTTTAAAGAGGTGGTTCCCCCCCCACCCGGACTGGAGGTATTAACCCTTTGCCATTCACTGGGGTGTCGGTCTGTTTCCCCCCCGACCCCCCCCAAACCTTGCTGCATTTTCTGTGATAGAGATTTTTGTTTGTTTGTTTTTTATAGACAAATTCATGCCCCATTTCCTTAAAAAAACACCTCCTCGGTGATTTGCAAGCTTGGCAATGTCTCCTCCCTGCAGAGCTCGGGCCAGCATGCGATGGGATGGGGCGCTTCTCCCGTCTTCCAAGACTCGCTGCGCTTCAGGGCCGTCTGCTCCGAGGAAGGCAGGCCTCTGAACGGACTCCCATGAGCGGCTCCTTCGCCGTCCGTCCGTCCGTCCGTGCCCTCTCTGCTTTCACCCGGGGCTTAACCATCTGTTGCCACGTCCCAGGGGCTGAGGGCTTGTGGTTCTCAAATAGTCTGCATTTCTCAGCTCCTTCTTCCCAAAGCACCCAGCCTGCCACGCCCTGGCCCTCACCAGAACCTGGGCAACGGCGGGAAGCAGCCATCCCCCGCCCAGTGTCCGCTGGAGGGAGAGGGACTAAGGGACAGACGCGGTGACAGTTGTCATGGCTGTGGGGGCTCGATCTTCCTGTGGGATCTGAAACTCCCCGTGGGAAGGGCATTGACCGGTCAGCAGCAACTCTGGTTGGTTGTTGAGTTTGACACGAAGAGGAGGAGAGGGGGCTGTGTATGCAGCAAGCGTTCACTATTTAGCCTCAGATGATCGAGGGTTGTTACCATGGCAACTGTGATTCAGTGTGAGGGTGTCACTAGAAAGGGGTGGGGAGACCCATCTGGGCTGGAGGGGGGCAAGAGATGGGATGGGGCGCAAGATGGAATGGGGGGCATGAGATGGGATGGGGCGCAAGATGGAATGGGGGGCATGAGATGGGATGGGGTGCGAGATGGGATGGGGGGTGTGAGATGGGATGGGGGCATGAGATGGGATGGGGTGCGAGATGGGATGGGGGGTGTGAGATGGGATGGGGTGCGAGATGGGATGGTGCATGAGATGGGATGGGAGGCATGAGATAGGATGGGAGGCATGAGATGGGATGGGGGGCATGAGATGGGATGGGGGGCATGAGATGGGATGGGGGGCATGAGATGGGATGGGGGGCGCGAGATGGGATGGGGGTATGAGATGGGATGGGGGGCATGAGATGGGATGGGGGGCATGAGATGGGATGGGGGCATGAGATGGGATGGGGGTATGAGATGGGATGGGGGGCATGAGATGGGATGGGGGGCATGAGATGGGATGGGGGGCGCGAGATGGGATGGGGGTATGAGATGGGATGGGGGGCATGAGATGGGATGGGGGCATGAGATGGGATGGGGGCATGAGATGGGATGGGGGTATGAGATGGGATGGGGGGCATGAGATGGGATGGGGGTATGAGATGGGATGGGGGCATGAGATGGGATGGGGGGCATGAGATGAGATGGGGGCATGAGATGGGATGGGGTATGAGATGGGATGGGGGCATGAGATGGGATGGGGTATGAGATGGGATGGGGGTATGAGATGGGATGGGGGCATGAGATGGGATGGGGGGCATGAGATGGGATGGGGGGCATGAGATGGGATGGGGGGCATGAGATGGGATGGGGCATGAGATGGGATGGGGGGCATGAGATGGGATGGGGGGCATGAGATGGGATTGGGGGCATGAGATAGGATGGGGGGCATGAGATGGGATGGGGGCATGAGATGGGATGGGGGGCGCGAGATGGGATGGGGGCATGAGATGGGATGGGGGCATGAGATGGGATGGGGGCATGAGATGGGATGGGGGTATGAGATGGGATGGGGGGCATGAGATGGGATGGGGTATGAGATAGGATGGGGGCATGAGATGGGATGGGGGGCATGAGATGGGATGGGGGCATGAGATGGGATGGGGGTATGAGATGGGATGGGGGCATGAGATGGGATGGGGGGCATGAGATGGGATGGGGGGCATGAGATGGGATGGGGGCATGAGATGGGATGGGGCGTGAGATGGGATGGGGCGTGACATGGAATGGGGGTGCGAGATTGGATGGGGGGCGCGAGATGGGATGGGGTGTGAGATGGGATGGGGGTATGAGATGGGATGGGGGGCATGAGATGGGATGGGGGGCATGAGATGGGATGGGGGGCATGAGATGGGATGGGGGGCGTGAGATGGGATGAGGGCGTGAGATGGGATGGGGGGCACGAGATAGGATGGGGGGCGCGAGATGGGATGGGGTGTGAGATGGGATGGGCCCTCACAGGCCTGGGCAGCCCCTCCAGATAGATACGCCTGGTCTCTGTGACCTCGGTGCTGGGGTGCCTCGTCTCTGTGACCTCGGTGCTGGGGTGCTTCGTCTCCGTGACCTCGGTGTGGGGTGCCTCTTGAGGCCCAGTGCATTGGCCGGAGCCATGCCATGGGTGTGACAGCCTGGGAGCCCTGCTCTTAGGGGGCTGGGGGGCCCCTCATTTGCAGTGGACGTGGATACGTGGATACCAGCAGCCCCTGAATGAGCTGAAGGTCCATGCAGACGGGGTCTCTGCAGGCGAATCCCTCAGGATCTTCAACCACAGGCCACATCTCACACTCTCCCGGGGCCTGCTGACGCTGCAGGGCTCGAGGTGGCTACCAGGTCACAGAGGACACAGATCCAGGGACGACCCCCCGCCCCAGGCCCCGCCCTGGTGGCCCTGGCTTGCTGGCTCTACCTAGGCTAAGGGGGACCATTGTTTAATTCTTCTCTTTATTTTATTTTTAAACATTTTTATTGATTACAGAGAGCAGAGGAGAGGCAGAGAGAGGCAGAAATATCAGTGATGACAGAGAATCATGGATCGGCTGCCTCCTGCACGCCCTCTGCTGGGGATCAGGCCACAACCTGAGCATGTGCCCTTGACCAGAATCGAACCCGGGACCCTTCAGTCCGCAGGCTGATACTCTACCCCCTGAGCCAAACTCGCTAGGGCTCTTCTCTTTATTTTTGGCTTTTATTTTGATCAAACGTATAACGGCAACCAGTTCTACGGGGTTTGCTGTGCAAAGCAGCCGTTTCTGTGGGTCCCCACCCGCCCCAGAGGCCGCTGTTTCTCCTCCTTTAATGAATCACTTGGGGCTTTCCCTCCGCACCTCTGGGACCACATCTTGGTTTCTGCAGTTGTCAGCCTAGTGAGCTGACTCCTTCCTTGCTCTGGAAGGCGAGGATTTCGCTGTTTCTGCCTCCCCGCTGCACCCCACCTGCCACACACACCTTCCCAGTCTTCGGGCCTGTCCGTGTGGCCACCTCTGTTTTCAGAAATGAAGGGTGTGGATGGGAGCCGCCTGCCCAGGTTCCTGTCCTCTGCCCGGCTCTGCCACCCACCAGCTGTGCCATCCAGACAGGTAACGCAGCCTCCTGGTGACGCCACCGCCCGGCTGTGGGTGTGGCCTTACATGAGTCGAGTCACGTACAAACGCTGCACACGGGGCCTCGGGGAGCAAGTGTCAGGACGGAGGAGAGGCCTGGCTGTGCCCACCGTCCTGGCAGTGCCCCTCCCCCCCCCCCCCCCCCCGCTAATAAAGGCCTCCTTCCTCCTTCACTTAGTTTCCTGTGCAATCGTCGCTATTGAAGCTCTGACCCTCCTCACGGGCATCCCAGCACCAGGCTGTCCCCCACCCCCAGCAGCGGGCTTCCCCTTGCCTCCCCTGTTCCCTGTACCCCATCTTTTCCTCGTCCTTGAGTTATCCCCGCTGCTGGGGGAGTATTCTCCGGGGACCTCCCGCTGCTGGGGGAGTATTCTCCGGGGACCTCCCGAGACTGCGTGTGAGGAAAGTGCCGCCGATGCTCAGGACCCGCTGGTCGTGTCTGTGAAGCCCGCGGACTCTGCATCGGCCGGCGCCCAGCATGGCTCCGGGGCCGCGCGGCTGGGGTGCCTGGGGCCACGCGGCTGGGGTGCCTGGGGCCGCACGGCTGGGGTGCCTGGGGCCACGCGGCTGGGGTGCCTGGGGCCACGCGGCTGGGGTGCCTGCGAGGCTGTGGGCGCGCCCTGCCTTCTCCAAGCACGGCCTCGCCTTGATTTCTGTGTAAGTTCTGCTGAAAGACACGCTCTGGTTACTTCTTCACAGTTGGAAACTTTTAATTGAAATCTTCAAGGACAGACGGAAGCAGACAGAACCTCAATGTTAACTAAACCAGTGGTCGGCAAACTGCGGCTCGCGAGCCACATGCAGCTCTTTGGCCCCTTGAGTTTTTAGCAAAGCCCAGCTTAGGAGTACCCTAATTAAGTTAATAACTATGTACCTGCCTATATAGTTTAAGTTTAAAAAATTTGGCTCTCAAAAGAAATGTCAATCGTACTGTTGATATTTGGCTCTGTTGACTAATGAGTTTGCCAACCACTGAACTAAACTGCAAACTTTATACAATTTTTAAAGATTTTACCTCGTGTCTCTTTCCTGTTTCCAGATCCCATCTGGGACCCGGCTTCACGTTGAGGTCTCCCGTTAAGACGCCTTATTTAATACACGTTCCTGACTCATTAGCATTGACCTCGTGGCCCTGGCACCGTGACTCACACCTGAACGAAGCTCACCCAACAGGCAAGCTCCTTCCCCGGGAACCGCACCGAGCAGGTGAGTCCTTCCCGGGAACCGCACCGAGCGGGCGACCTCCTTCCCCGGGAACCGCACCGAGCGGGCGACCTCCTTCCCCGGGAACCGCACCGAGCGGGCGACCTCCTTCCCCGGGAACCGCACCGAGCGGGCGAGCTCCTTCCCCGGGAACCGCACGGAGCGGGCGACCTCCTTCCCGGGAACCGCACGGAGCTTGCGACCTCCTTCCCGGGAACCGCACGGAGCGGGCGACCTCCTTCCCCGGGAACCGCACCGAGCGGGCGACCTCCTTCCCCGGGAACCGCACCGAGCGGGCGACCTCCTTCCCCGGGAACCGCACCGAGCGGGCGAGCTCCTTCCCCGGGAACCGCACGGAGCGGGCGACCTCCTTCCCGGGAACCGCACGGAGCTTGCGACCTCCTTCCCGGGAACCGCACGGAGCGGGCGACCTCCTTCCCGGGAACCGCACGGAGCGGGCGAGCTCCTTCCCTGGGAACCGCACCGAGCGGGCGAGCTCCTTCCCCGGGAACCGCACGGAGCGGGCGACCTCCTTCCCGGGAACCGCACGGAGCGGGCGACCTCCTTCCCGGGAACCGCACGGAGCTTGCGACCTCCTTCCCGGGAACCGCACGGAGCGGGCGACCTCCTTCCCGGGAACCGCACGGAGCGGGCGAGCTCCTTCCCTGGGAACCGCACCGAGCGGGCGAGCTCCTTCCCCGGGAACCGCACGGAGCGGGCGACCTCCTTCCCGGGAACCGCACGGAGCGGGCGACCTCCTTCCCGGGAACCGCACCGAGCGGGCGAGCTCCTTCCCCGGGAACCGCACGGAGCGGGCGAGCTCCTTCCCCGGGAACCGCACGGAGCGGGCGAGCTCCTTCCCCGGGAACCGCACCGAGCGGGCGAGCTCCTTCCCCGGGAACCGCACCGAGAGGGCGAGCTCCTTCCCCGGGAACCGCACCGAGCGGGCGAGCTCCTTCCCCGGGAACCGCACCGAGCGGGCGAGCTCCTTCCCCGGGAACCGCACCGAGCGGGCGAGCTCCTTCCCCGGGAACCGCACCGAGCGGGCGAGCTCCTTCCCCGGGAACCGCACCGAGAGGGCGAGCTCCTTCCCCGGGAACCGCACCGAGCGGGTGAGTCCTTCCCCGGGAACCGCACCGAGCGGGTGAGTCCTTCCCCGGGAACCGCACCGAGCGGGTGAGTCCTTCCCCGGGAACCGCACCGAGCGGGTGAGTCCTTCCCGGGAACCGCACCGAGCGGGTGAGTCCTTCCCGGGAACCGCACCGAGCGGGTGAGTCCTTCCCCGGGAACCGCACCTAGCGGGCGAGCTCCTTCCCGGGAACCGCACCGAGCAGGTGAGTCCTTCCCCGGGAACCGCACTGAGCGGGCGACCTCCTTCCCCGGGAACCGCACTGAGCGGGCGACCTCCTTCCCCGGGAACCGCACCGAGCAGGTGAGTCCTTCCCCGGGAACCGCACCGAGCAGGTGAGTCCTTCCCCGGGAACCGCACCGAGCAGGTGAGTCCTTCCCCGGGAACCGCACCGAGCGGGCGACCTCCTTCCCCGGGAACCGCACCGAGCAGGTGAGTCCTTCCCCGGGAACCGCACCGAGCGGGCGGCCTCCTTCCCCGGGAACCGCACCGAGTGGGCGACCTCCTTCCCCGGGAACCGCACCGAGCAGGTGAGTCCTTCCCCGGGAACCGCACCGAGCGGGCGGCCTCCTTCCCCGGGAACCGCACCAAGTGGGCGACCTCCTTCCCCGGGAACCGCACCGAGCAGGTGAGTCCTTCCCCGGGAACCGCACCGAGCGGGCGGCCTCCTTCCCCGGGAACCGCACCGAGCGGGCGACCTCCTTCCCCGGGAACCGCACCGAGCAGGTGAGTCCTTCCCCGGGAACCGCACCGAGCGGGCGACCTCCTTCCCCGGGAACCGCACCGAGCGGGCGACCTCCTTCCCCGGGAACCGCACCGAGCGGGCGACCTCCTTCCCCGGGAACCGCACCGAGCGGGCGACCTCCTTCCCCGGGAACCGCACCGAGCGGGCGACCTCCTTCCCCGGGAACCGCACCGAGCGGGCGAGCTCCTTCCCCGGGAACCGCACCGAGCGGGCGACCTCCTTCCCCGGGAACCGCACTGAGCGGGCGACCTCCTTCCCCGGGAACCGCACCGAGCAGGTGAGTCCTTCCCCGGGAACCGCACCGAGCAGGTGAGTCCTTCCCCGGGAACCGCACCGAGCAGGTGAGTCCTTCCCCGGGAACCGCACCGAGCGGGCGACCTCCTTCCCCGGGAACCACACCGAGCAGGTGAGTCCTTCCCCGGGAACCGCACCGAGCGGGCGGCCTCCTTCCCCGGGAACCGCACCGAGCAGGTGAGTCCTTCCCCGGGAACCGCACCGAGCGGGCGGCCTCCTTCCCCGGGAACCGCACCGAGTGGGCGACCTCCTTCCCCGGGAACCGCACCGAGCAGGTGAGTCCTTCCCCGGGAACCGCACCGAGCGGGCGGCCTCCTTCCCCGGGAACCGCACCGAGCGGGCGACCTCCTTCCCCGGGAACCGCACCGAGCAGGTGAGTCCTTCCCCGGGAACCGCACCGAGCGGGCGACCTCCTTCCCCGGGAACCGCACCGAGCAGGTGAGTCCTTCCCGGGAACCGCACCGAGCGGGCGACCTCCTTCCCCGGGAACCGCACCGAGCAGGTGAGTCCTTCCCCGGGAACCGCACCGAGCGGGCGACCTCCTTCCCCGGGAACCACACCGAGCAGGTGAGTCCTTCCCCGGGAACCGCACTGAGCGGGCAACCCAGGCGGAGCGGAGAGGGCCCCATCACCTGAGGGCCACACTGGTGCCGCTCTGTGCCCGTGTGGACGCCGCGGGAGCGCTGCTGGAGTTGGCTCTCCGGGCACATCAGCGAGCGGGCGACGTGGCCAAGACCTTACCTGCGAAGAGGAGGAGCGGCTGCGACTGTCTCAGACTTGGCGCCTCGGGCTTCCTGCCTTCTCTCCTCTCGCTTGACTGGCAGCTGGGCGGGGAGAAGAAACGGAGCTGGGAGACGCTTTCCGGCAGCATTTCTCCGGCATTGCCCCTGTGCCCGCCGGCTGCCTGCCGTGTGGCCAAGAAGTCCAAAGCCATTCCCGCCCCTCACTGTGACCTCCCTCTCCCCGAAAGCTTGTGGGATTGGGGCGGGCCGGGGGGGGGGGCCGGCGGGGGGGCGAGGTAGGCGCCAGCGCGGAACCTGTCACCTCTATCGGAAGCCCCCGCTTATTTCTTTAAGCGCCTGTCTGCGGTCCCTTAGCCCCTGAGCTCCCGCAGATGAGGAGCGGGTCCGGCTCACTGCCCAGCCCCCCGCCTCCCCATGCGTGCGCATAGGACCGGAAGCAGTAGCTGGGTGTCTCAGGAGAGAGAAGCAGGCTGACCTTCCCACCAGGAAGGCAGATGTCAACCGGGAGGTCTGAGCCTAAACCCCAGTCCTGCCGTTGATTTGCTGGAATTGGACAAGTCCTTTTATTTCTCCGCGCCTCAGTTTCTCCCACTGCGAAATGGGTCTACCTACATGACCTGGCGCAGCTGATACAGAACAGAAGCAGGAAGCTGTGTGGGAGCGCCGAGCGAGCTTTGAAGCCGTTTAGAGATTGCGCTCCCAGTCATAGCACAGAATGGCTGCGGTGTGAGCAACCGGCAGTGATGGAAGGACGCAGGGCCGGGGTGCGAGCTGGGCTGTAACCCTGCTCCCACTTCTGCGTTTCAAAACGACCTTCGCTGCGCCCCCCTCTGAGGTCCAGTTCCCTCTCCTCCGTCATCACCACCATCTCATAGCGCTGACGCAACTAACACGGCGTCCTCCCAGGAGGACCCCCGCGTGCTAGGACCCCCTGATCACTGGGACTGTATAGAATTACATCTATAATTTTTAAAATATCGAAGGGTTGAATTGTTAGGACGACCTTGATGAGGTGCGTCAGCATCATCTCTGCTTTATGTTCAGGAAACTGGGGACTTGGGGTCCGGGAATTGCCCAGGGCCACGCCCAGGGCCACACGGCTGGGAGGAGCGGGGAGGCCTCAGACCCAGTTCTGTCCAGCGCACAAACCGCTGTGGACCGCGTCCCGCGGCCGCGTTCAGACCCTGTTTGGCTTGGCGCAGCGTCCACGCCTCCCGCCACTGCTGTGTCTCCCTCTGCTGCGGCCGAGATCAGAAATAACTCGGCTGAGAAAAGGCCCCGCGGCGCTGGCCAGCGGCCCTTGGAGGAGACGGGTGGCCCGGGTCCCCCCAGGCAGCGGTGTGAAGGCGGTGGGGGAGAAGCCAGGTCTGAGGGCCCGGGTGTCTTTCCGGACCGGGATCGGCTCCATTTGAGGGAGGAGGAGAGTTGAGCCATCCCCGCTCCGAAAGACGGGGCCAGCGCGCTGGCTGCCAGGCGCTCGACGCCTGCCAGGCGGGCCTCTGGTTGGCGTGGCTGACGTCCATGGCCCCACACCCGGCTGGTGCGGCTCCAGCTGGAGAGGTATTTCCTTCTGTGGCGTCAGAACCTGGTTTTTACCGGGCAGTTTTGAAGCTTTCTGTGACCACATCCTGGTGGAGACGTGGTCCTCGGGCCCAAGGTGATGCTGTGAGGAACAGCGTGTGACACGCAAACGTCCAGCACCGATTCGGTCCTTCCGCCCCGGCACGCTGGTGAGGGGGGGGCATCGGACAGGCCTGGCACTGGCTGTCCCTGAAATCCACGGGCTGTGCCGAGGAAGCAGGTTAGATGCTGGAGCGAGGGTCCACTTGCTCGTTTGTTCATTTGTTCATTCATTCATTCATTCATTCATTCAGCTTCTGTTCACTTGCTCGTTCGTTCATTCATTCAGCTTCTGTTCACTTGTTCGTTCATTCATTCATTCATTCATTCAGCTTCTGTTCACTTGCTCGTTCGTTCATTCATTCATTCAGCTTCTGTTCACTTGCTCGTTCGTTCATTCATTCATTCAGCTTCTGTTCACTTGCTTGTTCGTTCATTCATTCATTCAGCTTCTGTTCACTTGCTCGTTCGTTCATTCATTCATTCAGCTTCTGTTCACTTGCTCGTTCATTCATTCATTCAGCTTCTGTTCAATGCTCGTTCGTTCATTCATTCATTCATTCAGCTTCTGTTCACTTGCTCGTTCGTTCATTCATTCATTCAGCTTCTGTTCACTTGCTCGTTCGTTCATTCATTCATTCATTCAGCTTCTGTTCACTTGCTCGTTCGTTCATTCATTCATTCAGCTTCTGTTCACTTGCTCGTTCACTCATTCATTCATTCAGCTTCTGTTCACTTGTTCGTTCGTTCATTCATTCATTCATTCATTCAGCTTCTGTTCACTTGCTCGTTCGTTCGTTCATTCATTCATTCATTCAGCTTCTGTTCACTTGCTTGTTCATTCGTTCATTCATTCATTCATTCACGTTCCCCAGGTGGGTGTTGTTCCATGTCCACATCAGGACTGAGGACACTGACCTTCCCTCCTTCTGCCCTTGAGCTGCCCTTGGCTTTGATGGAACACAACAGCAAACCCACGGGGAAGCATGGTATGCTGTAGTGTGTGTCAGAACAGAACAGGTTGAAGGCCAAAGTAAGTTCTGGAAAGTTCTCAGAGAGAGCTTCTATTCCTGGCACACTGCCAGTGTGGATACCTTGACGAACTCTCCTGGTTATAATGAACTTGCTAGAGAGACAATATTTTTTTAAACTTTATTTCTGGCCCAGCGGGAGTGGCTCCGTGGTTGAACATTGACCTATGAACCAGGAGGTTATGGTTTGATTCCCAGTCGGGGCACATGCCCAGGTTGTGGGCTCGATCCCCAGTAGGGGGCGTGCAGGAGGCCGCCGATGGATGATTCTCTCTCATCCTTGATGTTTCCATCTCTCTCTCCCTCTCCCTTCCTCTCTGAAATCTGTAAAAATATATTTAAAAAAAACAACAACAGGAAAAATAACCTTGACTTTGCACACTGCTGCATGGGCGTGGAAGCCGGAAGTGATGGGTCCCCCAAAGGAAGGGGAGGCGGGGCCTCTCCTTTGCTCCCATGGCTGCGAGAGAGGCGAGGAGCAGGAGGGAAACGCTGGCATGGCTCTCAGCGAGCAGGTACCGGGAGCCCCCGAAGCTGCAGTCCGAGGGCCGTGCCCCAAGGGTGGGAAGGAACGGAACGGAAACCTCACCCTGAGGAAGAGGACAGAAAGCAAACCTGCCTGTTCTGACCTTGACATTGGGTTGAGCCGAGAGAGAAAAATCATCTCCCCTGAGGACCTGGAACCACAGGCTGGTCCTCACGTGATTTTCCAGTTTGAATTCATGCTACTTGTGTGGTGCCAAGAAACTCAGTGGAGAATTTCATTTAAAGGGGCCTCTGCTCGGTAGAGCCCCCAGGGGACTGGCAGGAGTGAGTCCTGACCCTCCTCTGAGGAATTCAATGACAGAACCCCATGGGGTTCCAATAAAGTTCCAAGGAAAATGAGCCCTCACGGTGAAAAATAATAAACTCCACCAGAAGAGAGAGACCCAGCGAAACAAGGCAGGAGAAACAGAGCGTTAGCACCTTTAGATTGGAAATGATTGCATTCAGACTACAAGCAAATCTAAAAGAAGTCTCTCTGTGTGTGTGTGTGTTCTTAAATAAACAAAAAAGAAATTTGAAACGATGTGCAGGGAATGTGAGTCTGTAAAGAACAGCCAGATTTGAAAAAAGAATCAAATAAAACTTACAGAAACGAGAAATATAGTACTTAAAACTTGAAACTCGATGGACAGACTGACCCGCGGATTAGATGCAGTCGAAGAGAGAATTTGTAAGCTGGTCGAGCCTAGGGAATGATCTGGAATAGAGAGGGTCCGATGCACATCTGTTCTGAGGTCTAGAAGGAGGTGGCAGAACAGGGAACGGGCCCTGCAGGAAGAGAGAACGGCTGGCAATTTCGTAGAATTGTCGTAGATACAAAACTTCAGATCCACCAAGTGCAGTGAATCCCAAGCTAGGTGAATAAACAAAAATTACACGCAGACACACAGTAGGGAAGTTATGGAACATCAAAGACAAAGAGAAGACGGGAAACGCGCCAGAGAATAAAAGACGGCCCCTGGGAAAGATCAGCAGTTAGACGGACAGCGGACTTCTCACGGGCCGCTGTGGGAACCGGTGGGCGGTGGGATTCAAGCTTCAATGCGCCGAGAACAGATCACTGTCCACGCAGAGCTCGACGCTACCTTTTCAGAAGGAGGATGAAATAAGGACATAGGAGAATCCAACTGTTAGGGTTTACCAGTAAAATATCCTCCCGGAGGGAAACTCTACGTGGAAATTATTACAGAGAAAAGGCTAGACACAATAGGGAAAATGGGCAAAGATATTGGCAAATATTTGGAGGGAAAGGACCCAGCCTGGGCTGCACGACTCTGCAATAATAACGTCTAGTTTATGGCAGGAAAAGAAACCAAGCCAGGACTGGAATCCCGGGCAACACCATGTCATTTTGAAGGGGATGGTCAGAATGAAAGTTTCTAAATTCCTTCAATTACTTGATGAAGTTTGTCAGCTAAGTCAGCTAAGTGCTCAGTATTAACGTAGCTAGGGCAAGCATGGGAAAGTGGTCTTAGAATGCATAATTTCCAAACAATTAGAAAAAAACAATTAGGATAAGAAAAAGGAAAAAAAATCTTAAATGATTGAAAGGAAGGCGAGAAAGGGGGCAGTGGCAGAGGGGAGGGGGGGAGGGCAGGAAAAGTTAGAATGAATAGAATATACAGTATGAGACTATAGAAATCAATCTAGATATACACTGAGTGGCCAGATTATTATGCTCTCTGAATGCATAATAATCTGGCCACTCAGTGTGTGTGTGTGTATATATATATGTGTGTGTGTGTGTCTCTATATATATATATTAGAGGTCCGGTGCATGAATTTGTGCATGCGTGGAGTCTGGCCAGCCTGGCCAGGGGGAGGGGACATGGGCGGTTGGCCGGCCTGCCTGCTGGTCGAACTCCTGGTCGAGGGGACGATTTGCATATTAGCCTTTTATTACATAGGATATACACTGAGTGGCCAGATGATTATGCGTTCAGAGATCATCATCATCTGGCCACTCTGTATAAGCTATTGGCAATACACATAAAAGGGCTAAGCTCTCCAGTTAAAAAAAGATTGTCCGGCTGGATTTTTAAAATACCTAGATTACGCTCTATTTACAAGACACATACCTCAAACGTTAGGACCCAGAACTGTTGAAAGTCCAAGTATAGAAAAAAAGGAACGAGGCAAATACCAACGGAAGGAAAGCTGCTATAAAAATAGACTTTCAGGGGGGAAAGCATGGTTGGAGATAAGATGGTCGCCAGATAATGACGGACAGCATTTCAATTCACCCGGGAAAGTCTTCAGCTTGCTTAATCAAGTGAGCAGAAGCCTGACGACTAGAGAAACACGTCACGTTAATTTCACTCATGAACATAGATCCAAAAGTGCTTTAAAAATACCAGTGCAACCCAGCCGGTGTGGCTCAGTGGTCGAGCATCAACCTATGAACCAGGTCAGAGTTCGATTCCCGGTCAGGGCACATGCCTGGGTTGTGGGCTCCATCCCCAGTAGGAGGCATGCAGGAGGCAGCCAGTCAATAATTCTCTCTCATCATTGATGTTTCCATCTCTCCCTTCCTCTCTGAAATCAATAAAAATATATATCAAAAAAATGAAAAATACATCAGGGCGGTGCATTCAGCAAGGGCCAGGTTGGCCATGGTTAGAAAATGAATGAACACAAGCCATCACATTAACATGAAAAAAAAAATGCCCATTTCACGAGATGAGAATATCTTTAGGATTCTGAGAAGGAAGGTAAAGGAAAAGTTGATGAATTTGCATTAAAATGAAGGTTTTTAGAAAATCAGAAGACAAGCCACGAGTGGAAGATGCTTGCAGCACTTCTGGCGATCAAAGGGTTAATGTCCAGAATGTGTCAAGAATTCCGGAGGACCAGTAGGGAAAAGCAAACAGCCCAGGGGGAAAATGGGGTCCTGGCGGAGGGCTGCTGGCCTGGGAGCAGGCCCATTCGAGCTCTGGTCGGGCTCCAGCGTGCTCTCTGCTCGGCTTCTCCGAGCCCCGGTGTTCTGCCTTGGCGCTAAGTGGACCTCCCCGCCCAGCCCTGGGCTGGGGGTCAGCATGTGGCCTGACCATCCATCTGTCCGTCCCCTTACCCGAGCCATGATGGGGGCCAGGTCTCGGACCTCCTGGCTGGGCCTTGGCCATGGTCACCAGGGCCCTGATCTCAAGTTTCCCCAACCTGAACCAGGGAAGGGCCCTCCCAGGCCTGTCCGTTCTCTCCCTTTCACCAGAGTGTGTGGGGGCCGGGGGCCTGGAGGGCCCCCGCTGAGCTCGGCAGGCAGCCTCAGGCCCCGGGGGTGGAATAATGGCATCTGCCACAGGCTCCGGCCCCCACCTTGGCAGTTTCCTGGGTGTTAGGGCCCAAGGCGGCGGCTGCTCCAGCAGACTTCCAGCGTCCTTCATGGGGGGGGGGGGTGGGGGGGGGGGAGGAAGGGGGCAGGACCGCCACAGGCCTGGCGCTCAGGGTACAGGAGGCAGGTGGCAGGTGGCAGGCCTGCAGTGAGCCGGAGCAGGAGAGGCGCCTGCGGTGCTAACGGGGGAGTGACGGCAGGAGAGAGTTCTGGGTCGGGAAAGGTGCCCCCGGACTCCCAGGGTGGCTCTAGCCCAGGGTACCCAGGCACACGGAGCTTGGGCACTGCCCCAGCTGTGGCTGTCCTGTGCTCTAAGCTGGCCCTCTGCCTGGGTCACGCAACACCCGTGCCTCGGCCCTTCCCAGGCTGAGGGTCTGCTCGGGGCTCCATGCCGTGCCCTGCTGCAGCCCCTCAACCCCAGACTGAGGGGGACGCAAGGGCTCTGGTCTAGCTCGGGTCCCACGCACTGACCAGAGGGGCACCGGGAATGCTCCGTGTGCCTGTGTGCGTGTGTGTGCGTGTGTGTGCGTATGCGTGTGTGTGCGTGTGTGTGAGTGCGCGTGCGTGTGTGTGTGCGTGCGTGTGTGCGTGTGTGTGTGTGTGTGTGTGTGTGTGTAGCCTTGTAGCAGCGGCCCAGGGACCTTCGGCTAGAATTTCCTGATGCTCACTGTCAACAGCGCTGAGGTTGGGGGGCCCTGCATCCAGGACACCGGGCTGGGGAACCCCCAGTGGTCTCAAGCGCACATGCCTCCTGAAGGCCAAGGGTCACGTGAATAAGCATGTGGGGGAGGGAACAGGGGTGCAGAAGGAGAGGAAGCTGTCCAGCCCAGAAGGAAGGGGTGTTGCCAGATTTTCTGTTTTTAATAAAGTGTAGACGCAGTCAATTATTATTTTTGGAAAACTGTGTGGATTGAAGGAGACTGTATACTTCTCCTTCTGCTCCTGGCTCTGCCACACCGTGGGGCTCCCTGCCTGCTGGCCACCAGGTCTCCGCAGAGCAGAGTGGAGTGCTCCACAGCGAGGCCGGCCATGGCTAGGGCGCTGCTGCCCCCTTGTGGCTGCAGTGGGGCGTTGCTGGCCAGGCGTGGACGCCGACATTCCTGAGACCAGGGCTGGATTCCAGTGCTTCCCCCGCACAGGGTGACCGGCAAGGTCACTCCCCTTCTCTGGGCCTCAGTTCCCCCAACTGACGCCCGGGGAAGTGGGGTTTGGGGAGGGGTAGGTGAGAGAATGGGCGCAATGATGCCAGGGCTTGTGTAAGGTGGCTGGTGTGGGCACAACCCACGTTTTGCATTCCACATGCGGGGAGGCCGACACCCCCAGCCTGGGCACCACTCCCTGCTGGGGGCCTGACAGTGTCCTCGCGCCCTGCGGCTGTAGGTCCCACCTCATGGGTTCTCCACCGCCTGGACCCGGGGGGGCCGGGGCACCAGCGGACGGAGCAGGTCCCCTTCACAAGGACTCTGGCTCTGGAAATGCTGGGAACCAGCGGCCGCGGCCCTGGGCTGGACGCTGGACCCCCCCCTCCCGCCCTGACGGAGAGAGGAGTGAGCCACCTGCCAACAAGAGGCTTGGGAGACCCATTCCAGCGAGAGCCCGAGACTCGGAAGGGAGGCGCCGCCTGGGGTCTGGCTCCCGAGCCCCCCCTGGCCGGTGGGTCGCAGTGCTGTCCTGGAGGAGGCAGGGCTGTCGTGGCTGCTGCCTCCGGAGCTGCCAAGGGCCAGGGGGAGGGAACTGTTTGCCGCCAGTCTCCGGAGCACTGTGGCTTGGGAGACCTGGGGAAACCGGGGATGCCCAGCGCCCCCGAGGGCTCTGCGGTCTGCGCTCCTGATGAAGGGGGGCAGGCGGGGAGGGTTATAGCATTTCAGGGCAATCTCCTGGGACTCCAGGGTGACCTCTTACCGGACAGGAGGGAAACGGAGGCCGGGGAGCAGCCAGTGATCCCCAGCTGGCCCAGGGGCCTCCACCGCTGACCACAGGCTCGCCTCGCATCGGAAGGATGGGGGCTCACCCGATGAAAGGGGGTGCGGTGGGGTGGGGTGGGGAAGGCGGTCACCTGGGGCTCTGTCTGCTTGTCCCTCCAGTTGGGATAAGAGCACGGCTCTTGCAGGGCCCGGGCTAAGTCCTAGCTGCTCCCTAGCGTCCTCTTAGTTTAGGGAGGGGGTTGGGGCTGTCCGTGCAGCCTGGCTGTGGGTGGGTGGGGACCCTGCCCCCTCCGGCCTCCTGGAGACTGGCAGACCTGGGTTCCTACCTGGGCTCCACCCCCTGCTGCTGCGTGATGCTGGCAGAGCCACTCCGCCGCTCTGAGCCTCGCCCGCCCGTCAAGTAGCATCACATCCTCACTGCCTTGCCCAGCAGGTGGGGCGGGCGGCTGAGGCGATGTCGCACTCTACTTCCGAATCATGCAGGAGCATGCTTGTGAGTAAGTGTGTCCATGCTTGTAAGTGGGTCCATGCTTGTGAGTAAGTGTGTCCATGCTTGTAAGTAAGTGGGTCCATGCTTGTGAGTAAGTGGGTCCATGCTTGTAAGTGGGTCCATGCTTGTAAGTAAGTGGGTCCTGTGTAACGGGTGTCAATCCCCGCCCCCTGCCCTCACCGCCAGCCAGCATCATGGCTCTCTTGCCGATCATCACGTCACCAGCGCCTAGCAGAGGGGCTGGCCCTCGGTATATGTTTGGGGAGCTGATGATGTGTAGCGTGGGACACACCTGGGACACGGAGGAACCTCAGGTCTTTGAAAAACACGTGGGGAGGAGGTTGCCGGGCCCCTGACCGCTGGCTGCCCAGGCCTGAGCTCAGGACCCAGGGAAGCGTGGGCAGCACACGTACTTCTCACCTGCAGCCAGCAGGTGGCGCCCGCGCCTGCCGCAGCCCGCAGGCCAGGGGGATGCTTTGCTGCCTGCGGGGGGTCGGGGGGTGGGGGGGTGGGGGGGGCTGTCCTTGTCCCGGTGCCTCACTCCAGGGCGTTCCTTGTTCCCTTTCCAGGGGCGTCTGCTCTCAGCTCCCTGCTTCCTTGTTCCCTTTCCAGGGGCGTCTGCTCTCAGCTCCCTGCGGGCTGTTGCTCCTCCTCCAAGGCCCACCTCAGGGCAGCTCCAAATGGAAGTGAGGCTTCCTCGGAGCCCAGCCCAGGGTCTGTCTGGGGACGATGCTCAAATGTGGTGACCTGAAGGATGGACTGAGGCGGGAGGTCAGGAAGGAGGGCCCTGGGTCACGGGTGCCACTTGTTAAAGAGGAATAGATGCATAAATGTATATATACGTGTGTAAGTAGATGTGTAAAGTCACGTTTCAGCAGGTAATGGCTGGACATGGAGGGAAGGAAGGAAGGGAGGGAGGAAGGGAGGGAGGGAGGAAGGAAGGGAGGGAGGGAAGGAGGGAAGGAGGGAGGAAAGGAGGGAAGGAGGGAAGGAGGGAGGGAGGGAGGGAAGGAGGGAAGGAGAGAAGGAGGGAGGAAAGGAGGGAAGGAGAGAAGGAGGGAGGAAAGGAGGGAAGGAGAGAAGGAGGGAGGAAAGGAGGGAAGGAGGGAGGGAGGGAGGGAAGGAGGAAAGGAGGGGAGGAGGGAGGGA
Organism: Plecotus auritus; assembly: GCF_963455305.1. NCBI lineage: Eukaryota > Metazoa > Chordata > Mammalia > Chiroptera > Vespertilionidae > Plecotus > Plecotus auritus. The sequence goes on from NC_137772.1 coordinate 224,355,661, forward strand.
GGGAGGAAGGGAGGGAGGGAAGGAGAGAAGGAGGGAGGAAAGGAGGGAAGGAGGGAGGGAGGGAGGGAGGGAAGGAGGAAAGGAGGGGAGGAGGGAGGGAGGGAGGGAGGGAGGGAGGAAGGGAGGGAGGGAGGGAAGGAGGGAAGGAGGGAGGGAGGGAGGAAGGGAGGGAGGAAGGGAGGGAGGGAGGGAGGGAGGGAAGGAGGGAAGGAGGGAAGGAGGGAGGGAGGGAGGGAGGGAAGGAGGGAAGGAGGGAGGGAGGGAAGGAGGGAAGGAGGGAAGGAGGGAGGGAGGGAGGGAGGGAAGGAGGGAAGGATGGAGGGAAGGAGGAAGGAAGGGAGGGAGGGAGAAATGGAGGAAGAGAGGGAGGGAGGAAAAAGAAAAGGAGGGACAAAAATCCAAGCAGCACAAAAGGCCATAAAGTAAAAGCCAGGTCTCTGTGTCGTGTCCCCCCTCCCCTCCCCCCCGGCTGCCAGATCTCCACCCCAGAGCCCCCTGTGGTTGTGGCTTCTTGAACATTCTTCCCAACACTACTCAGACCTGTGTGTGCGTGTGTACCTGTGTGTGTGTGTGTGTGTGTGTGTGTGTGTTTAAGTAATGCACAATGTCTGTTTGCCACAATTGTGTGGGAAGAAATAGTCTTATCTTGAAAAAACCCTTAGCCATGAAGATTTGGGTCTTGTGGCGAGCCGGCACGGCCATGGCATACTCAGCCCCACGTTGGGCGCCTTATGTGCCACGCCAGCTCAGCCGGGTGCGGTGACCCTGAGAGGTGGTGGTGAGGATTGAGAAAAGACAGACGAGAAGAAAGCTGGGTCTGGGTGGGACGCTGCCCTCTGTGATGGAGAGCGAGCGACAGCGCCACGGACTACAAGCCGTGTCTTTATTTTATAGCAGATGCCACGAGGCAGAGTAAGGGCGTGGTCAAGATGTTCACAACATTCTCGTGGGTTCAATCCTACTCAATTACATGCACCTGAACTCTATCAAGCCCACATCACTCAGGCACGTGGGGCCACGTGTTCGGACCATAGGTTCAAGCTGACAACCACAGCTGTTGGCTATCATTGTGCCGGGAGGGCTCTGCCCTCCAAGCTGGGACTTGCACGTGGCCATGAGAAGACTGTGCCCTCTTATCAGTCCGAGGCTTGAACCTGTCCAAACTCTGTAGCTGCTCTCCACAGAATCTGACTAGAGCAGCCTTGGGCAAACTACGGCCCGCAGGCCGGATCCGGCTGTTCTATCTGGTTCTCTTGCTCTCCCCTCCGCTCCTTTACTTTGAATTTATATTAGTTCACACAAACACTCCATCCATGCTTTTGTTCCGGCCCTCCGGTCCAGTTTAAGAACCCATTGTGGCCCTCGAGTCAAAAAGTTTGCCCACCCCTGGACTAGAGAAAGACCCACTTGGCCATTTGTGGGATGGGAGGAGGGTGGAAACCAGACACGAGTGGGTGCCTCGGGGTCTGACTCCGGTGTCAGCACCTCTCCCAGGGGACAGTGCCTCGCAGCACACAGTGTCCTTGCTTTGTCTCACACTCAGGATTGGGCGGGGTCTCCCGACAGCTCAGGTGGGAGAGTATCCCGGTTTCCCCAATGGGCAGGTGGGGGCCAAGGCCGGAGAGGCAAAGGAACCCTCCACGCCACACAGCAGGTGACAGAGAAGCTGGAGTGGGGAGCTGGGTGTCCTGGCCGGGGGCTCTGGCCTGTGTGACACTCAGATGCCCAGTGATGGGTGGGCAGGTGGGCACCGAGTCAGCTGACCACGCCGGGGTCTTTCCAACGTCGTGGTTTCTAAAGCCGCTCAGAGACCAGCCTTCAAAATATTTTCCTGTTCTCCCCCCCCTCCTCCTGCCCCCCCCTCCCCCTGTCAGGAATCTGTAAGAGGAGTAGAGAGTGGATGATAATTGCCCCCCACGGAACTCACCTGCTATGAAAGGGTGTTAAATAACACGCAATTTACATGTCTTCCCTGTAGGAAACGATAGAATCAGAGCTTTCAAATTAGCAGCAGATTGTTCTAATTGAATCTATTTCCCGTACGGCAGGTGAAGTGAGGAATGATCAGGCAGTTCAGCTTCCCCTGCAAATGGACCACCAGACAATTGAAGGAATTAAATGCTTATTAAAAGTGCAGGGAAAAGGGGGATCATGTTTCTGGGAAATCTGTCTGCAGGACGGTATTGCACGTACGTTTGGATTCATACGATCAGTCTTGTGACAAGATACAGGGTGTGTGTGCCCAAGGGGGAGGAGGGAGGAGGTGGGAGGGAGGGACGCTGCTCCCTCCCCCCTGCCAGCTCTCAGCACACAGCCAGGCTCTCGGATTGGGACCTTGCTCTGTCCTGTTAACCGTCCTGAGCCTGCTTCTCACCTGTCAACGGCAACCATGAGATGCTGATGGTGAGTGTGAGGAGAGACAAGACGATGCACGTGATGTGCCTAATTTAATGCCTGGCACATGGTAGGTGCTCAGTAACATAAATGTGTCTTACTACCATGACTACGTCTCCCGTCATTATCATGTTTGCCTGGTGTATTCATTGTCTAATTCTGCATAATAAGTTAGCACACTACTTAGTGGCTTAAAACAACACACATTTGTTATTTCATGGTTTCTGGGTCCTCCTGGCTTCCCCTCAAGCAAGGTGTTGGTCCAGCATCTGCAGTCTCACCCGAAGGCTCAACCGGGGAAGGAATGCCGTCCAAGCACGCGTGGCTGTGGGTGGCATCCAAGGCCTTACTGGCCATTGTCTGGAGGCCTCCCCTGGGCCCGTGCCACGTGGGCCTCTCGAAGGTGGCAGTGGCTCCGTCAAAGCCAGCAAGCGAGGGAGTCTGCTAGCAAGACAGAGGCATAACCTGGTGTGACCTCATCACAGCAGCGTCACCTCTGCACGGCCCATGGGTGAGAATCAAGCCACAGGCTGCACTCCCATCCGAGGGGCCCGGGGCCTTGGCGAAGCTGCCCTCGCAGTGGCCATCAGGAGCCGAGGCCACGTTTGGGCCGAGAGGACCAGCACCTCGGCGGCTCATGGTCCACGCCGGGTGGGTGGCCGGAGCCTCATTCCCACGGGGCCTGGGCCCTAGTAACCCTGTCTGCGCTGGGTCGTCGTTTTCCACGGACGTCGTCCCAGGCCTGGTTCCGCTGCCGAGGACCTGGGCCCCCTTCAGGCACAGGACACGCTGACCCTGCCAGGCGCCCCCATCCTTTGCCTATGTACCCCTAAAGCTCTTTACTGCAAGGCACCTACGCACCCTGAGCAGGATAAATCTCACGGGGGGCCCCACATCAAAGCCCTGCACAGGGAACATCGACTCAGGGGCCGATGGGAGAACGAAACCTTTCAACCCAATTTATTTTTATTTGATTATTATTTTTCAGTTTAAATGTATTTTTATTTTTATTGCCTTCAGAGAGGAAGGGAGAGGGAGAGACAGATAGAAACATCAGTGATGAGAGAGAATCATGGATCAGCTGCCTGCTGCCCTCAGCCCTACTGGGGACTGAGCCCCCAAACCTGGGCGTGTGCCCTTGACCAGAATCGAACCCAGGACCCTTCCGTCTGGAGGCCAACGCTCTATCCACCGAGCCAAACCGGCTGGGACTCAACCCGATTTAGAACTTGAACGTCGGTCCTTGAAACATGGGCCTTGGCCGGGCCAGACTGCTGCCGAAGGACACCCACAGGCTGGCGCGTGACGGGCGTGAAAGCACTCGGGAGAGGCCATCGTCAGTGGACATGTCCTCTGGGGCCACAGGCCATAGCCATTCCACTGAGAGCCAGTTTGGGAAAATGAAAATAAAACGAGAAGCTAGACAGGGTTAACGCGCTCGCTGGGCGACCGGTCAAGACCCTAAATCAGTGGTTGGCAAACTGCGGCTCGCGAGCCACCTGCGGCTCTTTGGCCCCTTGCGTGTGGCTCTTCCACAAAATACCACGGCCTGGGCGAGTCTATTTTGAAGAAGTGGCGTTAGAAGAAGTTTAAGTTTAAAAAATTTGGCTCTCAAATAAAATTTCAATCGTTGTCCTGTTGGTATTTGGCTCTGTGGACGAATGAGTTTGCCGACCACAGGCCTAAATGAACAGCAGGCGCTCTGACTGGGACCGCAGCTGCCCCAGAACACTGTACAAGGCCGAGCACACGCTGGTGACAATACTGTGACTCCCCCGCCAGGGGGCCCACGGAGATGTGCTCCAGCCGTCTCCCCCATCCCTCAGCGTGCTTATCAGGCACCGTCCCCCTTCCTAGAGAGAGGGACCCGGTGCCAAAGAGAGGTGCCCCCCTCAGCGACCTCAGGTGGGGCGTGGCGGGTGGGGGTGCTCAGGGCTGGAACAATGATCAGGGGCCAAGGGGAGGTTCAGGTGTCGATATGGGTGGACCTGGCCTGTAGGTCCTCCTGGCCTACGTGGTCCTGAGGTCAGGGGGAATGGCGGGGGGGCGGGGGCGCTGCCAAGCTCTGGGCTCCTGGGGTCAGCACTGGGCAGCTTGGAGGGTTGGGCAGCTGAGTCTGGGAGATGGGAGGGTGAGGAGCGAGGCGTGAGGAACGTCTAGGAAAGAGGGTGGGAGAAATAGCTATTTATTGAGCACCTACTGTGTGCTTTGGCACCTGACATCCACTATCTGCTATGAGCCCATGACAGTCCCACGTGGAAGGACTGTGGTCATTTGTCCGGCAGGAAGTCGCTGGTCCAAGGCCGCACAATGGACAGGTGTCAGGCCCCGGTCAGTCTGTCTGTCTCTCTGTGTCTCCAAATTTCGCCTCGGCACTTGGGCTCCTGCCCTGCCTTCCCTGGGGACCCTTCCTCGGGGGTTAATCCTCGCCCCGCATTATTCCTGCCATGAAAAGCACCGTTGTCTTCCCCTGGAAACCCTCTCGGCCCTCTGGCCCTTTGTCCCAGGCCACAGCCTCCCAGGGGCTCCCAACCTGGGCCTGGCCGCCCCCACCCCTGCCCCCACCCCCTCTCCCTTCCTGGGCCCCATCTTAGGAGGCCCTGGTGAGGTCATCCCTGTGTTAGCACAATAGGGCCCCGTCTATCTTTCTGCTGAAGACGGAGATTGGGGTGGGGGTGGGGAGGCAGGAGGCTGCAATCACAGGTTCCACAATGGGCGCCTCGCAGGCAAGGGGGCCTCGCAATTAGAGCTGCTGCTGCTGCGAGTTAGGAGAGGCTGGGGGAGGGGCAGTGGGCCAGGCAGGGCCCGGGGATCAGGCCAGGTAGGTTGGGACAGCCATCGCTCATTCGTGCTGTGGACACAGTGCACCCAGGATGATGCATCAGCCGTGACAGCGCGGGTGAGGCCGGTTGTGATGGAGTGAGACACTGTAGGTGAGACAGACAGACAGACAGACAGGCGAGGAGGCATGGGCGGGTGAATGAGCATCTTTTCCCCACGATGACATTCATTAGGCTCCTGCCGTGTGCGGACACCTCCTGGACCTCTGCCTGTACCTTCGCCCACTTAATTCTTGCAAAGAGGCTCGGAAAGGTTAGAGGTCATGACCAAGGCCACCCAGCTCTCACCTGGGGAGCCTGTGCCCTCACCTGGGCTCTTTGCCAGGCCTTTGTCCCCCACGCCCACCCTCCTCTGTAGCTCTCCATCCACCGTCACGTGGCTGCGGCATCCACAAAGCCTTCGCACAGGAGGGCGCAGGGGAGCCGTGACCTACGAGCAGCTAGCTCCCTGTGCTGAACCTACATGTATGTACCTGCCGCCTCACAGTCCCCACCACGGGCCGCCGCCCTGTGACGGGGCTGGCTTCACAGACGCGGACACAGGCTCTCAGCGCCCAGATGTGACCGGAAACGAGGCTGGCCCCGCTGCTCCTGGACCGAGGGGCAGCCTTGGCCCACGGCCCATGCGTTTCCTCCACCCGGGCCTCCTCCCTGTGTCTGCCTGTTCAAGGACACATCTTCTGGCCGGCTGCTGGGGCTCAAACATTTAGACATGGATGGGCCTGAGGGACGTCGGGCAGGAGGCCCTGGGAGGGGCCCCGAGAGGACAGAGCTGCGTCCTGGCCGCTCCCCGCTCCCCTCGCTGTGTGAGTGAGGGAGGTGGCTGGGTGCAGACGGCATTTCGCTGCCTGGAAGGAAGGCCCGGGAGGGTGCTGGTCCACTGAGGCTGGAGCCTTGGGAAGCTCCATGGCCCATACACGTGGACCAGGGGGAGGGGTGGCTGCCCTGCCCCCGACTGAGAGGTGACCACAGAGCTGCCGGCCTCCTGGGGCACATGGACACTGGCATCAGCTCCTCAGAGCCCCCCCACTGACAAGACACTGAGCGTTTTCTCTCCTCCTCCTCCCAGGAGTCTCTCCCGGCCCGGTGGGCTGCATCGGGGCTCCGTGTGCCTGGCCGGCCTGGGGGCTGTGGGGTGACCTCCGTTCCCTCTTCTATTCCATGGCCCTGACCATGGCCATCTAGTCAGGGTGGGACGGAGGCAGCAGGTGTAAAGCGCATGGCCCCTCCGTCTGGGTCTGCAGTTCGCAGCCCTGGTGACGTCAGTGCTGGCACCAACAGTGACAGCTACTGACCTCACACGCTGTGCCAGGCGCGGTCGAAACGTTTCACCGGTCCTGACTTCTTGAATCCTCCTGAGGCCCTTCCAGGCGGAGGTTATGATTAGCAGCACCCCGTTTTACAGATGAAGGAACAGCCCAGACCAATGCAGTGACTCGCCCAAGGTCACCCCGCCGTGGGAGTCTGGCTCCTGGGCTGACCCGGCTCCTGCATCGTCTCACAGCTTCTGTTTCTGCCCCAGGGCAGGAGCCTGCCTCTCAGCTCACCTGCTCACAGGCCCTCAGCCCGGAGGGTGCCAGCTCGCTGAGGGACAGCGCACAGGCGGGACCCCAACGATGCAGAGATTTGCACATTGCACCACCCCCACACAGCACGGGCGGCACGAGGGAAGACAAATGGAGCTAATCAGGCTCTGGGCTGCGGGAGGCAGCGAGCACCCCCGGGACCTGCACAAACACGCGGCCTGGCCCCCGGGCGCCGGCAGCTCCCTGATGCTGAATCCCAGGCGCAATCTCGCCTCAGCCTCTGTTTGCGATGTAAATACCCGGCTTCCTGCACGTGGTGCCCGGTCCTGCCCGCTCTGCCTGGGCGCCAGGAGAGAGTGGTGGGGGGGTCCCCCAGGCTTCCTCAGGCTTCCTGCACCGGGGATGGCTGGTGGTTTTGAACATGAGCTTCAAAGGGGCCATCTGTGTGCCAGTGACCGCTGTCAGAGAGTCAGCTGTCCCTGGAGCCCAGACACTGGCGACTGAGCAGAGTGGGCACCCCAGGCCTTGCAGGGCTGGCTCTCAGGTGAGGCCTCTCTGTGAGAGCTGGGGCGCCTGCAGGATGGGGTTCAGGCTCCTTGATGAGGAGCTGAGGCCTGGGGAGAGGAGGTCTAACCAGCTCTGTCCTCCCGCCCTCCCCGCCCCCTCCTGCCATGGCTCAAAGCAGAGGCCTCTTAATATCTGCCCTGCTCCGTGCCCTGAAGTCCACCCACCTTGGCTCAGGGCTCCTCCACTGGGCCTTGACCGCCCCCCCACCCCCACCCCGCCCCGCCTCTTCCCTCCTCCTCACCGCAGCGCACCTGGCTCCCTCCCGCCGCAGGGCTTTGGATGCGCCCACGGTGCTGGGACACACTGGGAGGGACACTGAGTCCTGAGGGCCCCTCAACCTCCCACCTGTAAAGCCAGGAGCCACCCGCAGAGGCTGCCCCGCCCACAGATTCTCCACTCTCTGGGATTGGCCAGCTCACACGGGCTGTGTGACTCCGCCCCCATCGTGGCTGATTGGTCCAGACTAGACACCTGACTCAAGCATGGCCCAATGGGATTCTCTCCAGTGAATCTGAATCGGGAAAACGAGACACCCCATCCCAGGGGCGGGCCACCTGCTGGGCACTGAAGGCCGCAGGTGCGGGGTCCCCGGAGCCCCTGGGTTTCTGGATCTTTCCTCCAACCCGCTGCCCTCACAGATAACAGCCACCTTTTCCCTTACGCTCCTCAGGGTTCCTGTTGCAGATGCTCTCTTCCCGCGCTGCCTGGCCAGTGTGTCCCCGAGGACCCCGCCTCCAGCAGGTACCCTGCGGCCTGCAGGTCCTGGCACCCCCCCCCCCATGCCCCGCCCCAGCAGATGGAGGCCCAGGCAGGGCGGGCCAGCTGCCTTTGCCTCTTTCTTTCTTTCTTCTTTCTTTCTTTCTTTCTTTCTTTCTTTCTTTCTTTCTTTCTTAAATATTTTTATTGATTTCTGAGAGGAAGGGAGAGGGAGAGAGAGAGAGAGAGAGAGAGAGAGAGAGAGAGAGAGAGAAACATCAATGATGAGAGAGAATCATGGCTCGGCTGCCTCCTGCACGCCCCACAACCTGGAATCGAACCATGACCTCCTAGGTTCATAGGTCGATGCTCAACCACTGAGCCACACCAGCCAGGCTGCCTTTGCCTCTTTCCAGGGCACCCCCAGGCCACGGCTTTCTCACTCTGGGAAGAGGCAACAGGAATAAGGGAAGGGCAGGGGGACAGGGGGCAGGGGGGAAGGGGCCGAGGTCTACCACCTCCTTTCGCTTTCTGACCGGGAAGACTGAGTCAGTTCGGTGGAGGAGGAAGAAGCAGAGGCTCAGAGGTGGCCCTGGAACTAGACCTGGGCTCCCTTATCCTCATGTCCCCACCAAAGGGGTGGGACAGGGGTTCCTGTGGCACTGGTATCTCAGGGAGTCCCCCTGCCTAGCCCTCAGCTGCCTTTGGGGACTCATCAGGATGGGGACAGAGGTCCGGCCTCCAGGAGCCAAGCACAGCTGACCTGGAAGGCCAGCCAGGCACCCGGGACGGAGAGAAGCAGTCGTGCTGAGTGGGCCGACAGGGCAGCCCCTGAGGCACCGCCTGCCCCCTTAGCCTTCACGTGCCCACCTGGGCTGCGGTAGGCCGGCGGCTGGGTGGGTTCCACAGCGCTGGAAGGAAGCGCTGACTGGGTGAAGGGCAGGGCTCTGACCCGCACTGAGCTCCGCGTGGCCCGTGTGGGTTGAATGGCAGCAGCCCCGCCGAGGGAACTGGCTTCCTCACACGTCTTTGTCACCTGACGGTGATTTGACTGATTTAGACAATTTCAAAGGAGGCCTGGCTGACCCCCAGCCTCAGTTTCCTGCTTTGTAATGAGGAGGGCAGGGTTCCCCCGGCGCCGACCCTTCCCCACTTCCACCGCCGGGGGCGGGGGCCTGGGGCTGGGGCCTGCCCTGCAGGCCTGGGTCTGTGCCTGAGAACGGGGGAGCGGCCGGAGGCGGGTGTGTGCCAGGGAAGCTGCTGGCGCTCCCTCTGGCTGCCTCCAGGCGATGAAAGGAGCTGACGGCTGGGCTTGGCAGTGCCTCCTGGGGAGGCAGCAGCCGGGCTGGCAGCAGGCGGCGGGGATCAATCACGGGAGGGGCTCCCGGAGAGGAGAACAAAGCCCTGAGGGTGCTGGGCTCCAGGGGTGACCAAAGGGGTGGGGTGGGGGAGGCCAGGGCTCTGTGGCTGATTTGGAGGGGGTGGCCCACAGGGAGGCCATGGCGTGAGGGAATGCGCGGGTGTAGGATGGGGAACCCACCTCATGGCTGTGTGAGTCCAGGGGGACCACTTAGCCTCTCTGAGCCTCAGTGTCCACCCCTGTTCAATGGGAACCATCATGCCTACATCACCGTTCACCGCCGTATGCTAGTGCTTACAAACGGGTGTGGCACATAGTAGTGGCTCAATAAATACTTTTGGATTCAATGAGTAAGTAGGGTTGATGGAGGATGGGACTGGCTGATCCTTCTTAGCTGGATGCCTGGCACACCACAATTCTAAAGACCTGAGAGCTTTGTTATTGCTGCTGTGTGATCGCCGCGGGGGCAGAGGACTGAGCCAACGTGGAGTCTCGACCAAAGAGAAGGAAACTGGCAGGCGTGTCCGGAGAATAGAGTTGGGTGGGGCCTGGGATGAGCCTGGAGATGCTCCGGGACCAGAACTCGCAGAGCGGAGGGCCACAGCCAGGAGGCTGACCCGACCTGATTGCAGGGGAGGCCCGAGGGCTGGGCTGGGCAGGTCCACCATGGACACCAGGAGGCTGGTGACCTGCCCTGGCCGAGGAGATGGCCGGGGACGCAGGGAGTGGAGACCACACCGTGGCGGCCTTTCTCAGGACGCTGGACAGGGAAGGCGCGGTGGCAGGAGCGGAGGGCGAGGGGGGAGGCCAGTCTTGTTTCTCAGGTCAGAGACATGACAGGTGCAAATGCAGGTGGAGAGGAGCTGTTCTGGGGGTGCCTGCAGACGTGGGGAAGCGGGGTACTGGCTAGAGGGGTCCCTGAGAGAGGCAGAGGCCAGAGGGCAGCCTGAGGGGGCTTCAGGAACAGCTGCAGCTCTGGGTTTGGGGAGCGGGGGGTTTCTGGGGCTCAGGAGGGTGCAGGGAGTGGCCAGCTTCAAGGTGGGAGGTGGAGGATGAGACAGGTCTCTGGGGAGAGGGCTGGGGAGCTCTGCGGAGCCGAGGCGAGGCCGGGTGGAGAGGAGGAGCGCTGCGGGGCCAGCGGGCCCTTTGGGAGGGCAGTGTCTCTCGGGCCAGCCCTTCGCAGGGCCGGGCAAGGGTTCGGAGGCCGCATCCGGAATGGAACGGGAGAGATCACGTAACTGGTTAGCGGCCAGCTCTGGCCACTCCAGGCGCGAAGCTCACGCTAGTTCTGCGCCTCCCTCTGGCCCGGAAGCAACAGAGAGCCGGAGGCCACGGCCCAGAATGGAGCCAGAAGCGCTGTCGCTCCAGCCCTAGGAGGGACCCGAGGTGTGGCCTTGGCAAGTCCATCCCTTCAGCCCCAGCTTGTCGGCTGTAAACGGGTGCTTCCAGGGCTAAAGGCACCCATGTGTGCCCAGGCACAGGAGCTCTGTCGTGTCTGTGAGGGGCCCAGCAGCTGGGCGGTGCTGGGGACCCTGGCGACGGGAGGCTGGAGGGAGGCGGAGTGAGTGACGTGGTGGTGGTGGTGGCACGGAGACCCCATCAGCACACACACCTCCCCCCCCCCCCTCGCTGCCTGCAGAGCCCTGCCAGGGGGGAAGCATGTGGGAGTGGGGGTCGTGGAGCGCTGGCTGTCACTCAACCGCTCCGACCTCACTTCCCTCATCTGTAAAATGGATGCCCTTCCTGACGGATTAGAGCGAGAGGGTTGCCAGCAGCTCTTCGGGCCCTGGCATCACAACCCTGGGCGGAGAAATCATAAGCCTATCTTCACCCCCCCCCCCTTCTTTAGGAGATGTTTGTCCCTCCCTCTCATCCGGGGACACAGTATTCCCTCGGCTATGTTCCTTCTCAAGCTGGGCCTCAGTTTCCCATCTGCACAGTGGGGGCGTAGAGGGAGGCTGGAATAAGGCACGGAGCTCTCTCCCTAACGCTGATGCTTCTGAGTCAAATCTGCTCTCAGGAAGGGGCTGAGACATTCAGACTAGGGTGTGAATGACTGCCACAGCAGCAGCACACACGGGCTCCCCGGGCCCCAGGCCTGCCTGAGAGCTGCACTGCGTCTCAGCCCTGGTCTGGATGCCACACTTTGCGGGGAGACAGGGAACTTGGGGCTCCTCACCTGGAGGAGAGGACCAAGGTGGGCAGGGTGTGTGTGGCAGGTTAGGGGAGGAGCAGAGGCAGCATTCGCAGCTGGGGTGGTGAGTCTGGGGGGAGCAGACGCCCGGAGTTCTGCCATGGTCCCAGGGCTCCGCAGAGCCACCCTGGAGGGAGCCAAGGTGCTGTGCAGCCTGGAGTGGGTGGGGCGCAAGCGGGGAGCGACAAGCTTAGCAGAAGGAGGAACCTCTGACAGGTAAGGGCCCAAAGACAGAACAGGCCCCGGGGAGGTGGAGTGATGCGCACGGAGACAGGCGAGTCGAGGCACGAGGGCGCCGGCAGGAGTGTGGGGAGGGCTTCCCTTCAGAGGAGGGCTCTGCATGTGGGGGCCAGCACCGCCTCCCGTAAGGCCCCCTGGGATTCTGCCTTTCACCAGGGATAACGGCTCCCCATTGGGGGATTTCAGGCATTAGTAAGGGTGGGGATGCTCCCTGGGCCCATTGGTCTAGCACGTCTAGTGCGTTGTCTGCGGAGTGCCTGCGGGCGCGGGAAAGGAGCTGGGGTCCAGCTGTGACTGGTACGGGGACACCAGTGGTCAAGGAGGGGCTGGGGCTGGGGCAGGGCGGCTGGTCCCTGGGGACCGTCGCTGGTTCGTACTTGCAGGAAGTTACAGCCAGCACCGGCAGCCACAGTCCTTCCCCCACACGCCGGGCGCCACCGCGCGGCCTGTCCTGGTGCAGAGGTGAGGCAGCAGGTGCAGCCCTGCCGGGCCCCAGCGAGGACAGCCTGTGCTCGCTCCTGCAGCACTGTCGCTCCCAGGGGAGGCTGCTGGGGGGGGGGGGGCGGGCTCCCAGCAGGAGAGAGATGGGCTGGGGCTCTGGGGGCTCAGGAGCTGCTTCACCTGCTGCTGGGCCCCAGGCCTGCCCCCTTGCTCTTGACCCCAGCCCAGGTTCAAGGCTCGATGCTATGGCGGATGCCGTCTGCTTTCCCTGACGCTCACCGGGCCCGAGGGACTCAGAGCTCCGGGACATCGTGGGGATCACAGGCTCTGCTGGATGGGGACACTGGCAGCCTGTGGGCCACAGGGTCTGGTTGCCGCCACCGTTGCCCACCACTCCGCATCGTCCCATCGGCGTGAAGGTGCGAGGGGGAGACTCATTCAGGCAAAGTGCCCAGGGGTAGCTATTGTTATTACTATGACCTGTAGCTCACAGAGCCCTGGGTGTCCTGCCTCCGGGGGGGGGGGGGTGGGGGTCCCTCTTTCCATCCCTCTGTCCCTACTTCACACCATCCACTGACCCAGGGGTCTGCCCAGCCCCTTCCCTGGGGCTCTGCGCGGGGCTGGCAGAGGTGCGGCCTCTCCTCTCTCCTCCATCCCAGGCTCCCCTTCGGCTCCTGCCTCCAGGCCTTTGCTTATGGGGCCCCTCCCCACCCTCCCCTCCCTCTTTCCTTGTAACCAGGCAGCCCACAGGAGGGATGAGCGACCTCTCTGCTCAGCGGTGTGGTCATTGCTAGTTTCCAGGCCCCACAGGCTCTGGACCCGTTGCTAAAGGGCAGGGCTGGTCCAAGTCCCTCCAAGTCTCTGGCTTTGCCTGGCCCAGAGGAGGCAGGGGGACATCTATGGAAGTTCATGGAATACGAACCCCCTCCTGGCCTGCCCCATGTTGCACCCATTCTTCTTGTGCTACCCAAGGGCCCACAGGGAATGCAGGCAGTGCAAGATGGGGCCCGGGACAGCCCCGCCTCACCTGTCCCCCCTCTTTGATATCCAGGAGGTTGGAAGAGGTGGACGGACCAGGGAAGGCTGTGGGGCAGGGCTGGGCCTGGCCAGGACCCTGGACAGCTCAGCAGAGCTCTGCAGACGCCTGCTGGAATGGTACCTAGATGTGCTGGGGCCTTTAGTGGGGTTGGAAGGAGCTGGCCTGGGACCCGGGGTCGGGGGACGGGGGGGTGGAGGTAGGGAGGGGTGGAGGTGAGAAAGGCGGGCTGGAGTCTGAAGACTGGCCTTGCAGTTCGAGGTTTACATGTCTGCCATGTACTGGCTGGACAGGTCCAGAAACCTCCCAGAGCCTCAGTGTCTCCATCTGTCAAATGGGCCTTCCAGTCTCGCTTCAACAGGGAAGGTTGCTCCCTGCCGAGTCCCACCAGGCTGTTGTGAGAAATAAACCAGCGACACGGAAATCTGGAAAAGTTCTCAGAAAACCACCAAGGCTCACGGGCAGTATGTGAGGGGCCAGGCCATGGTGCTGGGAAGCTGGCCACCCACACGACTGGTGGTCCCTCCACAGGAGAGCTGGGTTTGGCCTCTGTCCAGCTCCTGGAGACCCCGATCCTGGAGCAGCGTCGCCTGGGGCAGGGGACACCATTCCTGAGGCCTGTCTTTTTTTTTTTTTTTTGGTCCATCTTCACTAGAGGATATTTTTCCTTGATTTTTAGAGAGAGTAGAAAGGAGGAGGAGGGGAGAGAGAGAGAAACATTGATGTGAGAGAGACACATTGATTGGTTGCCTCCTGCACAGCCCGACCAGGACTGGGGATCGAGCCTGCAAACGAGGTACCTGCCCTTGACCGGAATCTAATCCGGGACCCTTCAGTCTACAGGCCGACGCTCTATCCACTGAGCCACCTGGCATTTCGGGTGATGGCCCCGTGCGGGGAGTGTCCTGGAATGGGTCGGGGACTCATTTGAGCACAGCCTGGCTGGAACCTCAGCGAGGGGCCTGAGGAGGGGGCTCCTGGGGTCTTTGCACTCTTGTCATTTCATCTTGGAGCAAGCCCAGGAGGGCGCTGTGACATCACTTTCTCCTCACGGTGAGAAAACGGAGACTCAGAGTAACATGAGAAAGTCCCAAGGTCCCAGGCAAGCTGGCGGCAGAATAAATGCGTTCGAATCCGGACCCCAGATTGGGTGCCCAGAACGGTGATACTCCGGGCGGGGTATCACACCAGCTTTCCAACAGTCAAGAAGAGATGGAGGTCCAGAGTCACACGCTGTGAGTGGCAGAGGCAAGATCTGAACCAGTGGTCAGGACGTGGCCCCAAAGTTGGGGCCGTCATTATGGGCTGTACTGGAGCCTGTTCCCATCTCTTTGATTGACCAGAGGTGGGCGGGACCTGGGGCCCCCGACATGGTGTGGCCTCACCTCCAGCAGACCTGGGGTGGGAGACAGAGACCTTGAGGGGTGTAAGGGAGCAGAGGTAAGAATGCCAAGCCAGGCTTCCCCCTTCCAGCCCCAGCCCAGGCCACCCCCTCCGGGGAGCCCCTGGCCCCAGCCCTGGCTGACTCCCACCTCCCATGAAATCCTGTGGTCTCCCCAGCCAGGGTGGTGCTTGGGGCCTGACACAGCCCTGGCATGCTGTCGGAGCCCATGAATATCTGCTAATGAGAGCCATTCCTGCATGCTGGCTCTGAGCCAGGCGCCGCTGAGGAGCCGAGGGGGTGAGAGAGCCTAAGATCCTCTGTCAGCGAGGCACGAGAGGGCCTCCGTGGCCCAGCCCTTGCCCATGACTCCAGCCCCTGCCCTCCTCACGCTCTGCGCACACCCCTCCCTGAATGTCCCCCTACCCTTCACGGTATTTTGATGATCACAGAAACATTGGGTGCCCGGTCCGGTTTGCCCAGTGGTTAGAGTGCCCGCCATTGGACTGGTGTCCTGGGTTCGATTCCGGTCAAGGGCACATACCTCGGTTGGAGGCGATCCCCAGTCCTGGTCAGGGCGTGCGCAGGAGTCAATCCATCGATGTGTCTCTCTCACATCGATGTTCCTCTCTCTCTCTGCCTCTTCCCGTCTCTTCCACTGTCCCTACACATCAGTGGAAAAAATCTCCTCAGGTGAGAATTAACTACGACAAAAAGAGAAATGTCGGCGATGACAGAAAGTGCCCCTGAGGTTAGAAATCACTTGTAATCTCATCCTCAGGGTTGCCACTTGGCCCTCCATGCTTCCGTCTTCATTTTTCTCTCTGTTTCTCATTTTTCAAAGCACAGAACCGGATGTGCTCCAGGGTAACCTCCTTCACTTGTCAGAGGCGACGAGCAACTGCCATCATTTTCCCGCCGCAGTCCATCTCAGCAGCCCGATCTGGCCTCTGGACGTTCCATGGGCCACCAGCATTCTTCAAACCGCCCCCCGTGGCTGGGCACTTAGCTAGTGTCTGCTTCAGGGCTGTTAGACATGGCCTGCAGTTACTGCCTGGGGCCCCTTCCTGGGAGGTGAAGTTCTTGGCCAGGGGATATCAGTCCACGCTCTCCTGACCTCTGAGCCTCTGCTGGGCTCCCCGCTCCCTCTTATCCTCACCGTGACGCCTTACTCCTCGGAGCACACACCTCTCCTCTGAGGTGCCCCTGGGGTCCTGCCCCCTGCCCCCTGCCGCCCCCTCCGACCTCCTGCCTCTGAGGCAGACCTTCTGCCTTCTCCTCCCCGTCTCGCGGCTGGCAGCACGTAGTAGGTGCCTGGGAAGTGCTTCCCAGCCGAGCGAGCCGCCCCTGGCTGCGTTGGCAGTGTGGGATGGCGCCGTGTTTCTATTAGTCTCCATGAACAAGTGCCACTGTGTTATTAAATTTTCCCCAAAGCAGCATGTCTGCTGTGTGTGCCAGGCTGGCTGCTCTTTTAGGAGTGGGTCTCCCCTGCCCACCCCGTATTCCTCGTTCCCTGTCTTTCAGAGCCCGTTCCCTGGGCACCGACTGAGCTCCAGGCCCTGTGGGATGCAGCGCCGGGGGCGGGGGAGCCCGACCTCCCAGCAGCAGCCTGGACCAGGGCAGGTGCTGGTCAGGCTCAGAGCTCATCGTCTGGGACTGGGGGGTGCAGGTAAGGGCAGGCCCCTTTGGTAGGGAGCACCGTTCCAGAGGCAGTGCTGAGTGCTAGGCATACAGTAGGGGCTCAATAAATGCATGTTCCGGGAAAGTATGAGATGGTGCTCTGGGAGCTAAGGAGAGGGCCAGTGTCATAAGCACCTGGCTCTTCCCCAGGGACCAGGGCCACGCATTTCCCACTACCCCAAACCCCATGTCCCCGGGGCTCCTGAGGCCGTGGCCAGCTGTGGCTCTGTCCTGGGCAGGCAGCAGGGGTGGTCAGTTGGGCTGTTCAGGCCGAGCCCTGTCTCCCGAACAAGCAACATTGTGCTTGGGATGCCTGTGTCTCCGGGGAGAGAGATGCTCCCTGCTGAGTCTGGGACACTCATTGGGTCCACAGAGTACCAGGGGTGGGCAAACTTTTTGACTCGAGGGCCACCATGGGTTCTTAAACTGGACCGGAGGGCTGGAACAAAAGCATGGATGGAGTGTTTGTGTGAACTAATATAAATTCAAAGTGAAGGAGCGGAGGGGAGAGCAAGAGAACCCTCCGCTCTTTCGGCTCCGTGGGCTGGATAGAACAGCCAAACGGCCGGATCCGGCCCGCGGGCCATAGTTTGCCCACGGCTGGAGTAGACCCAATGCCTGGAGGAGCTGGGAGGTCCTGTGAGCTAAGAGGGGGTTTAGGTTGCTGGGTCTCATCCTTCATCCGCTCATTCCTCCCTCCCTCCCTCCCTCCCTCCCTCCCTCCCTCCCTCCCTCTCTTTCCTTCCTTCCTTCCTTCCTTCCTTCCTTCCTTCCTTCCTTCCTTCCTTCCTTCCTCCCTTCCTTCCTTCCTTCCTTCCTCTCTCATTTACTCTCTCAGTAGACACTGGCCTTGTCCTGGGCTCTGGGACAGGACACCACAGAGCATCTTGCTCATCTGTCCTCTGGAGCTAGGGGCCTGCTGAGTGTGGCATCCCAGGACCCGGGTGACCGGCCTTGAGCTCCAGTGCCTCTGGGGTCCCTGCTGTCCTGGCACTCCTCCTGGGCACCTGCTGTGCCTACTGCCAGGAATGCCCGTCCGGCTCCTCTCCCTGCCCGCGTCCTGCCCTCTCCTCTGGCCAGCGCTCTGCTGTCTTCCAGGAGCCCCTGCCTATCCCCCCGGCAGGCGCCCCTCCTGTTCCATCTCTCTGCTTGGCTCAGGCGGTCTCTGACCTGTCTCCCTTTTGGCCTTGCACTGGCCCTGGCTGGGTGGCAGGGGCTGTATCAGGGTGTCCCCTGCACCCCTGGCCGCCCAGCACAGGCCAGGGACACACGGACCCCGGGATGGCAGAGGTGCCAAGTAGATGTTGCAGCTGCCTGAGCAGTGGTGCTGAGCGTGGATTTGGGCCACTGACCAAACCGTCTCTGCACCCGGCCTGCGTGTTTCCCTGGGGTGGGGGGTGGGGGGGCTCTTTCTTCAATTCCCAGGCGGCTCCTCCCACACTCCTCTCTGTCTGGGATGGGAATTGCCTGACCTGGGGCTCTGACCCTCACAGGCCAGGCAGATGCCAGCTGGGCAGCTGCAAGGTCAGTGTGACCCCCGGGGGGGGGGGCGGAGGGAATAACCATGGGGGAGACCTCTGGCCAGGCGAGGGCGCTGGGGAACCCGCTTCCCAGGATTGGCCCCGGAGACTCTGTATGGCAGCTCCCTGTTCGAGAAAAGACCCGCAGGGCCTGCCAACCTGTGCCCACCACTCAGGTGTCCTTCCCACGTGCCCCCGAGCTTGTATTTCCAGCCTGGCTTCTTCACTCTGCCCCAGAGTCACCCCAGTACAGGGTGAGAGAAGTGAGGCTCGAAGACAAGGAAGAGGAGGGGTGCCCTCCCGAGGCCCCCTGGCCAGCCCCTGGCATCCTCTCTGGCCTTGGCACCCCAGCACAGGCCTCTGCCCCCAACTCCACCCCACAGCCCTCACCTCTCCCGCTTGCGTCTCCCTCCCTCCTCCTGTCAGGGCCACCAGAGCAAACTCTAAAAAAAAAAACCCCAAAATGACCAAGTCATGCCCCTGCTCAAACACCTCCTCTGGCTCCCCACTGACAAAGTCTATCCCCTTAAGCAGGTACCCCAGGGGCATCTTCTTGATTCTCCTCCCTCCCTCCACTCCCCCCCCCCTTTTCCTCTTCCTCTAGCCCCCTCCCAAACATGCCAAGGTCTCTGCACGGCCTGTTCCCTCTGCCCGTAACGACTGCTCCATACCTTCTCTCCTTGGCATGCCGGGGAGTGTCCGTCTCCAGGAAGCCACCCCAGGTAGCTGTCCCCACCTCCACGCCTGTGCCTGCAAGAGGCATCTTCTGTGTCCCTGTCTGCCTCCTACCAGACGGGGCTCTCCCCAAGGCAGGCCAGGCCTGAGCAGCGGCACAGGGCGTCCACCTGGGACTGTGTGTGAAGCTGAGATGAACGCAGGAGGGGGAGGCGCAGTGCGAATGTGGGGGGAGGGGGCCCACAGACATCTATTGAGGTGCCTTAGAAGGGCTCAGAGGGGCCACACCCCTTCTCACCTCCCGCTCAGTCTGCGTGGCCTGGATCTGTGCCCTGAGACAAGGCCCTGTGGACACCTCTCTCCGCTGGTGGCAGGGGTTAGAGGTCACGGGGCACCTCAAACTCCCCAGGGTGGGACCATCCTGATGGGGGTGTTGCTCTTGCCCTCCCCTATAAGCCAGGGGCCAGGTTCTCAGGTCCGACTGCTTAGCTGGCCCACTCGGGTTGGCGGCCACCGCTGTACCTGGAATGGGGAACTTGGGGTCCCGGGGGTTAAGAGAGAGGGACACAGAGGGGCGCAGGCCTATGCTGCCTGGGAACTGGGGTCCATGTCTCCCCAAAAGGGGGAGGAGGGGATCTTCTCAGACTTCCAGCAGGGTGCCCTCATGGTTATGGGAGGGGGTCCGGGCGGGGGCGGGGGCCACGGCGCCCCGGAAGGGGCCGCGCACGCCCCAGCACGCGGTGCCCACCGCGGCCGCCGCGGATCCGGAGGTGAGAGCGCCCCCGCCCCGCTCCCCGCCCACCCGCGCGCGGCCGGCCGGGCAGGGGGCGGGCCAGCGTGGCCGGTGCTGCTGGCGGCTCGCGACCCTCTCCGCGGCGCGGCCCCGCTCCACCTCCCTGGTCCCCGCTGTTCCCAGCGCTCCCTTTCCTGGGGCGGCGGGATGCGGGCGCCGGGCCTGGGCGGGGGCCGAGGGCCGAGGCCTGGCCTGCCGGGGGGGGACCCCGGCGGGGACCCAGGCGGGCGCAGGGCGTGGGGCCGAGGGCGAGAGCGCGCCCCTCCCGGCGGCGCGGCGGGGGAGGCGGGCGGGGAGGGCGGGGGCGGGCGGCGGGCGGGGGAGTCGGGGAGGCTCGGATCGCGCGGCTGGCGGGCAGGCAAGGGAGGGGGCCGCGGGGAGCCCCCCGCCCCCCGAAGGAGGAGTCTGGCTCCCACTTGCTGCCTCGGACGCGCGGCGAGGCGGCCGCCGGAGCAGCCCCCGCCCCGCTCGCCTCCCCCCCGGAGCCGGGCCCCTGCCTCCCTCCGTGCGCGCTGCTCGCGGCCGCGGCCGCTGAAGAGGAGCCCGGGGCCAGGTAGGGCCGGGCGGGCGGGCGGGGCGCGAGGGCGCCCGGGACCCTCTCCGGGCGCGGGGTGACGCCGCGGCGAGGGGCGGCGCGGGGGCGCCCGCAAAGTTAGTTTGGCCGCCTTTGGCTGTGCCGGTGCCCTGCCCGCCGAGCGGGTGCTGCAGGAGGGCGCGCGGCCGGGCGCCGGACTCCGACTGGGGCCGCGGGGTCAGCGAAACTTTCCCAGCTCGCCAGTCGCTGCCCACTGCTGGCAGGTCTCTGGCGCAGGAGCGGACTGGGGAGTGCAGGTGATGATGCTGGTGGTAACAATAGCAGCCCCTGGCCTTTGAGAGCCTACTGTGCGCAGCGAGGCCCCTGCTGGTCCTTGGGGGCAAGGGAGGGGGCACTAATACTGGCCTGGTGGTCACTTTCGCTAGCCGTTGCCGGAAACTCCTTCTCTTCCTCTCTCCACCAGTCTGTCTGTCTGTCCATCCATCCATCCCTCCATCCCTCCGTCCATCCATCCAGTCCCTCATTCCACACAGATTTATTGCTGTGTGCTGTGTGCCTGGCCCAGGGGGCCAGTGCAGGTCCCAGCCTCACAGGCAGTATTTCACCGACTGCCCTGCGGAGGAGCAGTTGTGTTTATTCTGGGACTTGTTACAGGAGAGTGAATTCATGCACAGTCTCACTCTCCCTGGTGGAGGCCGAGCTGAGGAGGCCAGGCGTCTGTGGCAGGCCACGGCCGGCTCGGCCTCCTGCTCCCTTCCCACGCTGCTGGGTGGCCTGAGATGGGACCAGGAGGCCCCCCGCCTGGAACTGACCCCCAGGCCTGCCCAGCTGACCTCTGGGGGATGTCCCCCTCAGTGCTGGGTCAGACCCCCTCCGGGAGCCCCTCCGGGAGCTTGGCTGCCTCCTCCTCCGTTTCTAAGGCGTCTATTGAATGCCCAGAGGAGAGCTTGCTAAGTGGCGGACAATTATGAAATTAAACCGGGAACAAAAGTGGGCCGGCTGGTGAATGGCCGAGCTGGCTCTGCAGCATGGAATGGTGATGGGAGCTGTGTTCCCGGGGCCCAGCCACGCCGGGGGCTCAGGCAGACACTGCCACTGCCGACACCCCGATTGCTCTTTGCAAAAAAAGAGAAAAAAAGAAAAAAAGAAAAATTAAGCCAACTTTCCCAGTAACTTGACACGTGGGGTACAATGCGTTGGAAGATGTCAGAGAGGCCATCGTCTGACGGCCACTTCCAGGTTGGAAGCCAGGCCTCGCTTCAGGGTGCCAACAGGCTAGGAGGCCACTGGGGGAGGGTGGTGGCTTGTCTGGGGCGAGGCAGGCTTTGGTGACGGAGCCAACCGGTGGTGATCAGAGAGAGGCATTCTGGGGCCCGGCCGGTGTCCAGGGGACCTGGTGTGAGCCCCCCATAATAAGCTGCTCCCTGACGCCTGGCTCCCTGTAAGTCGGCTTTCTGAGCAGCCCACAGCACTTGTAAACCCTCTTCTCAAGATGGTTTCTGTGAGATGCTGCATCTGTCCGAGCGCTCCCTCGGCGGAGGACAGTCACTGGCTGACGGCGAGTCCGAGGCGATGAGGCAGTCACAGAGGGTTAATTGTGTTGGAAGTCTTCGGGGTGCTTTGCTATTTATGTCCCGGCCCCAGGAATTTCGGAAGACCCGGATCGAACCAGACCCCTGTCAGGTCAGTGGGGCAGGTTCCGAGTCTCACCCACACGTGGAATGCCGGATCTCACTCGCCCCAGCCAATGCCCTTGGGCTGGGACTGTGGACAGAGAGACCAGATCTACGTTGAGGTAAAAGATCGGGTTTGGGGGGTCTTTCTGCATGAGCCCCAATGTCAGGAATGCAGAGACGACATATAGAATAACAATCTTAGAAGAGCCTGCTTGTAACACACGTCCCAGTCCACCGGGACGGAGGCTCAGTCCTGATAATAGTGAGACTATTAGATCTCCATCCGACGAAAGTAATGGCAGTTCACTGGGTTTCCCTGACCTTGCTGCATTCCCTGCCGGCGGTGGTGGACACCCACTCAGGACACCCCTCTGCCCTTGTCGGAGGAACGCAGGAGCGTGGCAGGGTTTCACGGGAGGGTAGCAGCCAAGGAGAAAAAGCAGCATTCGGGGTGTGGGTTCCGGACTCCGAGAAAAAAAGAAAACGCTCCCCAAAGTGCAGGCGTCTTTGAATCTATCGAAATGGTTTCACTTTTCCAGCTTCAGGCCTGCGCTCTGCTCACGACTCGCAGGGGCCGGGGACCTTAACCGGCCAGGCAGGGGCTTTTAACAAGAAAACATCAAGCACAGAAAAACGTGCCGTTAGCGGAGGTTAGTCAGTGCCTCTCGAGTTGTGGGGAGCAGCAGCGAAGGGTGGGATTTCTGCCTCATCCCCGAATTGTCTGTCAACATCTTTACTGTGACAGTGTGACAGGTCTCTCCCACCGTCCCTCCCTCGCTGGCAGCAGAAAAGGGTCCTTTCAAGCCTCCCCTCCTTTCCATTCTTCTCCCCGAGATCTCTGTTCGGCAGTCGGTACCTTTGTCTGCCTGCACCTCAGCGTGAGGGACCCCAGGGGAAGGGGCGCCCCAGGCGCAGGGGCCGAGGGGTGGGTTCTGGGCCTGCTCTCTGCCCACAGACCCCCGCTCTGGCATCGCGGATGAGGGACAGGCTGCTGGTGGGGTCTTCCTGCTGGCCAGAGCCCTGGCCCCCTAGGATAAGACGAGAGAACACTTGGGAGGGGCCGGGTGAAGGGGGAGCTTCATGCAGCCACGTTTGAGTGTTTGGATGATGCTGGGTGACGCTGAGGGCAGTGCCCCGCAGCCATGGTTTCGGGGGACGAGGGGGGTGGAAGTCCCCTCAGAGGAGGCGTCCCCCCAGCTGGCGTCCTCTCCAGACTGCCACTGAGATGTTTGACTTGGGTCTGAAGAAGTGAAAAAAAAAAAAAAAAGATAAAAGAAAAAGGAACAAGCAAAAGCAACCCCAAGGGAAAGAAAGGAAGAGAGGCCCCGGGGGTGGGGGTGGGGGTGGGGGGAAGGGTTGGAGGGAAGGTAGGAATACAGCTTCTCCGTTAACTTGATTCATGGTGGCTCTCCCCGGCGACCTGGCCATTCTACTGCCAAAACAGTTTACCTTATTTTGCCTTTTTCCCCCCAAATGAGACAAGACTTAGTTATGCTTTATTCCATTTAAAATATCTCTAGCCAATCTCATGAAAAAAAAAATCTTCAATTGAGATTCTGTGTTGTTTTTTTTTAATAGCATATTTACTTCATCCAGTGTATCCAGAATATTATCATTTCACTATGTAGCCAGTATGGAAATTCATTAATGAGATACTTTATGTTGTTTTTACTCACCCCAAGTCTTTGAAAACCAGGGCATATTTTAGACCTACGGCCCACTTCAGGCCAGACAACCATGTTTCAGGCGCTCAGTCACCACACGTGGCTAAGCCAGCTCGGATCAGGACATTCTCATCGCCCCAGGGCATCCCCATGACCTGCCCACCCCTTCCTTTTTCTGAGACTCTGTGTTTTAATTTTGAGCTCAGACAGAGACTGGCAGGTTCTTGGGTCTCTTCACGCCTCCCTGTGAATGACGCTTGGGGGGCTTCTTGGACGTGGTCGTGGCCAGCTCGCTGTCAGAGCCTGGTCCCACAGCATCCTTCGAAACAGCTCCCGGGAAGAGTGTCCCCACCGGTGGATGGCGCTGAGTTCAGAGCCAAGGCCTGAGGAGGCCCCTGTCTCCCGGCCCGGCCCACACCTGGGGGGTCCTGTCTGCCGCCCGTCTCCACATCTCCAGCCCCTTCCCAAGGAGGACGGAGGCTCAGCCCTGATGCGCATGGAAAGGCTTTGGCTGGCATCGCCCGCGCTAATTTCATCACTTTGCGAAGAAAATGATGCCTGCTTTCAGTTTCCAACACACCCGGCCGTTCTCCTTCATTTCAGGCTTTTGCATTTCCCAGTAGGACCGAGGCCTGTGAGGCTGCAAAATACATCGCACCCGCTACCTGGGCCCTGGGCGCCCTGCCCGCGCCCTGCCTTCTCCCTTCACTGCGAAAGCACAGCAGCGTTTGGGGAGCAGGCAGCGGGTCCCTGCTCCACCCGGGGCCCCCTCCCCAAAGCCGGTGGCTGGGGGGATGGAAAATGGAGTTTTGCTTTTTATAACTTTGTCCCTCAGACACATTCGCTAATTGATCATACTTTGGAGGTTTAATCTTTAATTGCAAATTCCCACATGACCACAAAAAAACACACTTAAATTGATCATAAAAATGGCAGAACCCCAGCCGGAGACTTGAGTGTAGAATTACCGTAGTGCCGATTTGATTATGCTTCGGTGACATCTGTTTAATAGATTTCCGTGAGAACTGTAAATCCACGTTCACTTGCTTTGCAAATTGTATTTGAATGCTGAGCAACCAAGACTCCCCTGCTTCCCTCTCCCCGTCCCCCGTCCCCCAACCATGTGTGGCCCAGGCCCCCCGTTCACGGTGAGGGTGCTGGATGTGTTTGGGGAGAGGGGAGGCGGAAGGCCGATGGTTACACACGCGCCTCATGTCCTTTTGTGCCCGGGCGCGTCTGAAGCGGATCCGAGCAGCTTCCCATTTGGACTCCACAGATACGTGAATCTCCAAGTGCTTTATTTCAAAAACTAGGACATAGCACTTTGCAGAAGAAAAATCAGTCCATCCGCTATTATTTATGTGATTGCTGATCTGCTGGGTGGATAGAGAAGGCGCCCGGAATTATAATAATTTATGGAGCGGAGCGCTGGTTTACAAACATATGTCTCCGCCCCGGCTCTCCGGTTTCGCGTCTCTGGCCTCGCTCGGGGCTGTGGGCACGGAGAGCACCCAGAAGGTGAAGACCGGCCGGGAGAAGGGACCACCGCGTATCAGACGGGAGGCATAAGTGAGCAGCTATTGGTGGCAGACAGGACATGATCCAGTAAGGAGCGCTCTTCATCATTCTGAAATAAAAGTGCATAATTGGGAAGTGAAGCAGCAGCAACTGGGCGGGGGGGGAGGGGGGGGGCGGCGGGCGGTGGGCACGAGGAATTAGAAAGTGTAATTTAAAATCACGTTGTCATCATTCAAAAGGGGCCCAACTAAAAGGTTTTTAAGTGGTAAATGCTTTAGAGCCACGCACGCTTGATCCTTTTTCAAGGAATAGCGTCCAATTTTCTCAATATTTCTGGATCCCTTCATCGCCGAGCTCATCGGCTCCTTGGACTTGGCTGCCGAGCCCGGCTGCGAGCGGGCTTTTCCTCTGGACTCGCACAGTCCACGCAGGAGGGCGAGACGTTGGGACAGGCAGGGGTCGGCTCTGACCCTCCCCTCCCCCCACAGGGCTGTTTGTTCTTTTCCGCTTTCCTTTGAGTGCCTCTGTTTATTTTTTGATCGTTTATGACATTTTCAACTACCAACTAATCCATTGCATATTTCCAGGCACCAGCAAAACAAGAAAAAAAGAACAACACATTATAAAGGTGATTTTTGTGCTTGTGAGGAAACCTGGCTTCTAAAAGAATTATTGCCAACGTCCCACACTTGGTAGCGTTCTGTTCCGTATGATTTCCCCTGCCTTCTGCGTAGTGGGGGACCACTTAGGGATGTTAGCGTGGCTTTTCTGTGACATTTTGCCACGTGGCAACTAAGGTATCCACAGAAGCCCCTGTGAGCAGTGCCTTCCGCTGAGCTGGCTGGCTGGGCAGCCCTGGGGTGATGGGCTGGAGGCTTGCCTGCAGGCGGGGCTGGCCCGCGGGCACAGGCCTGGGGCTGCTGGCTGCCCCTCCCCCCCAGATGAGGGGTGGGGAGGAGCAGGGATGGGTGGGGTCTGGGAGAAAGCTTTCCGTTGAGGGGCCTCAGTGGGGAAGGCTGTTGGGGCAGGCACTTCTGTGGGGCTTCTGTTTAATAGACATCGTCCCCCTGCAGCCATAGATTGTCACCCGAGTTCCAGACTCGGGACAACACAATATTGTCCTGGCCTCACGGTTGTGGCTGCGAAGGTGCTCGTGACGGGAAGAGAAATGGTCTGATACGCGGTGGTCCCTTCTCCCCACCGCCTTTTGGAGTGGTTGCCCTACAGCCTCGAGTTGGCTTTGAATATAGTGACCGGGACGCTTTATGACGATTGAAATGGGGACACTTTTGAGAGCCAGGGAGGATGCTGGGAATAAGGGCTGATGGGGGATAACAGGCATGGACGGGGCTGCCCTGGGTGCCCACGCGGGCCTTGGGGAGGCAGTGCAGGTAGGAGTGGATGCCTCGTGGCAAAGGGACTCTGTCCTTGCTCTGCAGATCAGCAACCCCTTGGAGATTTCGTTCATGAACTCGGACTGTTCGGGCTGCTGGGACGACCCAGCATCTTCCTTTGCGGCTCCCCGCGCCCCCCGGCCCCCCAATCCCGGTGTTAAGATGATCCACATGAGCCAGGGCCCCGCTCAGTCTCTCCTCTCTGGGCCTTTGGCCCATGCTGGCTGGCCGCAGAGTTTGCGGGGGGGGCCTCCTCGGGGCCCCAGCGGCCCCCTCCTCTCAGCGGGGCTCTAAGCTGCTGTTGAGGGTCTGGCTGCTCCTGCTGGGCCTGCGCCCTGGAGGGTCAGTTTCACATCTGAGTCATTTGGGTCCCCAAACAGGGCCTGCCCTGGACCAGGGGCCGTGGGTGTCTCCGGGTTGGTGGCCTGTGGTGCCGGGTGAGGGTGCTGAGAGCTTGCCTGGGAAACATGGTCTGGTGGTCCTGGATGTGCTGACCACACGCCCAGGGAAGTGAATCACAGAGGACTCACCAGGGACGGTGGCACGGAGCGGGCAGGGGCGGAGGGGTCCTCGAGTCTCTGCAAATCGCTGCTCAGTTCTCAGCAGTTGCCTGCAGAGCTCCTGGGTTTCAATGGGACTTTCTAACCACAGCGGAAGGGACGTTTAGGGAGCACCTACTGTGTGCTGGGCCCTCCGTCAGCTGCTGCTTTGGGTACCGTGTCCTGTGACCCTCCCAGAGCCACTGCGGTCTCAGCATCCGCATGTTTACAGACGAAAGACCGAGCTCCGGTCACTTATGTTTTATCCTTTGGCCTCTCACTCAGCTCAGACACAGGACGAGACTCTGGGTGGGCAGCTTGGTGAGGGGAGTCCTGGGGGTTGGGGGTAGAGGCACCTGGCTCAGCCTGGGGAGGTCTGGGAGAGGTCCACCAGGCCCGGAGCTGGGAGACAGGTGTGTGTGTTGGTGCTCAGGGCCTGCCAGGCAGAGGGAACAGCATGAGCGAAGGCTCAGAGGCAGGACTCCTGGTGTGCAGGGAAACCCAAGTGGCGAGCTTGGCCTGAGGGGTGAGGGGGGCTGGGCCCGGGCCAGGCCTCCTGAGCTGATCTAAGGAGCCGGGGCTTCCCCGGGGGCAGCAGGCTGCCTTTTGGTCAGAAGTATATTTCAGGACTTTTATTCTTTTAAAATATATTTTTATTGATTTCAGAGAGGAAGGGAGAGGGAGAGAGAGATAGAAACATCCATGATGAGAGAGAATCATGGATCGGCTGCCTCCTGCACCCCCACACTGGGGATGGAGCCCTCAACCTGGGCGTGCGCCCTGACCGGGAATTGAACCGTGACCTCCTGGTTCATTGGTTGACGCTCAACCACGGAGCCACGCCGGCCGGGCTATTTTAGGACTTTGGTTCTGGAGGCGGGTGTGGCGCCAGCCTTGGCGATGCAGCAGGGGGAGGCCTGACCGGGCGGCGGGGCCTTCGGAG
Source organism: Plecotus auritus (assembly GCF_963455305.1). Classification (NCBI taxonomy): domain Eukaryota; kingdom Metazoa; phylum Chordata; class Mammalia; order Chiroptera; family Vespertilionidae; genus Plecotus; species Plecotus auritus. The sequence goes on from NC_137772.1 coordinate 224,383,273, forward strand.
AGCTCTTTCTTCCTGTGAGCTGTCCAGGCAGTCGGCGCCTGGTGGCGGCTTTGCTCAGCGCCTTCGTTCCTCTGGGAGGGCCCTGGCCTGCCCGGGCTCCTGGCACCCGAGGACCAGCACGTCCGCGCCTGTGAGGGCGCCGGGAGGAGAAGCCACCCGTGACAGGCTTTAGAGAAGCGAGCCCTAAAGAGCGGAGGGCCTTTCTCAGCAAGAATTTTCCAGCCCTTTCCGTCGGGCTGCCTAGGCCTTTGTGGAGAGGCCAGCTCAGGGTTCACCGTATCCCCCCGTGACCCAGTGAGGAGGCAGCGCACAGAGGGGTTAGGTGACCGGCCCAGCATCCCGCCGCTGAACAGCACCGTCTGAAACCAAATCTGAGCTCTGCTTCTCCTGATCTCGAAGTCCAGGCGCTTCTCCAGTGAGGAGACCGAGGCTGAGAGCACTCCAGAGAGAGATGCTCGGCGCCTCTGCCTCGGGGCCTTTGCACGTGCCGTGCCCTCTACCCCGGCTCTTCCCCCCGGGTCTGGGCGGGCCTGGCTCCCTCTCGGCCTTCACTTTTGCGGTGACGTTACCTCTTCAGACAGGCCTTTCTTATCACCCCACTTAAAGTGCACCCTCCTGTCCCCGTTTACTGTCACCCCATCGCCCCTTCTGCCTCTCGTGGGTACATCTTCTCATCTGAAAATAGCTTTTGTATTTGCTTAGGTGACGACTTTACCGCCCCTCCCCCACCCCCGGTGCGTGCGGGCAGTGACTGCCTTGCTTTTTCCTGCTCTTTCTGCCCCAGGAGCAGGGGCCGCACGAGGGCGGGCCGAGGCGAGTGAGCGCTGAGTAAGGGCATGTGCCCATCAGATCGCCCCCGCTCCTCTCCTATTCCACTCCCGCCCACCCCTGGCTCAGGAGGCACCCGTGGTCCAGCCGGGACCTGTGACTTGCTCAGGGTCACTCTGCTGGACAGAGCAGGCACCTCCACCTCTTCCGCAGGGGCCCTCCCCACCGCTCCCCCCCCGCCCCCCGCCGCCTGCGGTGCTGTTTCCTGGACCAGGTGGAATGCTTTCCCCTGAAAGCTGTTTGTCGGAATCGCTGCTCCCGCTCCGTGATGGGCTGCGTTGTGTGCACGGTGGCTGACGCTGCTGCAGCTCCATAAATATTAAACGGGCATTAAAAGAAGGCTCCGCGCTCCCGCTTTCCCTGATTTCTCCGAGCAGGGCCCGTGGCGAACCCCCTTTATGTGAAACGCAGCATCTCACTGCGGAGCGCCCCGGGGACGCGTGCGCTGCCTTTTCTGGCCGAGTCCCTGGTGCAGAGCCGTCTCCCCGCGGAGGCCAATGCGGGGCATGCGGGCGCGTGCTTCCGGGGCCCGGAGGGTGCAGGCCCCTGGGGCCCCCGTTCCTCAGGGCTGTGCCCACCTGGCCAGCCTCCTTGCAGATTCCTGGGGTGGGAAAGGGGAAAGGCTATGGCTCTTCAACCTTTAGCTGAGCCCTCTTGACACCCACCCTCTGCCAGGCCTGTGCTGGCACCAGGGAGGGAGACTGGGAAGACACTCTGTCCGTGCATCCCTCCCTCCCTCCTCCATTCCTCCCCCCCTCCCTCCCTGCACCCGCCCCTCCCTCCATCACTGATTCAGTATTTATGAAGCCTGGGGAGAGGCCCTGGTGGTGGGGATGATGTAACCACGGAATGGCTAGCATTTATTGGGCACTTACTATGTGCTGGGTTCTGTGACAAGCAGCTTACACGAGTCGCCTCATTGAATCTTCCCGGCCGTACCCACTGGTCTCTCGTGTCGTCGCCGAGGATGCAGAGCCTCGGCTGGTTGAGCCGCTTGCTCGGCGTCCATGAGTCACGGTCCCCGCAGAGCAGCCATGGCCAGGATTCAGAGCAGGGGCGTGGGGAGCAGGCATCTGAGAAGATCTGGGTACCGTGGGACTGGGCCTCTGCTCACCCCGACACCCCTGCACCACAGATGCCCCGCCCCGGGGCTGCCTCCCTCCCGCACACACGTATCCAGTGGAACGGAATGGTGATTACAGCAGGAACAGCAAGTGGTAGCTGGGCCCTGGGAACCCGCCAGGCCCTGGGTCACGATCCCCGTGATTCACGGAGCCTGCACAGCTGTCCTGGAAGGTGAGGCTCTCATCTCCAAGCTCATTCTCCACAGCAGGAAGCCGAGAAAGCTCAGAGAGGGTAGGAAGTTGACCTAAGGTCACACAGCAAATCAGCGCGATGCTGGGGTTCAAATCCCTGTGCAGATCTGGGCCATGGCAGCCCTGGACCTCGGCTTCTGCTGCCCGAGGCTTCTCCCCAATTTCCAGGCAGGACGGCAGGGCCGGCTCCCACAGAGGTTTTGTGAATCCGGGGCCAGGACACCTGACGCCCCACTCAGAGGCCGGCCCCGCCATGTCCCTGGGGGAGCCGATTGAACGGATTCACTTAGACGGGCTCGCAGGGGGAAGAAGCCGATTTTTCTTGGAGGAAAGGGGACTGTGTTGTGAGTTGGGATGTGCTTTGTGTGTGTGAGTGGGGGGTTGGAGAGAGGATACTGCTGTTGTTGCACCTTGGATGGGCATGATTGTCGAGATTTCTTTTTAAAATTAATAATCCATTTCTCCTTTGCACCTAATTAAAATGTTCTCCAGTCTCTAATTTTTGTCATTTTCCTAATCTAATTTGTTTTCTCACTGTGTGGATCCTTCTTCCATGCGCAAAGCAAGGGGGATTTTTCTTTGTTTGACGTGGCTGGGATGTGACTGACCAGGAGCGTTAAAATTACGCAGTTTCCTCCTTGGTCAAGTGCAGTGCGAACGGAATGATCGCAGGGCCTTCATGACCAAACACGGGAACAAAACCAAGCCACGTTCAAGGCGTTTCCTATTTACCCGGGTTCAAGAAATAACGATGGAGCCGAGCGATGGAGTGGACGGAGCCACGGAAGTGCATGGCCTCGGTGAGGAGGCTCCGGCCACCTGGCCGGGGTGCATCGGATCTCACACAGCGGACGCGGGATGGTTCCAAATGCAAACCCCACTTTCCAATGACACAGATTAAAACAATATGGATCGCGCCCTAACTGGTTTGGCTCAGTGGATAGAGTGTCGGCCTGCGGACTGAGGGGTCCCAGGTTCGATTCCCGTCAAGGGCACGTACCTTGGTTGCGGGCACATCCCCAGTAGGGGGTGTGCAGGAGGCAGCTGACCGATGTTTATCTCTCATCAATGTTTCTGACTCTGTCCCTCTCCCTTCCTCTCTGTAAAAAAATCAATAAAAAATATTAAAAAAATCAATAAAATATATTAAAAAAATAAATAAAATAAAACAATATGGATCGCGCCATGAGCTGTGGTTCCAAGTGGATTCGAGGGCTGACAGAATCCCTGGGAGGCTTAAGAAGGCGTCGGGGAGGGTTTTGGTGAAGGTGGATTCCCGCTCCCCCACCCTCCCTCCGCGGCCACCCCGGAGCCGGAGCTGAGCCGGAGCCGAGCCGGAGCGAGCTGGTGGAGGGCTGCCTGCCTGGGAAACTCCCTCTGCTCCCGGAGCTCTTCAGGCCACATGGGTGCCGAGGAAGGAATGTGCGCTGTGCGCCCACCTGCTGGGGCTTGCAGGGTGGGTGCGGGGCCGTGGGGAGTGGGTGCGTCCGGGGTCTGAGGGAGGGGCTGGGGCTGGAGGGGAATCCTTCCTGCTCCCCAGTTTGGAGACGAGAAACTCACTTTACCTGTTTGCAGAACACCAGCCATATCCCGCCCCATCTCAGGTCCCTACCCGGTGGGCTCGGGGATTTTGTCAAAGGCAAAAAAAAAAGCCTTAAGTATTTAAACATGTTGGACCATGCAAGCATCCATCCCCAGCCTGGCGGGTTCTTCTTGTCCCCTCCCTCCTTTTCCTTTTCTTTTTACCAAAGTATATTCATCAAACTGCTGAGTTGGAAAGATTTGTAATGAGTTTTTGAGCTGTACGACTGTGTTTTCCCCCCGCTCCCCCCGCCCTCTCCCTCTTTCTAAATCTTCATCTGACATTAAATAAAGCAAATCCCAAACAGATTAACTGTCGCACGGTTCTGCTCCATCTCCTCAGTCTCTTTCCAGGTCTGGCGCGGGACCGGGCGGCGGCGGCGGCGGCGGCGGCGGCGGGAGATGCCCGGGCGGCCCGCGGAGGCCCATGTGGCGCGCTAGGTGGGATCCCGGCGTCCTGAAGGCCGAGGCCCTGGCCCTGCTGCCCTGCGGCCTGGGCATGGCGTTCTCCCAGTCCCACGTGATGGCGCCGCGGAGGCAGCAGCACGGCCGGCTCATCATCGAGGTGGACGAGTACAGCGCCAACCCCACGCAGGCCTTCACCTTCTACAACATCAACCAGGGCCGCTTCCAGCCGCCGCACGTGCAGATGTAAGTGGGCGGCTTGGGCGCGAGGCCTGGGTGGTGGGGGGCGCGGGGGGGCCCGGCGGCCTGGCCGGGTGGGTTCAGCACTGCGGGGCCAACATCTCTGGCGTGTTGGGCGCACCGATGCTGGGATGCCAGGATCCCCGCAGCTCGCGTGGGGAGGGAGGAGCGGAGTGTGGAGTGATGTCCTGTGGGCTGGTTCTGGCCCGGAGTCCTGTTTCATTTGGACTGGAGAATGTTTTACAAATATTTAAAAAAATGAGGTGATTGCATATAAACGTCCAGACTTCTGGCCCACAGGTCCTCGTGGCAGCCGGGGAGGGGGGTGCGGGCTGAGGTCCAGCTTCCCCTTCTTGGTATTTGGGTTAAAGACACCCCCCTCCCCAGTCTAAGCCATCTTCCTCATTGTACAGATGGGGAGACCGAGGCCTGAGAGGGGCGGGGACTTGCCGCAGGCCCAAGGGCAAGGTCAGACCAGGCCCTGGACTTGGGCTGGCTGCCTTCCCTCCTCCTCCCCGCCCGGCCCCCAGGCTTCCCTGGAGAAAGCAGGGATGTTTCCAGGCGCCTGGAGACCCTGAAGGCATCTGTGGGTGTAGGTGCCGGCACAGGGCGGTCAGAGCTGTGATGGGGCACGGTGCCCAGAGCAGGCCCTCCTGACCACCAGGCAGGGCAGGTGCCCCTGGGAGGGCCCAGGCCCCACTCCTGCTGCGGCCACGAGCACCACCTCCTGGTGGGGGCCTGGAGGCTGTCCCTTTGGGGAGACCCGAGAATCCAGCACACGGGCCTCTTAGAGAAGAGGTGGGGGTTCCGAAGCCCGGCTTGGAGGTGGGGCGGGAGGGGTGCTGCCCTGTTATGGTGTGGCTCCCTTAGGACCTGTCCCCTGTTGTGAAGGGTGGGCACCGAGGCAGTATTCCCAGGAGAAGGCGGGGGGCTCCAGGCCTGGGGGGGGTCCCAGCACTGGCACGCGCTCCGGAAAAGGCCCGTTTCCCTGGGGGCTGTGGGGCTGGCGTGGACAGCAGCTGCCTGCTTTAGTTTTTGGTAGATTTCTGCTTGGGAAACAGCCTCCAGCTTCCATTTGAGGGCCAGATGGGCAGGTCTGGGAAGGATGGGTGGCCTGGGTCTCAGGCACACTGTCCCCTGGGAGCTAGACGCCTGGCAGAGAGGGTGGCCTCCTGGACGCGCCTTCCTGAGGCCCCTGGGTGCCTGACAGACTCCTGCCTCCGTGGAAAGGGGCTAGAGCCCGGGGCCCTCCGGCAGGGCGCTGGGGTGCTCGTGTGTTTGTGGCTGTGTGCATGCCCACGGCGGGTCCCCAGGCACCACACATAATGCCCAGATGCCATGCAGTACCAGGCAGAGCTGTCATTGATAGCACCTTTGCCTGGGCCCGCGGGCACCCAGGTGGCCCCCGGTCCCAGCTCAGAGCGGGGGAAACAGGAAGTCCTAGGAGGGGAGGCCCAGGGGTGGGGCAGGACCCTGTGGGGAGCGTGGCTTCTAGGTTGAGACGCAGAGGAGGATGCGTGGGGGCAGCGAGCTGGCAAGGCTGGAGCAAGGGGCACCTGCGAGCTGCAGAAATGCACCGCTGGGTGGAGGGTGCCGCGGGCCCGGCACGGTCCTGAGCAAGGACGTGAGGGATTTCTCCCATTTAACCCACGAGCAACTGTGGGCTGTTTGCTCGTCTGTCCATTCATTCATTCATTCATTCGGGATGTGAGTGAGCAGCTGCTTAGCACACCGGCTAGAAATGCGTGCTGGGCGCCGGGTTTGAATCCTGCCTCTGCCCCTTCCACGCCCCTGCGCGTGCTGAGCTGACCCTTGGACGGGTGGCAGATGGCACACGTGTCATAAGGGGTGTCAGGGCATAAGATACTGGCAGCAGGAAGTGCTATGGAGAGATGCTATGGCTTCCTAGGGGTCACTCGCCACTCGGAGTGGTCGGAGCAGATTCTCTCGGGCCTGCCCTACCCCAGCCCTCCCGGCCCGCTCTGTGCTGCCCCCGCCGTGGCCAGGCTCCGGGCTCCCATGGGCAGTGGGTCCAGAGGCGGCTGGGGTTTGGGCAGGGCCCAGAGAGACCAGGCACTGAGCCTGGTTCTGGACTCCTCATCCAGTGCTCCCTTGCTGCCCGCTCGGGCCAGCCAGGCTCTGAAACACAACTTTGCACAAAGCTAGAAGAGGCCAGGGTCATGCAAGGACTTGGGGGTTGCTCCCTCCAGCCCCTCCCTGCCCCCCTCAGATCCCAGCCCCCAGCGCCAGGGGAGTGTGCGGGCTGCTGGAGGGCTGTGCGGGTTTCCATGGTGAGTCTCCACAGGGGGAGACGCGGGAGACGGATGCCACTCCCCCACACGTGATTTATCACCGCCCTGGGCTTTGTCTCCGGGCCGAGGGAGTGAGGGGGCCTTATTTAATAAATCCACAATTTATATTTAATAACAACAGCGACAGCCCAAACGTGGCCTCCGATTGAGCCGTGTGATTTATGCCGTTGCCGCCAGAGGCCCTGGCGGTAACGAGGCTGCCTTAGCCTGAGTCGTGAATCTCTGGGTCTGCGCCTCTGGGTTTCAGGCCCTGAGAACGCAGACCCTCACCCTGGGGGCCGAAGCCCCCCGCGGTGGCCTGGGAGAGCCCCCGCAGCCCCCAGTCCTTCCGTGCTGGGCGGGCAGGTGGGCGTGTGGCCTGGCGGTCAGGGAGAAGGCGGGGGTGGTGCTGGAGGGACAGGGTTCTCCTGGGGATCTGCCTTACAGGTGCCCTGGGGTTGGCGCCAGGCATGGCACCTCTTCCCGCTGGCTTTTAAAGAGTCCTGTCCGTGGGGCCCCTCCGAGCGCGTGGGGCTGGGGGGGTCCTTGAAGAGCGTGGCAGGCCGGGGAGCACGGCTGTGTGCCAGGCCCAGGCGGCCCCTTAGCGTCCCGGCCCTCCCCGCTGAGCCAGAACAAACCCGTTTCTGTTCTGTTTCTGTTTTCACTGTCACAGGAAGGTGTTGCAGTTAGATGCCAGCTTCCTGTGGTGAAGACGCAGGCTCAGACCTACCCTTTAACGTACGCGCTGCGACCGTGGACATGGGACTCGCTTCCCGGCCGCGGTCACTTAGGGCCGCCGTGACTCCGGGGTCCACGGGGGCTTTGCCATTCCGAGTGTCGGAAACCCAACTCGAACGGTCTTAAGGATAAAAGGGAGTTTACCGGCTCATAGCGAGGATCCGGCTTCAGGCACAGCTGGGTCTGGGCAGTAGATGATCCGTCAGGCCCTCCCAGCGCTCTCCTCTGCTCGCTCGCTCTCTCCCGTTCCCCACACTGAGGCTGTTCTTGTTCTGTCCTCACTTCCAAGCACAAGCTGGGTTTCTGGGAGCTCCGTGCGGAGGTCTCCATGGGCGTCCTGGCCACAGGTGTATCCATTGAGCCTGGCAGGTGCCTGTCCTTCAAGAGGAACCAATAAGCATTTGTCCAGGCCTGGCTGGTTGGCTCAGGGGTTAGAACGTTGACCTGCGTACCCGAGGGTCTTGGGTTCGCTTTCCGGTCAGGGGCACGTACCTGGGTTGCAGGTTCAATCCCCATCCCCAGTCAGGGCACCTGTGGGAGGCAACCAATCAATGTGTCTCTCTCACATCAATGTTTCTCTCTCCTCTCTCTCCTCTCTCTCCCCCTTCCTCCTCACTTCCACTCTCTCTAAAAAAAAAAAAAAAATCAATGGAAAAAATATCTTCCCTCCTCGTTGAGGATTAAAAAAAAAAAAAGAAAGCATTGCTCCATAGATTGACGGAAGGAAATGAATGAGGACCTTGCCATAGTCCAGCCTCCTGTGAATTTGGGAACCAAAAGCCAGCTTCAAAGTTCCAGCTTGGCTGGCTCCCACAGCTGGGGTCCTAGGCAGCCTTTCCCGAGCTGCGGTTTCCTCATCGCTACAACGGGCCGAGCGAACCTGCAGCACCCGCCCTGCCGGCACGGGGCAGGTGGCCCACGGAAGGCGGAGGAGCGCCCAGCCCAGCGGCGATGAGCTCTCCGTTCCTGGGGACCCTCCGTACCATTCCCGTGGTTAGGGGGTTGAGCACTCGTTAGGATCCACACAGCCGGAGGACAGTGCCGGGAAATAAGAGTCTTTATTTTTGATCTGGGGATGAGTAGGCCTGCACCCTCACTGAGCTCAGAAGCCTCAGGGTGGAGAGAAATAAGAATGGAGTTAATTAAAGAGCCTGTGAGTTTGGGAACCAAAAACCAGCTTCTGAATTTCAGCGTGGCGGGCTCCCACAGCTGCGAACCGGGGCGAGGGGGTTACCGGGGAGCCCTCGCGCTGTTCTGTTCGGGGCTGGCTGATGCCCCGCCAGGGTCTCTCCGGAGCAGAGGTTGTGGGGGTGGAGGTGGCATCTTGCTCTTTCTCGCTCCCTTCTTGTCCCTCTCTGACTCTTCGGCTTGTCCTGCTCACAGCCTCAGTGTGTGTGCGGGTGAATGAATGAGTGAGTGAACTTGATTGGCTCACTCACACGCCTGTGCCAGGCCAGCAGCCCAGACGCGATTGGCTGCCCTTGGTTCAACCAGCCGCGTGGGGCAGACGAGGTGTACAGGTGGGTTCAGGGCCAGGCACCTGCAGAGCCTTGGTCATATGGGTCATATGGTGGGAGGGGCGGGGAGAGGAGGGGAGGGGAGGGAGGGACCCAGAGGACAGAGGAGTGGCGGGAATTACTGCTCTTTCCCTGGCCCCCAGCCTCGCTGCTGCCCCACGGAGGCTGGTGGCTTTATTGTCTGGCCACGTGTGGGGTCTCCTGGCCTGGGGTCGGGCATGGTGCATCCCTATGGCCACAGCCCTGAGCTCGGGGCTGGCTCACAGGAGTGGGCAGAGGTGCCGTGCTGAATGAACAGGGAATGAATGAGTGAGGGAATGAATGAGTGAGGGAATGAATGAGTGAGGGAATGAATGAGTGAGGGAATGAATGAGTGAGGGAATGAATGAACGAGGAGGGAAGAGGAGGCGCTCCCAGCACCCCCTGTTGGTCATCACTGGACTCAGGGAGTTTTCTCCCGCTCCGGGTTGGGCCCAGTGCCGACCTGCTTGGATTCTAACTGGGCCCAGCAGCCCCAGGAAAGGACCTGGCGGGCCCCCCCCCGGTCACGGCTCCGGGATGGGGTGCGGCTGGGCTGGCTCACGCCTGCGGCTGCGGCGGACTGAGCGTGCACACGCGCCCTGCACATTAGCATGCTGAACCCACGTCGCTCGTAAGGTGTTAATTAAATTTCTTTGAAGTATATTGTCTGAAAAAAAAAAAAGGATAATTAGAAAGATGTCTTTAAAAGTATTTATGTAACTGATACGGTCCTGCTTTCGGCTTGCCGTATAATTAGATTTAAACACCACGAACTCCTCGAGCGGCACCCTCATTTGGAGAGAGCTGCGCGTGGAAATGTCATTGCGTTGTTTTGAAGAGTTGGGAGCCTGGCAGAGTCCTTCAGCTGAGAGGCAGGGAGGGTGGGGGCACTGAGCGGGGGAGGGAAGGGGGGCTGCACGGTTCCCTGGGATCAGCCACTTGCTCCGCGTCCTCACTGCCACGGGCTCCGGGGACCGGGACGCACATCCCTGCAGCGTCTTCATTTTCTGGGTATTTTTGCTTAGCGAGGCCGCTCCATTTTACAGACCAGCAAACCAGGGCCAAGTGTTTGTTTTTTTTGTAAATTTGTTCTTATCGATTTCAGAGAGGGAGGGAGAGAGAGAGAGAGATAGAAACACCAGTGATGAGAGAGGACCATGATCGGCTGCCTCCTGCACGCCCCACACTGGGGATCGAGCCCGCCACCCGGGCATGTGCCCCGGCTGGGAATCGAACTGTGCCCTCCGGGTTCATGGGGCAGGGCCGAGTGTTAGGCGTAAGGCCACACCTTAGTGCAGGGGTGGGCAAACTTTTTGACTCGAGGGCCACCATGGGTTCTTAAACTGGACCAGAGGGCCGGAACAAAAGCATGGATGGAGTGTTTGTGTGAACTAATATAAATTCAAAGTAAAGGAGCGGAGGGGAGAGCAAGAGAACCCTCCGCTCTTTCGGCTCCGCGGGCCGGATAGAACAGCCGAACGGGCCAGATCCGGCCCGCGGGCCGTAGTTTGCCCACGGCTGCCTTAGTGGCAAGTGCCGGGCTGGGTTTGAAGCCTGGTCTTCTGGTCCGGGGGCTGCTTTCTCACCGCCCCTCCCCCCCAGAGCCTGTGCTCTCGGGTGGTCAGACCTTCTCAGTCCCGAAACACTGCCGCTCTCTCCTGCCTCTGTTCCACGTGTCCCTGGGAGCCCTCCCCCCCCCCCCGCCCGCCCATTTCACGGTGGCTCCCGTGGGGTGTGCACTGCCCTGGGACCCACTTCTTTCGGCAGGACCATGGACATCAGTCCTTGTATTCTCACTGGGGTCGATAGCACCCCCACAGAGGCCTGTGTTGTGGGCTGAGAAACCTCGCCCTCATTATTATAAAGCACAGATACGCATTCGGTGCCGTGACCCCGTGACCTTGTGACGAGTGCCTTCCTCCCCGCAGGGTGGACCCAGTGCCTCACGACGCCCCCAAGCCGCCCGGCTACACCCGCTTCGTGTGCGTGTCTGACACCCACTCCAGGACAGACCCCATCCAGATGCCCTACGGCGACGTGCTGATCCACGCTGGCGACTTCACGGAGCTGGGCCTCCCGAGCGAGGTGAAGAAGTTCAACGAGTGGCTTGGTAGGTGCTGGGCAGCGGGTGGGCTTCTGCCACCGTCCCAGCCTGGGGCGGCCCCTCTGCCCAGCTGCCCTTCCTCCCTGCTCTGCCCACTGCCCCTGCCCGGCCTCTGCCTGCCGTCCGCCACCTCCTCACCCCGGGAAGCCTTCCCTGACCTCGGACCAGGCCCCGGACCTCGGCACCTCCTGCCCCCGCCCTGGTCTTCCCTGTGACTGTCCATTTGTCTGTGGGGATTTGGGGCCCAGGTGTGTTCTTGTCCACGTGTGTGTCCAGCCCCCGTGTCCGGCACAGGTGGGTGCTAACTGAACCATGGCTGGGTGAGTGCGTGAAGGAATGAGGGGCTGGACGGGTGAATGCGTGACTGTCTGGGAATGCGGAGGCCAGGCAGGTGCTCGGCCGGTGCCTAGTGGCTCAGCCACCGACCACCGTCGTGATGGCTCCCCCAGTGAGGGGACCCTTTGAGCCTCTGTGCCCACATCAGGGACCTCGGGGACCGGACCTTGGCTCCTCCCCAGGCAGCTGTTGGCACAGGCAGCTGGCACAGGCCCGTGGTGGGCTGTGATTTGCAAGCATGTCCCCAGGGCTTTCTCTTTGGCTTTTTACTTTCTCCCTAAATAAGAGAGACATAGACTGGCGTGCCCCCTGGGAAAAGCTGTTTGCTTGGAATTGAGTCTTCGCTGCCACAGCCCCGGGGTGGGGGGTGGGGGGACAGCTGGATTGCATTGGACGGCCTGGGCTGGCTGCCGTCTCAGAGGCCTGGGTGCGCCGGCCGCCTCCCCGCGCAGCCCCCTCCCCTGCCAGACGGTCGCCTCCCGGGTGCCCGCTGCGCCGTTGGCTGGAGCTGCGTGAGCAGAGGGACCAGGAGCAAGGCGGTTGCTGCGGTGAACGGAGGCCTGGCTTTGCAGTCGAGACAAATATTGACAAACAAGGCCTTCCCTCCGCTTGGCAGGCTCAGAGCCTTACATATTGATGTTCCAATGGGAAATGCTAATCAAGGGTTCCCGCTGGGCTGGACCCGTGAAGGCTGGGGTGGGACGGGGCTCCGGAGGGTGGGCCTGCCCCGGCTTCTCGCCTCGCCTGGTGCCGCCTCGGGGCCGGGGCCGCCTCCGGGAGGGACCCTCTCTGAGCCCGGCTTCTTATCCTCAGAAGATGGGAGGCCTCCCTGGGCTGGTCAAGAGCCGGAGTCCCAGGCAATGACGGAGCCGCTGCGGCATCTGGATGGGGTCTGTCCTGGAGTGGGTGTCAGACACGCAGCCTGTGTGGCAGGCTCCTGACGCCGCTGCCGGGGTGAATTGTGGGAACAGCTGTTTGGGGCGGGTGCTGTTCGGATCTGAATTGGACGGAAGGGCCGTCAGCCCCCTGCACCGAGGTACTGGAGGGTGGGGACGGTTTCTGGTGTACCCGGCCCACGACTGCCCCTCAGCGTGGGGGAATGAATGAGTGGACGCTGGCATGCGCAGTGGGGGTGGGCTCCACGCGCTGTGGGGTCTCCGTGCGGGACTGACAATGCTTTCTCCTGGCAGGACAAGGCCTCTGGGGGAAGCTGACTTCGGGCTGGGCCTCGACCGAGGGGATGGGAGTTCGTGCAGAAAGGGTGACACCAGGCCAAGGGGACCGCTGAGGCCAAGGGGGGCCAGTGGACGCTCGGGAGGAGGCGTGATGTGTTGTGGCTGGAGTCAGGGCGGGGCCTGACCCGGGTGCTGGGGCCGGCACAGTGCGATGGGCACTTTAGGACCACCCCTCCACCTGCCTCTTCACAGAAGTCAGTGTCCACAGGACCTCGGGGGCCTGCTTCCTCGTGTGCCCTGGGTGTGGGGGTGATTTATGTGCCTGAGCTATTGGGGTGGGAGTGTGAGCTCGCCAAGGGCCCCTCCTTTCACAGGAGGCTCCCTTCCCCCCGCCTCTCCCCTTTGCTGCCTCCGAGGCGATGGCAGATGTCCGAGCGGTCACTCAGGTGGGTGTGGCTGGGAGCTCACACCGGAGGCCAGCCGAGGAGCCACTCTGGGTCCCGCGTGGAGTGGCGAGGGTTTGCGTGTGAGGGAGAGCTTTGGCGGGGGGCTGTCCAGGGGAGTCCGTCTGCAGGAGGCGGGACAGCATGAGGGCTGGGACCTCCTGCCTGGGGGTCAAGCAGACTGTTTTCACCCCTGCTTTGGCCTCTCCTATGCTGTGTGACTTTAGCTTAGTCACTCAGCCTCTCTGTGCCTCACTATAAACGGGGAGAGTTGTGTACCTGCCCCATAGGGTTGTGGAGGATTGAAGAATAACATTCTCGTGTAGCGCTAGGCACAAAGAAGCCTCAGAAAGTGGGGGCTGTTACTGTGGGAAAACCTGCCTCTCATCATATTCAAGCCCCCCACTCCCCCCTGCACACACCGATCAGCCAGCCTCCGTGCCAGCAGAGCCATTTCATTCCAGCCACGCTGGTCGGCTCCATTTATCATTCCTAGAGCAGGCCCCCACTCTGGGCCTTGCTGGCCCCCAGCTGGGACCACCCTTCCTCCTCCACCGGCGGGCAGTCCTACCACCCTTTAGTGTCGCCTGCCTCGGAGCCCCCACCCGATGGGCAGCACTGGTCCCTCCTCCCTCTGTGTACCCAGAGCGCCCTGTTCAGGCCTGGGTGGTGGCCCTCAGCTCATGGCAGGGAATTATCTGGGTTCTTGTGTCCCCCTGCCCCCCAACCCTAGACCATTAGCTCCTGGAGGGCGGGGTCAAGGCCTCCTCTCCAGTGCCAAATGAGGCACAGCCAGGGTAGGGCCGGGACAGGAGCTGTGGACAGGAGTGACGGGCGCAGATGCATCCCCGGCAGGTGGGGCGCACTGGGGCAGCAGTATCGGGGGGCTTTGAGGAGGCAGAGCCGTGAGCAGGCAGGTGTGAGCCATGGCTCCCGTAACATGGCACTTGGGTCCTGAGAGACTCGGACGGAGGCTGAGTTGGGTCCCCAGGACGAGGCTCGGAGCTGAGGCCAGCCGGTGAGCTAGACCGGGCCCCGGGGCAGGTCTTCCAGGTGGGCATGCAGGCTCCCCCTAAAGCCAGGGTGCTGAGGGCAGGTGAGTGGCTGAGTGCCAACCACACCCACTTCCAGGATGCGGGATGCAGAGGTAGCAGCTGACCCGAGGCCCCCTCACCACCCACATCTTCCCAGGGCAAGAACATAGCGCCCGCTTCTGCCCCGGGCTCTGGGGACAGCCATGCCCTCAAGCACTGTCAGTTCAGGAGCTCCCTGTGACCAGCAGGTGCCAGACTGGCCTCCTCGTGTTCCCCCTCCCCAGTTCCCCCGGCCACGAGAAGCCTGCACCTCTGCCCTCTCACTCCCACCCCCCAGCTCCCTAGCCTCACCCTGCTCCAGCCTTGGAGTGACCACCCAGAGGCCATCGGTGGGTTTGTCCTCAGCCCTTCCCTCCTGGCCTCTCCACTTGACCTCCGACGTGGCTTCTTCTTCCGCTTCCACACCATCTGCCTCTCTGGGCTCCCCCTTCTCCGTCTCCTTTGGTTCCTCGGTTTCTTGCTCACTGCAGGTGGCCTCTCCCAGGGCCAACCTTGAGCATCTCAACCACCTTCTTTCCAGTTAATAATCACTCAGACCTCACCCGCCATCCCCAGCTCTTGCTTCCACCCAGACCTCCCCCTCTCTCCCCAGACTAGATCTTTCTTTGAGATTGTGCAGGTGCATTGTTTGGTCTTTGCAGAAGACACCTCCTCCAGGCTGTCCACCAGGATTTCAGGCTCCCTCTGTCCCAAACTGAACTCCTCAACCACAGACCCCTCCCCATAGGCTATATAGTGAGGTGCAGCCCTCCAGTGCAGTGTCTCAGACCCTCCCCACCGAGGCTGCTATCAGCTGCCATCTCTTACTATTCTGACCCAACTCTTATCTGCCCACTCACTTATCTCATCTGCCAAGCGTCTGTGGGCACCCAAGCAGGCCAGCCTGCCAGGCCCCCCTTCCTCCTGCAGGATCCCGTGAGCCCCTCGAGGGCCAGGCAGCTCCCCAGAGCCCAGCCCGGTCTGGCGCTGGCGGAGGGCGCTCGGCAGGTCCGCGGGCAACAGCACGGGGAGGCCTCAGAGCCCAGGCTGAGCTGGTTCATCAGGTGGCATCACCCCAGCAGACCCAGGAGGGGAGGACGGCGAGGCCCGGCAGCGGAATGTTTAGGAGTCATAATTAACTTTTTACTGGCGCCCTCGTATGAAGCGATATGCGAAGACGATATGAAAGGGGCCAAGCATTGAGTTAAATAGAGCTGGGTCTTTTGCAAGCAAACCCTTAATTAAAGCCAGGGAGGGAGGAGAGGGGAGGAAGGGAAGCGAGAACCCTTCCAGGCGCTGCCTCTGGTTCTGGCCTCAGTGGCCTCCGCGTTGAAGGCAGGGCTGGGGGCCGGGGGTCACCTCCGCGTTGAAGGCAGGGCTGGGGGCTGGGGGTCGGCTCCGCGTTGAAGGCAGGGCTGGGGGCCAGGGGTCGCCTCCGCGTTGAAGGCAGGGCTGGGGGCCGGGGGTCACCTCCGCGTTGAAGGCAGGGCTGGGGGCCGGGGGTCGGCTCCGCGTTGAAGGCAGGGCTGGGGGCCGGGGGTCGGCTCCGCGTTGAAGGCAGGGCTGGGGGCCGGGGGTCGGCTCCGCGTTGAAGGCAGGGCTGGGGGCGGGGGGTCGGCTGCGGAAATGGCTGCCCTGCGACTCCGTTCCGCAGCGCGGAGCAGGCTCCGGTCCAGGCGGGGATTCGGGAAGGGGCCCGCAGGCCACCAGGAGCAGAAATTGTCCTTCACGGGAAACCGTGATTTCCGTGCAGCTGGAGGCCGTCACCCCTCAGCCACGCTCTCCCCAAGTCCGCTGCCTCCTTCCTCCCGCCTCCCTCCATGGGGGCCATTCTCGATGTGGGGGCTGAGTTACCGCTCTGCTCTCACCACTCCGTCCCCAGCAGCTGTGCAAGCCCCTCCTTGTCCCACTCCTTTAAGTTTTTCCCGTCCCTGCGTCCTGCCTCCCACGCAGGGGGACATGGCGCCCCCTCTTCTCAGCCAGGGTTTCTCATCTGTGTGCCGGGCTCGCCGTCACTGCCACCTCTGTAGCCTCAGGACTTGCCAGGAGGCATGGCATGTTCGTGTAGGGTGGGGTCCCATGTTTTACGTATCAGGCCCTGGAGACAGAATCCGGTGCCCCCACTCCTGCCGTGTCCCAGGTCTAGTCTGCTTGGGGCTGCCCTGGGGCACCCCAGGCCCAGAGTGGGACCCCTTCTGGGTGTCCTGAGGCAGTGGGTCCTCTCTCCTGCCCGTGAGGGTGGAGGGGGCTGGAGGTGGGGGCGGAGATTTCCTGGGGACGGCCGCATCCAGGGGTGTGAGCTGCTCAGCTGGGCCGGCAGGTCGGCAGGTCGGCAGGTGGGGTCTGACAGGCCTCACACTCCCCGGGGTCCGGAACCCAGAGAACGGGGGACAGAGCCCCAGGGGCTCCCGGGCTCACTGCTGACTCTGCCCCTCAACAGCCAGGTGACCTGCTTCTCCCACACGGAATGTCCACACCCCTAAAATGCGGGTGTAGGTTTGGACCACATGTTAACCAGACTCCCTGCACCCCTGGCCGGAACCGAACCCTTTAGTTCTCGGGCCGACACTCTAACCACTGAGCCAAACAGGCGAAGGCTCCAACCAATATTTTATTGATTTCAGAGAGGAAAGGAGAGGGAGGGAGAGAGAGAGAGAGAGAGAGAGAGAGAGAGAGAGAGAGACATCAATGATGAGAGAGAATCATGGATTGGCTGCCTCCTGCACGCCCCACGCTGGGGATCGAGCCCGCAACCCGGGCCTGTGCCCTTGGCTGGAATCGAACCCCGTGCGTGTTCGGTCACACTTGCTCATCCATTCGATGCAATGGCCCGGCCCAGGCACATTATTCTCACGAAGACTCAAGACTGAATATTTAAAACAAAAACGGCTTTTGACTCCGGGCTTCGTTTCATTCCTGGCGTTCTCTGCTCAGGAGCCGCTGGCGCCTGGGGATTTGGGTCGTGTGTCGTCACCGTGGCCGTCGCGGCCGACAAACAAGTGGTCCCCTGGCGAGCGGGATCGATGCTCAGATGGAAAATGGAAGAAAGGTGCAGCGGAGGCGTGGTTTTTCACTGAAAAAAAAAATTAATTTTCTGTATTCTTCATGGGAAAATTCTGCACCAAAGCCAGAGCGTGTGTTAGGGGCTAGAAGGGAGAACATTAACTTCTAATAAAGATGAAAAATCCAGAATTCTCAGTAGTAGTCAAGGGCCTTCGGCCAGCCATAATTACAGTATTTTCATGTGAATGTATAAACCCCTCGGGAGGTGTGCTTAAGTGCTAATTATCTATTTACGACAGAATGGCTGCAGAAATGAAATGAGACCTGCTGGTGTGTGAGAGTGTGTGCGTGTGTGCGTGTCAAACATGTGTTGCAGTGGGCTTTTTTAAGACCATCATCCTAAAAATCTCCGCCTTAAATTAAAAAAGGAGTTTTATATTTAAACAAGGGAGAGATGCGTTTTCCTGAAAGCTCTGAGCTCTCCGAAAGTTCTTTCTTGGTTTTATTTTTGTTATTTGTTTGGATTTTTATTTTTATTTTTATTTTTTTTTTGCTTCCTTATTTATAGCTCACTTTGTGCCAACGGATTTGAGATGGTTTATAATAATAAGAATAGTAAAATGGTAGAGGATTGATGGTGAATTAAAAGCCAGTTAAAAATAGAAATTAGAGCAGCTCGGAGGGAGGGCCTAGCATGTCAACACGTTGGGCTCGATGGGTTCTGTGAGTTGGGAATTGGAGCCTGAGCTTCCTGGGGGCCAAAGTGAAAAGGGAGATGCATTTGGCGAATGGCCCTGGTTACCGGGAGGAGGGACTGGGCCAGCCCCTCTGGTTGGTCCATCCCCTGTGGCGTGTTGGATGTGAGTACCTTGAGGACCGCACGTGTGTCCTGATGGTTTCCGCGCAGGAGGACGTCGGTGAAGGTTTTGCATTTGAATAATAGCAGTGAGTCTCTATCTAGTGTTTCCCAGTGTACAAACATGCCCGCTTCCGTCATGCGTCTGTGCTTCTCTCTCCCCCGCTCAGCCTTCTTTTGGATTGATGGAAGTTTCCTCTTTCCCCTCCGCTGGTTTGGAGACTATTTATTCTTTCTCAGCTTGTTTAGTGGTTACTCATAAAATGCTAATACGCATATCTTAAGTCAGAATAAAAGTAGTCAACATCTCCTTTCCTCCCCGAAGCTCCCTGGCACCCACCCACCCTTCCCCTCGTGCCCCCAGCTCCTATACCTGCTGCCACCAGCTCCTCCATTCTCACTGGCTTTTAACCCTGCCCTGGAGTAGCCGTCGTCATCATCGTCGTCATCATCATCATCATCACCAGTTTCCAGTTTGCACGTGATTATTTGCTCAGTGGGTGTCTGCTGAGCACGGAGTACTGGGCACGGGGTGTGCAGATGTGAGCAGACAGAAGATAGTGTGTGTGAGTGTCAGGCTGAGGGGACAGGGCTGGGCCTTCTGTTGAGGTGACCCTTGGGCAGAGACCTGAATGGCGGGAGCTGGCATGCACACGTCTGGGGAGCCCATCGGAACCAGGAGGTCACGGTTTGATCCCCGGTCAGGGCACACGCCCGGGTTGCGGGCTCGATCTCCAGTGGGGGGTGTGCAGGTGGCAGCCAATCCATGATTCTCTCTCATCATGGATGTTTCTCTCTCTCTCTCTCCCTTCCTCTCTGAAATTAAAAAAATATATATATAAAAATAGAAACATATAAACAAGAAAATACCCTGGCATGATGGAGACAAGGTGAAGTGTAGCCAGTGACCAGGTTAGACCCTCACCTGCCTCCCAGGTGTGAGATGGAGGGCAGGAGACTCACCTGCCCGGGCTGGGCCCTCAGCTTCCGCATCCATACAATGGACGTGATGCCTTCTCCCAGGTGGTGGGTGTGCAGGTGAGAGGCGATGTGTGAGAAACACAAGGACCGGAGGCTTTGCTGGGTTTCCCACGGGAGCCTGCCCCTTCGCCCCGAAGTGCGTCTCCACTCGTCAGCTCTCGGGCTTGGCGCCGTCGGAGGAACGGCTGGCTGGTAGAGAAGTAGCCGGCTGGCCATTCAAGAGCCGGGGAAGCAGGGTTTTCGTGCTGGCATGCTTCTTCCTCTCTTCCCCCACCAACACGGAGCGACGTGTTTGAATATGGAACAAGCCTGTGAGTTTTTAAAAATGTCATCTTCGTGCTGGACTTCGTTCCAAAACGGGAAGAGTCCACGCGCCAGAAAATCCTGGCCAGCCCAGAATCGAAATAGTCTGTCCTCATGTGCCCACAGACTGCCGAGGTGCCTGACAGATTCCACCTGTCCCTGTCGCCTCCCGCTCCACCCCCGTCCAGCCCCCCTGGCCTGCCCCCGGCACTGGACTCGGACGGTGCAGAGGCTCTGGGACTGGTTGGGTTTGGGGATTGTGACGGCCACTTGGAGAGGGTGTGGGAGCTCCCTGTCCAGCTGTCATTGTTCTCATTACAGAGCTGCCCCTTCTGTGGGGTGTCTCTCCCCCCCCCCCCGCCCTCCCCAGCCGCCTGGTCTCTCACTGAACCCTCACAGGCAGCCCTTCTCAGACTTCAGGTGATGAGAATCCCCTGGCGGCAGGGGGGAGGAGGGGGGAGGAGCGTCTTGTTCAAGTGCACGCCCCGGTTGGACAGGTCGGGGAGGGCGACCCCCAGGTGATGAATGGCACGGCTTTAGACCTGCGCTGTCCAAGCAGTAGCCACCTGCCCCCTGTGGGTACTGACCACCTGAAATGTGGCTAGTGTGGAATGGAGACACTGACTTTTATGTTTTTTAAAAATATGTTTTTATTGATTTTACACAAAGAGGAAAGGAGAGGGAGAGAGATAGAAACATAGGTGATAGAGAATCATGGATTGGCTGCCTCCTGCACACCCCCCACTGGGGATGGAGCCCACAACCCGGGCATGTGCCCTGACCGGGAATCCAACTGGTGACCTCTTAGTTCATAGGTCAATGCCCAGCCACTGAGCCACTCCAGCTGGGCTTGTGTTTATTTCATGGCAATCAATCTGAGATTCACTAGCTATAGGGCAGTGGTCAGCAAACCGCGGCTCGCGAGCCACATGCAGCTCGCGAACCGCGGTTTGCCGCTCTATTGACTAATGAGTTTGCCGACCACTGGACTAGACTAAATGTTACCGTGTAGTTGGAAGCTGTGAGGATTAGGCAATTGTGGCATATTGTGTACAAAGAGGTAAAGGGTAGTATATGACAGTGGTTGGCAAACTCATTAGTCAACAGAGCGGCAAACCACGGCTCGCGAGCCGCATGTGGCTCGCAAGCCGCGGTTTGCCGACCACTGCCATAGGGGAAATGGCTTCTGATAGGGCAGCACAGCCAACCCCTTGGTCTTACTGTCTCTACAGATGACACTGAGCTCAGAGAGGTGGAGAGCTTGCCCGAGACAATCAGCAAACTAAACATGGATTCAGGGTTCTCACCCCAGGTCTATGATCTTTTACACTTTAAATTAATTTTTCAATACCCAAGGTGACCATTTTGTGTGGGAACGTTTCCTGTCCATCTAGAGAACCCCGGCTCTTCCTGTCAGCACATCCTTCCTTTCCAAGGGGGTTTGATGGTCATGGTCAGGAGGAATGTTCTGCAGCGTCAGGGCCAACTAGACAGAGTCATGTTCAGGTTGCTGACGGGATACAGAACTCCCAGCATCCTCTGCGTCCTAGGTGAGAGCCACGCTTTGCCACAGAGCCTCCTCTGGACGGTACTTCACAGTTGAGAGGCGCTGCGTGTGGTCCGCTCACCGCTCCCTCGCAACCGGAGTCTGGGTGCCGGGTAATGGTGTCCTTGCTTTGCAGACGAGGAGGCTGAGGCCCAGGGCAGGGGTGTGGCTCCCCTGAGGTCACCCAGGTCCTGGCTCTCAGTTGTCTTCCCAGAGAGGCCTTCCCTGACTGCCTGGGGTGGCTCAGCTCCCCCACCCGATGCTCCCTGTCCCGCTCGCCGGGACTTATTTTTCCCGTCTCTGTTATCCCCACGGACCTGGTACGTACATTTTTTATTGTCAGCATCGCACTGAAAGGCCCCCTTCTGGGGCAGGGATCTTGTCTGTCTCCTGGGCCATTGCATCTTCAGCACCACGGACAGCACCGGCACCCGCAGGCTCTCGCATTTATTATTTACAGATTAAGTTCCTAAAGTGAGCGAGGGGCCAGTGGAAAGGATGCAGGCTCCCCAGCAAGGCTGCCCCCTCTCCAGCCCTGCCCGGCCACGTGCCTGCTGGCCAGCCCTCTCCTGCCTGGTGTATCATCTATTGGGGGGTGGGGGCAGGGGGGCAGGTAATACTTGTCCTTAGTGGGGCCGGGGTGAGGACGGGGGAGGTGCTGCGGTTGGATCCTGTTCCGGCGTGTGGGTCCGGAGACCCCTGAGCATGGTATGTCCTCTGTGAGCCTCAGTGTTCTCATCTGTGAAAGGAGCTGACGTTGGGAGGACTCAGTGGGGCAGGGGGTGGTGTGGGCCCAGCCCAGGGCCCAGCACGGGGTAAATGCACAGCGCGTGCCCTGGTGTGTGTGTGGCGGTGGCTTTGTGAATGAGCCAAGTGCCCAGCGTGGGTGCTCGGCCGATGGCAGTGTCACCACGGCTATCCCTCCCATCCAAGGGCGCCTTCTCGTTGTCAATCAGACATTTAGAAGTTAGGGTTCAGTTCTGGGAAATGTGTTTTAAAGAAAAGCGGACCCTTTTAGTGTACAGGCCTGTTCCTTTGATTTCTCTGAAGGAGAAGGATTTCACACCTTTCTGAGCGCGCACGATGAGCCACTGAGCCCGGGAGGCCGTCGGAGCTAATTCTGGGCCCGTTTGACAGCCGCGCCAGTGAGCGGGGAGCGGGGAGCTGACAAGTGGGGCTTTGGTAGCGTCCCAACCTCTCAAAATAGTCACTTTCCAGACTCACATTTGCCATTCGGCGTTGGAACGAAGCTTCCTGCTCGTTGAGCCCGCCGTGCCCCTCCCCCCTCAACACGCTTCACTGGTTCCCACGGGCCCTGGGGGAAGTCCAGGTCTCTGCCCCACAGTCCAGACCCCTCCAAGTGTGACCCCCTCCGTCTCCCCCCGGCCTGCCTCTGTTCACCCCCTCGTCTGCCGAGATGTTGGCTTTCCCACCTCCATGCCTTGGCTCGTGTGGGGTCCCCTTCCCGGGTGCCTCTCCTGTCTCAGGGGCCTGAGGAGCTGTGTTCATTCCCGACACCTGTTTCTGCGGCCCCTCCCTCTTACCGTGGTCACCGCTGTGCTGGGCTCCGGGGGCCTGGGGGCCACCCGCTGCAGCTCTCACCCTGCTGTGTGTGTCTGCCCCTCCCTCACCGGAGGCCAGAGAAAGGAAGGGTGGTATGGAGACTGCTCCGTTCAGCCTCCAGCACAGGGCCTACCAGCACGTAGTAGGGCTAAAAAAAGAAAAAAAAAATGACTGGAATGAACCAGAGGGGGCAAGATGCTTTTACTTCAGTGAATCTTAACACCTGAAATGCTTATTTAGTTTAAAACCACTTAGGTTTATTGAATGCTATTAAGATATGTATTTTAGCCCCTGCTGGTTGCTCAGTGGTTAGAGCATCAGCCCGTGGACTGAAGGGTTTGATTCCGGTTAAGGGCATGTACCTCAGTTGCAGGCTCGCTCCCTGGCCCCGGTCAGGGCACGTGTGGGAGGCAATCAATCGATGTGTCTCTCTCACATCGATTTTTCTCTCTCTCAGTTTCTTCCCCTCCCTTCCACGCTCTCTAAAACTCAATGGGAAAGATATCCTTGGGTGAGGATTAGCAAAAAAGGGAAAAATGAAAAGAAAAAAAAAAGGAAATTTCTTTTAAAATAGGGATCTTTAGTGTAGATCGTTTTCAAACACCTCTTTCAGTTACTACTGCGAAGAACATTGCTTTGGGACAATTTCCCCCCTTGAGGTGGGTTGTCTTAGCCAGCAGGCACCCAGGAAGAGTTTGGTCAGTAAGGGAGGGTCATGTACGTGGCCCTGCAGCCAAGCCCTCCATCCAGGCCCCGGGACCTCAGGTGAAACCTCGCTGGGCACTCCGGAGAGGTGGGGGCAGGTATAGCCCCCCTGCCTGCAGCTGCTCAGTTAGGACTTCTTACGAAGGAGGGGTGGGTGGGTGGGGCAAGATTCAAATAGCCACTCAGTCCCTTTCCACCTCTGCCCCTCGCTGGCTGGTACAAACCTGGAGGTGTTTGCTTCCACTAGTAGAATGATTGGCCGTCAGGGGTCCAAGATTCTACAAGCAGCATTTCTAGGCCTCGAAGGCCTGGGGCTCTGCCTGCTCACCGTTCTAGTTGTCGAATTCAGGGTCCTGGTTCTCGTCTTCTGCGATTCTTTTTAAGTTTAAATCGTGGTTAAATATACCCAACATTTACCGTTTTCACCTTTTTTGTTTGTTTGTTAATCCTCACCCCAGGATATTTTCCCACTGATTTTTAGAGAGAGTGGAAGAGAGAGGGAAAGACAGGGAGAATCATCGATGTGAGAGAAACACATCGATTGGTTGCCTCCCGCACGAGCCCCGACCAGGGCCTGGGCCAGGGAGGAGCCTGCAACCGAGGTCCATGCCCTTGATTGGAATCGAACCCGGGACCCTTTGGTCCGCAGGCCGACGCTCTATCCACTGAGCCACACCTTTTTCAAGTGGACAGGTCAGGAGCATTAGGTACGTGGACACTGTTGCGCAACCATCACCACCCTCTGCCTCCAGAACTCTTTTCATCTGCAAAACTGAAGCTCCGTGCCCATGAGACACCAGCCCCTCCTTCTCCCCCGGCACCCACCAGGCGTCTCTGCAGGTGACGGCCCTCAGGCCCTCATGTGTGAGGCATCACACAGTTTTGCTCCACTGTGAGCGGCTGACTTCACTGAGCGCGATGTCCCCGGGTTCGCCGTGTCGTAGCGTGTCCTTCCTTTTAAGGCTGAGTAATATTCCACTGTGTGTGCAGGCCACATGCTATCCACTCCTCTGTCCATGGACCCTTGAGCTACTTCCATTTTTTGGCTATTAAAAAAAATATATATATTTAATGACTTCAGAAAGGATGGGAGAGGGAGAGAGAGATAGAAACATCAACGATGAGAGAGAATCATGGATCGGCCGCTTCCCGCACACCCCACACTGGGGACCGAGCCTGCAACCCAGGCATGCGCCCCTGACCGGGAATCGAACCTGGGACCCTTCAGTCCGCAGGCCGATGCTCTGTCCACTGAGCCCAACCGGCCGGAGCACTTCTGCCTATTTTGAATAATGCTGCTATGGACACGCGTATACAAATACTGGTTTGAGTCCCTGCTTTCAGTTCTTTGGGACATATGTATGCCCAGAAGTAGAATTGCTGGATCACTGGCCAGTTTTATTTTTAATTTTTTGAGGAACCTCCATACTGTTTTCCACTGTTTCATTTTACATCCTCACCAACTGCACGCGTCCCCGTTTCTCCACATCGCCCCCCCCCCCCCCAACACCGGTGGTTTCTGTCTTTCGTAGCAGCCGCGCTGCTGGGTGTGAGGGGCGTCTCACTGTGTTTTGAGTGGCATTTCCCGAACGAGGGATGTGCCCCATCTTTTCGTGTGCTTGTTGGTCATTTGTGATCTTCTTGGGAGAAATGTCTGTTCGGGTCCTTTGCCCATTTTTATATGGAGCTGTTGGTTGGTGAGTTGCCGAGTTCTTTCTATGTTCTGGACGTTAGCCCTTTCTCAGAAATATGATGCATTCCCCCTTTCTGCGGGGTGCCTTTTCACGCTGTCGATGGTGCCCCTTGCTGGACAGAAGTTTTACATTTTGCTGTATTTTCTCTTTTGTTGCCTGTGGGTTTGGTGTCATATCCAAGACATCACTGCCAAATCAATGCCATGAAGCTTCCCCCTACATTTTATTTATTTTTCTTTCTTGATTGATTAAGGTGTTACATATGTGTCCTTATCCCCCCATGGTCCCCCCACCCCCCCACCCCGCTCGTGCCCTCACCCCCCTGGTGTCTGAGTCCACTGGTTAGGATTATATGCACGCATACAAGTCCTTTGGTTGATCTCTCCCCCTTCCCTCTGAGGTTTGACGTTCTGATCGATGCTTCTCTGTCTCTGGATCTGTTTTTGTTCATCAGTTTATGTTGTTCATTATATCCCACAAATGAGGGAGATCATGTGATGTTTATCTTTCTCTGACTGGCTTATTTCACTTAGTATAATGCTCTCCAGGACCATCCATGCTGTCCAAATGGTAGGCGTTCCTTCCTTTTTACCGCAGCGTAGTATTCCATTGTGTAGATGTACCTACATTTTCTTTTAATAGTTCATAGTTTCAGCTCTTACCTTTCGGTCTTTGTTCCATTTTGAACTCATTTTTGTATGTGGTGTAAGGTAAGGGTCCAACTTCATTCTGTTGCATGTGGATATGCAGTTTTAACAGCACATCTGTCTCTCTCTCTCTTTTAAATCCTCACCCAAGGACTTGCTTAGAGAGAAGGAGAGAGGGAGAGGGGGAGGGAGAGAGGAACATAGATGTGAGAGAGAAACATTGATCATTCTATCAAACCTGCAACCCAGGTGTGTGCCCTAGTGGGGAAATGAACTGCCAAACTTGCCGTGCATGGACGATGCTCAACCACCTGAGCCACACCAGCCGGCTCCAGCACCATCCCATCTCTTGAAAAGGCTGTCCCCATTGACAGGTCTTGGCACCTTTGCTGAAAATCATTTGCATATATATATATAATATATATATATATATATATATATATATATATATATATATATATATATTTTTTCCTGGGCTCTCTTTTCTGGTCCGTGGGTCTATATGTCTGCCTTTATGCCAGCACCATTCTATTTTAATTACAGTTTTGAAATCAGAACCTGTAAGTCCCCCAACTTTGCTTTTTATTTTCAAGATTATTTGGGCTATTCAGGGCCCCCGAGATTCTCTGTGAACTTGAGGATGGATTTCCTGTTTCTGAAAGGACCGTCGCTGGGATTTGGGTAGGGACGGCATTGAACCTGGAGATTGCTTGGGGTGTGCTGACACCCTCACGACTGGAGCCCTCCAATCCGTGAACACGGGGTGTCTCTCCCGTGACTGGAGTCTTCGCAGTTTTCGGCACGCACATCTCTCACCTCCTTGGCTAAGCTTGTGCCCAAGCATTTTATTCTTCTTGCTGCCGCCGCCAGTGGGACTGTTTGCTTAACATCCTTTTCCCATTGTTTATTGTTCGAGTATATAGAAACGCCACTGATTGTTCTCTGCATCGCCTTTGTATCCTGCACTTTTTCTGAATTCGTTTAATTTGCTCTAACATCCGTATTGCTTTTATAAATGGCTTTAAAGGCTTGTTTACGGCGGCCACAAGACCTTTTCCAAAATATCATGGTGTTGGAGATAAAGTGGGGGAGCGCACCTCTTAACGGAGGCACTGGGAGGACTCAAGTACGTGGCAGCATTGTTTCTTTCTTTCTCTTTCTCTTTCTCTTTGTTTGGGAGCTTAATGCAAAAGCTCTGGCGTGTTGTCTGTTACCCGTCGTGGTGGTTGTGACAGGAAGGGCGACATCCTGGGCTTTAGCCAGACAGGCATCTGGGCTCAAATGCCCACTCTCTGCTTGCCACCGGGGTAGCTTTCTCACCGAATGAGCCCCAACTTCTTCACCTGCCAAAATAGTGCCTGTGTGGGTTGTGGGACTGTTGTGCAGGGAGCCTGTCTCAGACCTTCAGCAGCTGATATCCGGTGTCCTCAATGGCTGCCTGCCCCGCCCAGGTGGGGGGCTGCCGGCCCTGCCCAAGTGGGGGCTGCCTTCCCCGCCCAGGTGAGGGGCTGCCTTCCCCGCCCAGGTGGGGGCTGCCTTCCCCGCCCAGGTGGGGGGCTGCATGGCCTGGTCACCTGCCTTTGAACCTGGCTGCAGGAGCAATCCTAGCACTGAGGGCCCCCGAGGCTCCGGGGAGTGGAGCAGAGGTTCAGCGTTAGGCTTTTTGCCTGTTCTCTTTTCATCCGTCTCGGTGGGGACCCGGCTTGGTTTGGGTCTAGGTTTCGGGCAGCCGGCCCAGCAAACGTGAGGCCGGGCTGTCCCCGGACAGGCCCAGGGAGCAGGTGAGGAGTGCCGGCCGCCAATGCCTTCTCTTTGGTTAATTAAAGCTTGTTCGCGTTCCGGTGATACATGTGCACAGGACGTCAGCCAGTGCCACAGGCTTGGGGTGCAGTGGCCTCGTGGCCCCGCCCTCGCCCCAGTCCTCACTCCCCTCCTGGTGCGGCTCCAGCAGCTGCTGCTTCTACTGCCCTCGCGTCTCTAAGCGACGCTCTAATAAGGCTGCTCCTTATCCCCCCACCTGGCATCTTGTTAATTTCTCACAGTGCAAAATGAAGATGCAGAGCTGTCGCCCCCACCCATGTCCACGTGTGCTTTCTCCTTTAATGTGGCCCCTCCTTTAATGTGGCCCCTCCTTTAATGTGGCCCCTCCTTTAATATGGTCCCTCCTTTAATGTGGCCCCTCCTTTAATGTGGCCCCTCCTTTAATGTGGCCCCTCCTTTAATGTGGCCCCTCCTTTAATATGGTCCCTCCTTTAATATGGCCCCTCCTTTAATGTGGCCCCTCCTTTAATGTGGCCCCTCCTTTAATGTGGCCCCTCGCTCACTCATCGGACAAAGTGTTCTCCTGGAGGTCCTCGTTCCGGATGCTTGTTTTTCTGGGCCCTTCACGCTCCGTCCCCGTCTCCCGCAGTTTCAAGGCCCCGCAGCAGCGCGATTGCTGGCGCCCGGGTCTGCGCAGGGACTCGATCCTGGGACCTCCTTCACCTTCGTCTCCCTTTGCTTCTCTTCTGTCAGGAGGCCCCTGGTTCCGGATCCCAAGGCCCCTTTTTCTTGGTGTCCTCCCCCACTTTGGTGGGGGACGCCCTGCCGTAGCTTTCTGAGGAAGAATTCGCTGGAGATCAATGCTTGGCCGAGTGGCATGTGGGAAAGTCTTCGTTCTGCCCCCAGTCCCAGGTGACGGTGTGTCCGGGGGTAGAACTCTGCGTTGAAGTCACTTCCCCTCAGAGTTTGGGAGGCCGCCTGTGCGCTCTCTCGTTTCCAGGGTCGCTGTTGAAAATGCCGCTGCTGCTCGGACACCTCGCCCTCCGTGTAGGATCCTTTATTCCTTATTCTGGGCCCTCAGGCATCTGAGTGTTGGGGAGCACCTTCCCCCTCCGGGGTTAGGGAGAAGCGCGAGTGAGTGATCACGGAAGGCAGCTTGGAGGAGGTGGCACTTGGGTCAGCTGACGAAGGGAGTGGAATTGGACTTGACTCAGACAGGAGGGCAGGAAGCGGGTCCCAGGCGGATGGAACAGCATTTGGAAGTAAGCAGACTGGAGAGGTGAGTGCATGGTTATCCTGGGTTGCAACAGGTGAGATCAGAGCACCAACAGGGCCTGACCTGGAGGGGGCGCCACACCCTGAGTTCTAATGCAGTTACGTCCTTGGTTCCCAGCTTGGCACCCTCCTGAGGGCCAGGGGTGGTGGTGATGGGGGTTTCGCGACCACACCTGGGCGTGTGTGTCCTGCCAGGGTTCCATCCTGGGGGTCCCTGGGAGCCTCTCTGGCGGCAGGTGGCCTTCGGGGGAGGACGAACGCGGAAACCCTTCGGTCCCTTTCAGCCTGGCATCACACGCGCTCCGCAGTAGCAGCGGAAACAAGCCCTCTCAGAGGATCAGGACGGAATGTTCCTGTTTTTAAAACATTCCCAGGAAAAACAAATGTTTGAAAGTTAAACATTTTGGTTATTAGGATGGAACAGAAGAAAAATTCCATTTGCCTTTTAAATATGGGCAGCAGTGTTGCACTGGGAATCCAGAACCTCCCTGCAGGCCCCAGGGGCAGGCTGGGCAGGGCTGAGGGGGGGCCTGGGCAGGGCTGGGCAGGGCTGAGGGGGAGCCTGGGCTGGGCTGGGCAGGGCTGAGGGGGGAGGGCCTGGGCGGGGCTGAGGGGGGGCCTGGGCTGGGCTGGTTGGCAGGGCTGGTTGGTAGGTCCGAGGGGTCTGCCACTGTAGGACAGGTCTGTCCCACAGGGGTTGTCTGGACACTCCGCTCTGGGCAGATGATCTGGACTCCAGGAGCTGCCCTGTGACCCCAGGCAGGTGATCTTCTGATGCCTCTTGTGATCCCCATCCTCCCAGCAGCACCCCTGGGCTGACAGCCAGGCTGGGCTCTCATGCCTTCCCTGTGTTCTGAGGCTCTGACACCGTGGGCCTCCTGACCCGTGGGCACGGCCTTTCCCCGGGTACCTGGCACTGGAGATGGCACAGGGCCCACCTTGAGCGCCTTTCCTACGCAAACCGGCCAGTCCAGAGCCACCCCATCACCCAGGGGGCTCTCACACTCAGCCCTGTACCTAGTCCCCTGCCCTAGTTGCCCCAGAGCCAGGCATCAGACAACTGGGGACACCCGCTGCACCCCACCCCCAGCCCAGCCACCCCAAACCCACCCCCTGGCTCCGTCCTTGGACACCACAACCAAGGCTCCTGCCTGCATTTTCCCGTCACTCCCTTGGCCTGCCATGTGGCGCCTTCCGTGGGCGTGAACTTCCTCCTCGTGCCAGTCATCCTGTGTCTATGCGCACGTGCCTCGCAGGGGCTCCCACCCACGTCTTCCCTAGGGCGATGGTTTCAAGAACCCTGTGAGGGACCCTAACCGCCCTGCTTCGGGGGGAGGACTGAGGCTCAGAGAGGCGAGGGCTCCACTCCAGGCCACACAGCAGGTGGAGGCAGGGATGGGATCCGGCTTCAGGCTCAGTCCCTCCCCTCCCTGCTCCCCTCTGTGCAGGCCTCTCCTCGGGGAAGTGGGGTGGGCTGCCCTAGCTTCCGGGGGGTGCCTGGAGGCATCGAGTGTAAATCGCTTACTACAGGGCCTGGTTCTTGTTCTTGGCAGAGCAGCCAAAACCAGATGCTGCAGGGCCCGCCCCTGCCCCCTCCGGGCCCCCCCTCAGCCCTGCCCCCCTCCGTCTCGCCGCCCTGGCCCTCGGTGGCACCAGCTTCAGATCCGTTCCTATTCTTGCTCAGGATGCACACAGAACCCCCTTTCTGCCGGCATCCCGGCCCGCGTCCCCATGTGTGCCGGGCTGTGTGACTCCATTGTCCCCAACCTGCGTCCAGACGCAGCGGGTGGCTCTCTGCGTCCTGTCCCGTGTGATTCTAGACCACGCGCCATCCCCGCACGTCTGCTCCTGCGAATCCCCGGGCGCTGACAATGCTTACACACAGAGCTGTCCGAGCCGCACTGAACCGCCGTCAGCGATGGTCCGCCTTCTCTTCCGCGCCCCTCGCCGTGTTCTGCGTGGGGAGCGGGCGGAAGAGGCCGTAATGGGCATTTTCCTGATTGCGCGGCTTACAGAGCGCCCTAGCTCCGTAGCTGGAACTCCACCGGCGCGGGCACGGGTTACGTGGCGCTCCTCGGCACTGGTTACGGGGCGCTCCTCGGGCACGGGTTACGGGGCGCTCCTCGGCACGGGTTACGGGGCGCTCCTCGGCACGGGTTACGGGCTGCTCCTCGGCACGGGTTACGGGGCGCTCCTCGGCACGGGTTACGGGGCGCTCCGCGGGCACGGGTTACGGGGCGCTCCTCGGGCACGGGTTACGGGGCGCTTCGCGGGCACGGGTTAGGGGCGCTCCGCGGGCACGGGTTAGGGGCGTGGGCGCAGGCCTCGTTGAATGTAACAGAGGATGCGGCCTGGCGGCAGCGGGGCCTGCTCGGTGGATGGTAGGTGTCAGCGATAAAGCATCGTAACCTTTGGGGGTTAATCTTGGAAGCGCACACGGCAGAGGTTTCCATGCGCTTCCTTTGCGCCCGAATGCCACGCCCACTGGCGGCCACGTGGGCTCTCCAGGGGTGCGTGTCGCGTGGAGGCACACGGCAAGGGGGAGCTGAACGATACGTCACCCCCTGGTGCTGCTGGCTAATACCTCAAGGTCTCGTGACTACCCAGAATTCTCGGCTAGCGACTGCCCAGCGCGGGTAACGGGTGGCGGGAGCGGGGCGCGGTGGGAGGGCACCTGCGTGGCGGGCCGGTGCTGAGCGCGGGAGGCGGGCTGTTTCCGGAGGACGTGGTGCTTCTCTGAGCTCCGAGCTCCGCGCCCTGCCCGCCCAGCGAGGCCCCCCTGCCCAGGGCCCGGCCTGTCCACGCGGCCCCGCTTCCCACCTTCCAGCCCCCGCCTGCCGGGCTCGGCCCCCTCCCCGGGCTGTCTTGGCCGCACGCAGCACCCCTGAGGGGGAGGCCGGGCGGGTCCGTCCCTGCGCCCCGCTGTGTTGCTGTGTGACCTCAGGCAAGTCCCTTCCCCTCTCTGAGCTCCGGTTTCCTCTTGTGTCCAGTGAGTGGTGGGCGGCCCCTCTGTGTCACGTGGTTCTGCTCTCAGGGCTGAGTCTTGGTTATCGCAGGGGTCTGAGCAGGGCTGTGCGCCCTCAGAGCTGGACAGCAGAGGGCGGGGGGACGTTGGGTGTGGGGGGCCTTTACAGCAGGGCCCAGCTCCAGGGGAGAAGGCGAGTGTCGGGCTGGGTGGGCTCTGGGGACAGGCAGACTGGATTCTGCGCTTCCGTGGGGCTGACGAGGGGAGGTGGGTGAGGAGAGGGACGTGGACGCAGCCATCCATCTCCCCCCCGAGCCCCATGGAGCCAGCATAGCCGCCCAGACACCTGAGCTGCGCCCACCGTGTGCACCCTGGGGCCCTGCAGACAGGCGGCCTCTCTGGTTCCCCGCATGGTGCGGCCCGTCCTTGGTCCCCAGCGTGGCAGCACTTCCTAGTCTCCAGGGTTGACACTGCTCAGCCCTCCCCACAGCTACCTAGGGGGCACCCTGTCCTGGGACCCAGGCACCTCCAGCCCCTTGCCAGGCCCGTGCTCCCATCCGGGCACTGGCAGCGCCCTGGGTGCCTGCCTCTGCCCTGCTGCTGGGAAGGCAGGAGCCGGAAGGGGCAGAGGACACAGTGTCCTCTGTGTGCAGGCGTCAGGCAGAAGAGCGTGAATTCATCTCATCTCTCACCCACGAAGCCCCTGCCAGCCGGTCAGTCCTCGAGGCCCCAAACCTCCTCTCGCTCAGCGCCCATCACAGGAGGGGAAGGTGAAGCTAGTCAGGAGGCCTGCGATGCCTGGTCGTTGGGCATTTTATGTCTATAGTCAGGGCGGAAAGAGCTGCAGGATGACCTGGGCACCTGAAGGCTAAGGCAGCCTTTGGTCGTAACAACAGAGGTAGCAGTCCCAGAACAGAGGAGGGGACTTCTCCACCTCACTCTGTGATAGGCCATACCAGAGCCTTAGTTCTGGCTCCTCTACCCCCACCTGCAAGAGAGCAGGCCCAATTGGAGAAGATTCAGAGATGGGCAGTCAGGGCTACAGGCGAGGAGGAGAGTCTGAGAAACACGTCCTGCCTAGACAGTTGGAGGGAAGGGAGGGGTCCATGGAGACTGAGGTCACTTGGTAGAAAGGAGACAGAACTAGCTCCTTACAAACCAATCAATCAATCACTCCAACTGGATGGGCGAGTGGGGAGGCAATAGGGGCTTGGAGAGCTGTACGGTGGGAGTAATGAAACTGCACAGTTGGAGTAATGGATTGATTGATTTATAAATGCATCCATCTCTCTGTCTCTCCATTTACCCATCCATGCATCTCTGCCCATCAATTTCTCTATCCATTCATCTATGCTCCCATCCATCCATTATCCATGCATCCATCCCCTTCCATCCATCCGTCCAATTTCCATCCATCCATCATCTAGCCATCCATCCATCCATCCATCCATTCATCATCTATCCATCCATCCATCCATCCATCATCTATCTATCCATCCATCCATCCATCCATCCATCCATCATCTATCCATCCATCCATTCATCATCTATCCATCCATCCATCCATCATCTATCTATCCATGCATCCATCTATCCATCCATCCATCCATCCATCCATCATCCATCCATCATCTATCCATGCATCCATGCATCCATCCATCCATCCATCATCTGTCTATCCATGCATCCATCCGTCCATCACCCATCTATCCATTCATCATCTATCTATCCATCCATCCATCTATCCATCCATCCATCCATCCATCCATCCATCATCTATCTATCCATGCATCCATCTATCCATCCATCCATCATCTATCCATGCATCCATGCATCCATACATCCATCATCTGTCTATCCATGCATCCATCCGTCCATCACCCATCTATCCACCGGGTGGTTTGGAGAGCCACTTCAGGATGAGTTTGTGGAGGCCAAGCCACAAAGATGATCAAACGTCCATCGCCCTCTGTGGTTTGAGTTGTGTAACCGTAGGCAACCTCTCTGAGCTGGTTTTCCCAGATGTAGATGTAGATGTAGATGTAGGTGTGGGTGTGGGTGTAGATGTAGATGTAGGTGTAGGTGTAGATGTAGGTGTGGGTGTAGATGTAGATGTAGGTGTAGATGTAGATGTAGGTATAGGTGTGGGTGTAGGTGTAGGTGTAGATGTAGTCATACTTGGTGTCTGTGAAAGTTGCACCCAGCAGGTGAGTTGTCAAGTCCAGGTGGACGTCTAGGCAGACGTGTTTGTGGCTCTGGAGGGCATGGTGATGGACAGTTTCTGTGTTCACCAGCAGACACGTACCTGCGTCCAAGCCACGTGGCGCCCCCCTTCCTGGAAGAAACCAGACAACACGGAGGGTGTCATGTGATGTGGGCCCCCCCGCCTCCGGCTTTGTGTACAGGAGCCTTGCCCCTTCCCTGGGAGGGAAGAACCTCTGTTACGCCCCCCTGAGGTGGGAGGAACAGGGGACCGCTGACAGTTTCCTGCTCACTCCCCGATCCCCGGGAGACGGGAGCTGCAGAAATAAAGGAAACTGTACGGTTGGAGTAATTGGCTAATTTGCTTAAGGAACGCCCCCAGTCCGAGACGTGACTTAAATGCATTAGTGCAGCTCCGACTCCCCAGCCGGTGGCGCGCAGCGTGGGGTGGGGGGCTGCCGTGGAGCCGAGACAGAATCAGAGCCTGGAGGCGGTCGGCGAGGGGCTCCATGAGGGGTCCCCCTGGCTCGGGTCTGGTGGCCTTGGAATCTGACCCGCTGACCCACATGTGGGGTCACAAGGACTGACGCCCAGTGTGGCCTTGCCGCTCACCTGCTGGGGGATCAGGGCAGGTGCCTGACCGTGGGGCCGGTTTCCCCAGCTACAAGGCGAGATGACAGAGCCCGCCTGGAAGGTTCTGCGGGGCCCTGCCTTTCACCTGGGGTGGTCGCCCCACAGTGGGGTTCAGGAAATGGCAGGCCTCTCTCTGTGTCCTCTGTGACCTTCCCCAGCTGCCCAGGCCCAGGCCATCTCTCCTCTTCCTGTCGCAGTCCGAGCATCGCCATGGGTGGGTCCTCTGCACCGTGTCACCCTGGGGTGCTGTCGGGGCCTCGTTGGCCCAGCCTGCTGGGACCTGTGAGGACAGAGATGGGTGAAGCAGATACAGCTACTTCCGGGCTGCGGGCCTGTTCTGTGCGGGGGGACGGGCGGGCTGCTCAGCACCCTGGGTCAGGCCCAATGGGGTGGGCAAGGTGGGGAGGTGGGAGGGGCTTGGAGGGCCGATCTCTACCACCTGCCGGGGAGCCCCAGGGGACAGCAGCCAGGTCTGTTCCGTCATGTCTCAGGGACCACAGTCCCTGCAGGGCGGTACTGGACATGGGTGGAGGGGCCTGGGTGTGAGCATTAGGGACAGGTGGGGACGGGGCGCACTCATGTCTGCCTCCCACCTGAGGGGGGGAGACACAGATACTCAGCACGGGACTGGCAGGATCATCAGATTTTAAAATGGATTGATTTTTAGAAAATAGAATGACATTTTATTGGGAACCTCTGGCATTTTTTTTTTTATGCTGGCAACAATTTCAAATGTGAAAAAACTCACACGTTTTGCCAAACAAACGGTGTCTGCGGGCCGGCCGGCAGCGTGTGTGTGTCGCCTGTGTCCGCCCTGCAGGCAGCCTGCCCTACGAGTACAAGATCGTGATCGCCGGCAACCACGAGCTGACCTTCGACCAGGAGTTCATGGCTGACCTCATCAAGCAAGACTTTTACTACTTCCCGTCCGTGTCCAAGCTGAAGCCGGAGAACTACGAGAACGTGCAGTCGCTGCTGACCAACTGCATCTACCTGCAGGACTCGGAGGTCACCGTGCGGGGCTTCCGGATCTACGGCTCCCCGTGGTGAGTCCACGCCGCGCTGGGCGGAGGGAGCTGAGGCTGAGTGTGGGGGCGGGGAAGGGGGAAGGGGGCGGAAGTGAGGCAGTTGTTTAAGTCACAAGTACACACCGAGTCCTTATTGTCTGTTGGGGACACAGAGTGGTCAGCCTCATCCCTGAGCTACCTGGCTGGTGGGGATCAAGGTGCGGAAGGGCCATGACTGTTCAGTGAGATGGTCAGTGTGTCACAGGAGCCCCGGTGATGATGTGAGGGTGGTGATGGTGGCAATGACGATGGTAAAGGTGATGGTGAGGATGGTGATGGTGATGGTGATGGTGATGATTGTCATGGTGAGGATGTCATAGTGATGATGATGATGGTGATAACTGTGATGACGGTAGGGATGATATTGATGGTGATGGTGATGATGGTGATAACTGTGATGATGGTAGCGATGATATTGATGATGATGGTGATGATGATGATAACTGTGATGATGGTAGCGATGATATTGATGATGATGATACTGGTGATGGTGATGATGGTGATGATGGTGATAACTGTGATGATGGTAGCGATGATATTGCTGATGATGGTGATGGTGATGATGATGGTGATGATGATAATGGTGATGATGATGGAATGATGATGATGTTAGTGATGGTGATGATGTCAGTGATGTTGATGATGATGGTCATGGTGATGATGGAGATAACTGTGATGATGGTAGTGATGATATTGATGATGATTATGATGGTGATGATGATGATGGTGATGATGGCAATGATGTTGATGATTGTCATGGTGATGATGATGGTGATGATGATGTTAGTGATGGTGATGATGTCAGTGATGTTGATGACGATTGTCATGGTGATGATGATGGTGGTGATGATATTGATGATGGTGATGATATCTATGATGTTGATGATGACTGTCATGGTGATGATGATGGTGATATCTGTGATGATGGTAGTGGTGATATTGATGATGATGATGATGATGATGATGATGATGGTGATGATGATGATGATGGTGATGATAATGGTGATGATGATGGTGGTGATGATGATGTTAGTGATGGTGATGATGGAGATAACTGTGATGATGGTAGTGATGATATTGATGATGATGGTGGTGATGATGTTATTGATGGTGATGATATCAATGATGTTGATGATGACTGTCATGGTGATGATGATGGTGATATCTGTGATGATGGTAGTGATGATATTGATGATGGTGATGATGTCAGTGATGTTGATGATGATGGTCATGGTGATGATGATGGTGATAACTGTGATGATGGTAGTGATGATATTGATGATGATTATGATGGTGATGGTGATGATGATGATGATGGTGATGATAATGGTGATGATGATGGTGGTGATGATGATGTTAGTGATGGTGATGATGTCAGTGATGATGATGATGGTCATGGTGATGATGGTGATAACTGTGATGATGGTAGTGATGATATTGATGATGATTATGATGGTGATGATGAAGGTGGTGATGATGATGTTAGTGATGATGATGTCAGTGATGTTGATGATGATGGTCATAGTGATGATGGTGATGATTAAGATGATGGTGATAAGGGTGGTGGCAGCAAATCATTCCTGAGTGATCACGGGAAGCCAGGCCCTGGCTAAGGTCTCCATGAGCATCATCTCAGATCCTGCTCAGCCTGTGAGGACTGATTTCTTGTCCCCGTTCCACAGGTGGACAGACTGGCACTTGGGGGCCCAGTTGGCAATAGCCGCAGGGTGCCAGCTGCTGGAGGGTGAGGAGGGTCCCAGCCACAGCAGGGACGGACCACTGTGCTTGAAAGTGGGTCTCGATCCGCGGGGCTCCCTGGAGAGGTGGGGTGTTCTGAGCCAGGAGGAAGAGCAGTGGGTACAGAGGGTGGGTGTCAGGGCCTGAGACTGCGCTTCAGCCAGAGCAGCACACGCAGGAGGCTGAGGGGCGATATGGGGGGACACGGGGCCTGTGTGGGTGCAGGGACTTCAGGGAGAGCTGCTGCTGTCACAGTGTGTCTGGGGAGCCCCTGTGCTGCCCTGGATGGTGCCAATGCTGACCCCCATGAGGCTGCGGGCAGCTTTGGACTTGGTCTCATCCTGCCAATGCCTCCTTGGGGAGAGAGGGGAGATGCCAGCCTGTGCCAGCTTTCCTGAGCCCAGGAGGTGCCTCCTGTCGCCTCCTGGGTCCTCACCACATACAGGGTCTCTGTGCCCCTCCCTGCAGCCTGTGAGGGCCCAGCAAGCACCGGTGGGCACTCCCAGCTGTGAGGAGCTCAGTGCCCAGGACAGGAGAGGAGGCGGTCGAGTCTGCTGGGCAGTCAGCGGAGCCCAGGCCTGGAGGAGGCTGGGGAGGCACAGACCAGGAAGGCGTTCTGGGAGGGGAGCCGGTGTGAGCAAGGCCCGGGGGTAGCGGAGCTTGAGGGCAGGTCTGGGTTGAGGTGCAGGTGAGGAGTGGACGGGGTGGGTAGAGGGTCTGGACGGTCAGATGGGAGGCCCTCGGGTGCCAGACCAGGGAATCTGGCCTAGATCTCTTGCCCAGAAGTTTTTAATAACCTGCCTCCCCGACATCCCCACTTACCTACCCCCCTTTACAATGCTATATTCTATAGAGGTTAACAGCAGGCTTCGGAACAGAATGTCCTGGCTTCACCTCTTAAGGGCTGTGTGACCCTGGGGGAGTCACTTAACCTCTCTGTGCCTCCGTTTCCTCTCCTGGGAAATGGGAGTGACAGTGCCCTCTCCAGAGGTGGTTGCAAAGGTGTCAGAGGCCAGTCCCTTGATTCAGTGGGAGCCGTGGAGGAGAAGCCGTGGGAGCTGGGTGACACAGCAGCCACAGGGTGCCGGGAAGGGTGTGACAGGCAGAGGGAACAGCCCAGGTAAAGGCGGGAGGCTTGAGGGGCGCAGGCATGCTGGTAGCTGAGTGTGGCTGCCAGGGCCTGAGTGGTGTCCTGCTGGCCGTGGCCGTGGCCCAGGCTGTCACCTGGGGCTCCCATCCCTCAGGGAGTCACAGCTCCTTCTGCCTGTGGCTCTGGGTCACCAGCCTGCGGGAGCCCAGCACGTCACCCAGGCCTGGAAGGGACCCAGTGCTCGTAGAGGCAGGGCTGGCTCTCAGTCAAGTGCTTGGCCAGACACACCAGGACGTCCCCACGGCTCTGCCTGTCCCTCCGTGTCTGACCTGGCAGGCCTGGGTCCCCCATCTGTGCCAGGGGGCACTGTGCAGCTGGGTCCTCTCTGGGGTGTCCCGGGCACCTCCTGGCCAGGCGGTTCTGTCCTGCTCCTTCGCCCACACGCGGCGTCTGGGTGGGCCTCTCCCCGCAGGCCCTGTGCTCCAGGACTGGCCGGCCTTGTTGCTGGGATGTTTGATTTCTCTCGTCTTTTTCCCACGAGAGCGGGCCCCTGCTCTCTCTTTTTGTGGACCTCACTCGAGTGCCCAGGAGCTGATGGCATCGGACCATCCTAGTAGAGCTGCTGAGTGAATGAGTGGATGAAGGAACAGATGGACGGAAGTCAGGCCCTCGGGACTCGGTTAAAACTCGGGCCCTGGCCGGTGTGGCTCAGTGGATAGAGCGTCGGCCTGTGGACCAAAGGGTCCCGGGTTCAATTCTGATCAAGGGCACGTACCTCGGTTGCAGGCTCCGCCCTGGCCCGGGCCCTGGTTGGGGCTCATGCAGGAGGCAACCAATCGATGTGTTTCTCTCACATCGATGTTTCTCTCTGTCTTTCCCTCTCTCTTCCACTCTCTCTAAAAATCAATGGAAAAATATCCTCAGGTGAGAATTAACAAAAAACAAAAAAACTCGGGCCTGGACTGCTCTCTGTGTCAGAGTCTGTGGTCTCTGTCCCTGTTGACCTCGCGGCCCCCCCCTCCCCGCTGCCCTACCTCCTGCCCGCGGGTCCCTCCCCCCTCCTCAGTGCAGGTCCCTCTAAAGCAGGGCCCGACTGTGCCGCCCCCTGGCTTCTCTTGCTGCCCCCGCCCCCCCACACCCAGGGTGCAGGCCAGACACCCCATCCCTGGATTTGGTTCCCTCCATCACCCCCAGTCCAGTCGGGCAGGGAAGCCCGTGTCCGTGGGCCGCCTCCCGGGACTGTGTCTGTCCTGGGCGCAGGGAAGCTGGACCCTTGTGCCTGGACGCCGGCCTTCGGCAGAGCAGCTTAGAGGAAGGGGGCAGGGCCATGCAGAAGAGGAGGAACTCAGCTGTGAGAAATCCTGGGTTTTCTCTATACGCACCGCGTTCATGTATAGGTTTTGGATGCATTTTTTGTTCTCCTTTAACTGAAAACGGCCTTGATTTTTTCTCAGAAAAAGGAGTGAGGGAGGGAGGGAAATTGGCAGGCAGCGCGCCCATCTGGCCTAATTACTTCTGGCATTTTACAGAAAGACTCTAAACCTGCGGAGACATTCAACTTCGGGAAGTGGCTGAGCCCAGCACGGGCGGGCGTGGGTCCTGGTTCTGGGCTTGGCTGCCTCTGGGCAGGGCAGGGCCTGGGGCCTGGCAGCGGTGCCGGGGCCCCACCCCTCTCTCTGGCCGGCCACTGGCTCTGTGGCCTTGGGACAGGATCTTGGCTCTCTATGGAACGACAATGACCCCTTGTAGGGTCGTCCTTAGGATTTAAGGAGGTCGGATGTGTGAGCTCAGCACACCGAAGACATTTGACACAGGGTCCCACTCACCCCAGATCTCCACAGCTTACTGCCCCCCCCCCCCCGCCCAGAGTGGGGGCTGGGGGCCCTCAAAGTTGTTCTTGTGTAGCCGGTGGGGTGTGGGCAGGGCTGGGCGCCGGGCCGGGCCGGGGGCTCAGCAGGAGCCTTTGATGTCCTTCCCTCCCAGGTGAGCAGAGGGGCTGCTCAGGAGCACTGGGAGTTTCCCCTGTCCCCTGCAGGGGCTCAGTGTCCCAGGAACTGTTCCTGCTGTTTCCCCGGGGCTCCGCCTCTGCATGGAGGGCTGGGGGAGGATCCTCTTTGCAACAGGCAGTGAGGTCTGACCTTGTCCCCGTTGTGTGGCTGAGCCTGAGAACATGAAATGAAGGGACTTGCTTGAGGTCCCACAATCACGGAGGCCGAGCTGGGCCTGGGGAAGGCGAGCCCCCTCCCCCCCTGCGTGGCAGGTGTCCTCAAACTACGGCCCGCGGGCCACATGCGGCCCGCCGAGGACATTTATCCGGCCCGCCGGGTGCCGCTGCCTGTCCTGCTTAGCAGCCGACTCATCCCGGGCCCGCAGTGCGCATAGGAATTTGTTCATAGTTTTTTTTTTTTTTAAACTATAGTCCGGCCCTCCAACGGTCTGAGGGACAGTGAACTGGCCCCCTGTTTAATAAGTTTGAGGACCCCTGGTGTAGAGGGTCTGCAAATGCTCCCTTTCCAACTTGATGATGTGGATCTTCTAGAGGAAAGGGCGTCAAGGAGGAGCTAGTGAAGCCGTAGCTCCTTCCCGCCTCACAAATGCCAGACTGTGATCGAGCTCCTGGGCAGAGGCCGATGGGACGGGTCCTGGCCCTCCTGAGACGGCGGCCTTCCAGGTGCCGGCCTTCCCCTGCTGTCCCAGCTGCTGGAGGGCGACCCCGGTGAGGCCGTCTCTGCCCATGATGCCCCTGCCCCTGGCCATGCTCCACCCTGGCTTTACGGCCTCCGCCACCCCCTCCAGGAAGTCCGCCTGGTGAGCCCAGGGTGGACTGGCAGCCCACACGCTGTGTTCCCGGCCCTCTGTCCTCCCTCCTGGCTAAGTGTGAGGAAGGGCGGGTCTGGGACTCAGCTCCAAGCACCTGACCCAGAATCCTTTGCCTTTTCTCTTAAGAAAACCCTTTTTCTTTTAACATTTAAAAAATATATATATTTTTATTGATTTCAGAGAGGAAGGGAGAGGGAGAGAAACATCAATTATGAGAGAGAATCATGGATTGGCTGCCTCTTGCATGCCCTCCCACTGGGGATCAAGCCCGCAACCCAGGCATGTGCCCTTGATCAGAATCGAACCCGGGATCCTTTGATCTGCAGGCCAATGCTCTATCTACTGAGCCACACCGGTTAGGGTGAAAATCTTTAAAATATATATGAAGTCAATTACAAATATATATATAATTGACTTCAGAGAGGAAGAGAGAGGGAGAAAGAGATAGAAACATCAGTGATGAGAGAGAATCATTGATGGCTGCCTCCTGCACGCCCCACACTGGGATCAAGCCACAACCCAGGCATGTGCCCTGACCGGGCATCGAACTGTGACCTCCTGATTCATAGGCTGATGCTCAACCCCTGAGCCACGCTGATTGGCAAGGCAGGATTCTCTTAATTCCCATTTTACGGAGGCGTAAAGTGAGGCTGGGGTAGGAGAGGTGATTGGCCCACGATCTCGGCGCTGGTGGTGGGTGTGGTCGGCTCCGGGAGCGGTCACGGCTGCTGCTTCCCGCCTGCCCCTGGCTCCATCCCTCTGCTGGCCCGTTGGGCTGCGGAACCCAAACAGGGCTGGCCTCCGGGTCCTAGAAGCCGGTCCTGTGGTGTAACATCGGGCTCGATTCTCCCTCCCAGGGCCGTGCCAGGGAGAGAGCAGTGGGCCACCAGAGCCCCTGGCCTGGCTCTGCAGGCACCTCAGAGGGATTCCTGCCCGCCCTCCTCCAATCAGTCAGGAGGCTGTGTCTGTGCAGGGGGAGCCGTGACACCTGCCCCAGGACTGGCCGAGGCACCCACTGGCCTGAGACAGGCTAGGAGGGACCCAAAGGCCCCGCAGTGTCGCTGCCAGTGGTTCCTTTGCTGCTCACGTCCCGTCCTTCCTCCACGGAGCCTCACAGCTGTCGGCCTCACACGACCGGCAGAGCACGAACTGTGACCGAGGGACGAACAGCCTCGGTCTCTGGTCCTTGATCTGCATGTACACACATGTACACATACCACCCACACATGTACACATGTAACGCACCACACGCAGACACAGATGCACACACACCACACAACTATATACACGTATATACCACACAATGACATGCAAGCACATACCACACACCCATGTGTGCACACACTACACACCTGCACACCACACCGTGACACACAGGTACACACATGCCATACCCACCTACACACATGTATACACATACCAGGTGTACCGGTTAATAATGCGGATTTTATAATAAAAGAAAACACGATAATTTCAGGAGAAACATCAAAAGTACTTTATTCAAAGTAATGTCCATCGCTAGCTACACATTTCCCCCATCTTTCAGGTAATTTGCGGATACCGTCCCAATAGAACTTTTCTTGTTTTGAGGCAAACCATTCAGAGACCCAATTTTCCACTTCTTCATACGTTTTGAAGTGCTGCTCAGAAAGTACGTGTGCCATCGATCGGAACAAGTGATAATCTGAAGGAGCAAGGGCTGGTGAATACGGCGGGTGGGTTAATACTTCCCAGGCAAGATCTTTTAACGCGTCTTTAACTGGTTTTGAAGTGTGTGATGGTGCATCATCATGAAGCAAAATTACTTTGCCATGTCTACTGGCACATTCTGGTGGTTCAAATTGATTATTTGTTGTCAGTAGCGATCAGTATTAATGGTTTCACCTGGTTTTAGAAGCTCATA
Organism: Plecotus auritus; assembly: GCF_963455305.1. Lineage (NCBI taxonomy): Eukaryota > Metazoa > Chordata > Mammalia > Chiroptera > Vespertilionidae > Plecotus > Plecotus auritus. The sequence continues at coordinate 224,426,092 of NC_137772.1, forward strand.
ATACACCACACCTTCCTGATCCCACCAAACGCAGAGCATTGTCTTCTTTCCAAAGCGATTTGGCCTTGCAGTCGATGTTGACGGTTGACCTGGATCAACCCATGATTTTGTGCATTTGGGATTCTCAAAATAAATCCACTTTTCATCGCCAGTCACAACTCGATGCAAAAAAGACTTACTTTCGTGCCGTTGAAGCAACATTTTACTGATAACTTTTCGGTTTTCCATTTGTCTTTCGTTCAGTTGATGTGGCACCCATTTTCCTTCCTTTAAAATCTTTCCCATTGCTTGTAAATGATCGGAAATTGTTTGCTGAGCAACGTTTAATCTTTCTGCAAGTTGTTTTTGAGTTTGACATGCATCTTCATCCAATAATGCTTGTAAGTGTTGGTCTTCAAACTTTTTCTGTTGACCTGGACGTTCTTTGTCTTTCACATCGAAATCATCAGTTTTAAAGCATTTAAAGCAGCGTTCATTCACAAATATCTTGAGATGGAGCATGTTCACCATAAGCTTCCCGAAGTATATGATAACTTTTTCTTCAAAATAAAGTAATGAATTAAAACTTACCGCAAATGCTCTTTTTTTGGCACTAAATTCGACATTTTTAAGTGTAAAAATATCTATGATGTTAACACCTTCAGCAAATTTGACATATGAAGTTTTGAAGCTTGCTGTCATTACAACAAAATAGCATACATATCCAATCGCATATATATGAACATATGTGTAACTCCATCTATTGAAAAAAATCCACATCATTAACTGGTACACCTATTACACACCACACAGCTACACACATGCACACATATACTCAAAACATACATACACATGCATGCACCCCACACCCTCCCACATCACACATCCCCCTACACTCACATCCTTTCACACACTCACACGCGTCTTTCTCACACCCGGTCTGTCCCCTCTCCTGTCCTATCTTTTTTGCCTTCACGTGTTTTCCTCACAGAGCCCCTCAGCACACACACAGCACACATACAGCACACACATGCACTCACTCCACACGCGATTTGCGTCCCCAGAATCATCTGCCTTCTCGCTGCAGTCCCAGTGAGACAAAAGATGAGTGCTTCTGCAGTGGGGGGCGGGGGGCGGGGGGATGAATCAGGGCCCACAAAGGGGGTCCTGCTCCACCCCTCTTGCCGCTGACTTGCGGGAAGTGCTGTGTGCCCTGCAGGGTGTGGGATTGCTGGCAGCTGGGGGCGGGTAGGGCTGGCGACCCTGCGAAGGAGGCAGCTCCCCAGCCCCCCTCGGCCCCCAGCCCCAGGGCTGAGGCTCAGAGATGCAGGGAGAAGGAAAACCTCTCTCCACAGGAGCTGGGCGGGTGAGGGAGGCTCGGATGTGGGGCGTCGCAGCCTGTAGGTGTGGAGCCAGCATGCACTTACCGGGGAGCCGAGTCAGCATGTCGCTGACCTCCGAGCGCAGTTTCTCCTGCTGCAGAGCGGAGCACGGCCTCGCTGGGTGCTGGCAGTGTCCCCCGAGGCAGGGTCCGTGACAGGCGTCCTCGCTGGGACCTCTCAACACCCGAGGCTGTGGCTGGCTCCCCGGAAGTGGCCCCGGGAGGTCTGGCCTTGGGGGAGGGGAGGTGCAGGGACAGGAAGAGCAAAGCGGTGAGGGATCAGGCTGGGTAGTTGGCTGGGGCGGGAGGTCCCTGGCCTGGGAGCTCAGGGAGGCTATTGGGGGGACAGGTCGCTGCCCCCTCAAACTGCAGCTTCACCTGAATGAGGTGGAAGCCAGGACACCTGAGAACAGCCGCCTCCCTGTGCCCGGGGCACTTTGGTCCCAGGGCACTTCCAGGGGCCTGAGGGCAGCTCCCTGCACCCGCATCCGGGGCCCATCCCAGGGAATGGGCTGCCTGGGGCCAGCAGGGCAGGTCCCCTGGGGAGGTGAGTTGGATGCAGCAGAGGGCGGAGGGCGTGAGCATCCTGGGCCCGGCTTCGCCTCTGAAGCCTCCTGTGAAATGGGCACCTGTTCCCCCCCCCCCCCCCCGGGCAGGCCCTGGGTGCTCCGGGAGGGGCGGGGCAGTTCTCGGATTCTGGTCTGGCTGCAGGCAGGCCTCCGGGCTCCGTGGCTCCAGCGGCTCTGGGGAGGGTGCAGAGAGGAGAGGGTATGCTTCGTCCCACCGGCCTGGCAGCAGGCAGAGCCCCTGTGGGTCGCTTCGCCTATTCGTTCATTCATTCATGCGCACCTTGAACAAACCCCTCTCTGGAGCCCTCTAGGCTCCTCCCGGCCAGGAGAGGTTGGGCCTGGGCCTGCCCTGAAGGAATGGGAGGGTCACCTGTGCTGGGGGTGCAGGTGATCGGGGAGGCTTCCTGGAAGAGGTGGCCCTTGAGCCAGGCCTCAGCGAGTAACCGTGGTGGGTTCCGGGGAGGCGAGGAAGGCATTCAGATGCAGAAGCACCAGGAGCGAAACCCTGGAGGCGGGAAGGCTGGGCTGTCGGATCTGACGGGGAGGGGCTCAGCAGGGGACCTGAGCAGGGGCCCCAAAGGGTGGGCTGGGGCATGGCCCCCCGGAGCCGTGAAGGCTGTGGATGAAGGAGCCACCTGGGCAGCAGAGGAGAGGCGGGGAGGAGCCTGGGTGCCCGCCAGGCTCGGAGGGGGCGCAGGGCGGAGGCTCAGGGCAGCCTATGGCCGGGCCACCCTCGGGGTCCTCCTGTGTCGGCTGGCCGTGGGGCACGGGGCAGGAGCAGGAACCCCGGTCCAGGGCCCCTTGTCCTGTGTGTCCTCGGCACCTGCTCGCCTTCTCTGGTCCCGTTTCCTGTCTGTCACGGGGACTTCCTCGGCGGCGTCCGAGGGGAGCGAGCGAGGTGTGGTGTGGCGGGGGGCTTTGCTGAGGAAGGGGGTGGCATCCGGGTCCTACGTTCACAGCTCTGGGATCTGCTGTCCGGGGTTAGCCCCGGCTCTGTCACCCGGTCACCAGGTAACCCGGGCATGTGGCCCTCTGGACGCACAAAGACGTCCTGCGTCTGTGAAACGGGCAGCGATGGCATTCGCCTCCCTGGGTGTGGGGTTGGGGCTGCGGGGAGCCTTTGGAGCCGGGGCTGTGCAGGGGGGTGCCCTTGGTATCCTGCCAAGGGGGCCCCACACTCCACTCTCTGGTCATCAGACCCTCGTCAGGGTGTACCACGGGGCCCCCCACCATGGGCACCTGGGCGGTCCCCGAGGAGGGGGTGGCCATACCCCAGGCCGATTGAAGGGGCCTTTGGTACCGCTGCTGGTGCAGGAGCTGTGCGCCTTCCCGGGAATGACATGGCAGGGCTCGCTTCAGCCGTGTTCTGTAGACAAGCACCCCTCCACCGGGAACCCGGAATTCACGCTGAGGGGGGGGGGGAGGGCGGGGGGGAGGGGGCTCATGGCTGGCCGCAAGGAGGTCGTTTATATTGGCTAAGCGGCTTAATTAGCCCGCACCGGAAGGTGACACAGAGCAGGGGACGCTGTGAAGGGTTAGTTAGCCTCTGAGAGATTACATTGTATTCAGCGCTCTGTTAAAGTTTGAATTAATTTTTCCCATGGGCTTGCTCACATTCTAATTTTCAACTAAATGAGACATCTGTTTCAGAAAAGGAAAATTTGCTCGGGTTGTCATGGCAACTATCGTTCTGTAAGGAAATTATTCCAATGGTTCCTTTAGAACAGAAAGACAGAGATCCGGGGCATAAAGCCGCCTCCGTCGCTCGGTCGGAATTCTGATTCACCCGGCCTCCCTGGGCCCTGCGTCCTGCCCTCGGGGCGGCGTCGGGCCCTGGGCCGGGGTGGGGGCGGGGCCGGGGCCAGGTTGGCTGGACGTGTGGACCCGACTCCTGTGCACCCGGCCCCGTGCCTGGCGTTCGTGGGTCTCGGACCACGGCTGCCCGGGGTGGGCGCAGCGAGGGGCGGCTGGTCCCACTGCCGCGTAGGTGCGACCCCGGGCAGCCTTGCCCTTCACCTCTGGCCCCAAGGGCCTTGCTCGGCGATGCCCGAGTGTGCAGACGCAGACACCCGGGCAGACACCCCACAGGAGGGACAGGGCCCTTCCTGCCTTGTGAGGTCACCCCGAAGAGTCTGTCCCTCCTGGTCGCCACCTGCCGCCCTTGAGAAAGGCCCCAGCCCGCCGAGGGGCTCCCAGCCCGCCGAGGGGCTCCCAGCTGGGCATTTTCCTGTGGGATTGGACCCTCCTGCTCCCCCAGTTCCAATAAAAGCCAGGACGTGGCCTCCCTGTGGACAGAGCTGGTGTCGGGCGTGCGACTCAGTCCTCTAAGACCCCCCCCCCCTTGTCAGCCTTGGGCAAGGACCCTCCTGCCCTCATGGGTGAGGTCAGGGCACTTGACCCCGGCTGGGAGAGGTGAAGGGCAGAACCGTGGGCAGACAGGAGGTGTGGGGTCCACTTCTGTGCCCTTTCCACCCGTGAGCGGGGACAAGGCAGCCCTGAGCGGGGACCTGACCGTCCCGGAGCGGCCCTGCCCCCACCCGGTGCTGCCCGCAGGCAGCCTACGGATCTGATGGCCCCAAAGACAGGCGTGGGGGAGGGGAGGGGAGGGAGGCGGGGCACAGTCCTGCCTCTCACGGGCTCTGCCTGGGACCCACTGTGTGAAGTGGGCAGCGGGCACCTCCCCGGGCATCTCCGAGGGCAGGCGGACTCCGGCTTCCAGGATCGGAGGTGCTGTGTTTCCAAGAACCAGGCAGGTGCATCTACGGGGAACGTCACCCCCCAGGAAGGTCATGAGTGCAGGGCGAGGGGAGGTGGGGGCTGAGGCCTGGGCTGTGGTTCGGCCCCTGGGCCTCTGGGGGCCTCTGATACATCCCCAGTTGCCCCTTTCAGAAGCCAGCTTGCCGTGGCTCCCGGCTGACAGGCGCCCCCTCCCCCCTGATGGGCTGTCCTGTCTGGTAAACGTTGGGTTCCATTTTTGAAAAATGGGTCCTGTGTTTGGAAGGCCACGCCCGAAACACTGCTCCTCACACAGGCGGCTCCAGGGAGGACCCTGGTGTGGCCCAGGGCCTGCCCGCAGCCACGCCCGGGCCCAGCCTGAGGGGCTCTGGGTGCACCCTGGGATGGGGCCCCAGAAATGTCAGAGCCAGGCTCAGCCGGGGGCGGGAGCAGGCTCCACGGCTCTTGTGGGTGGAGTTTCTCCGGTCAGATGTTCCCACCTCCCACCTAGCACCCCCAGGCTTCCCGGGTGACGGTTCAGAGTCTTCTGACGACTTCCTTCCGCCTAAGGAGTGATCCTGAGGACGCTTTTGTTGTCAACGAAAACCCAATTCCAGTGGCTTCCTTTGGGCCCCTAGAACCGAGAGGTCCAGTGTTGGGGTGGTGGGGGGCTCTCCTGGGCCCCGTGCTCCAGCCGCCTCTGCGGCAGCTTCCCGGTTTATACACGGGCCGGCACGTCCTCGTCCCACCCGCGAGTGGAATGTCTGGGCGCCCTCCGTGGGCAGGACAAGGCACATGCACACGTGCCAGGTGAGGGGAGGGACTGTGCTGTGTGTCTGGCCACCGTCGGGGGTTCAGTCCCTGGCCTGGTCCGTGGGCCCTGCCCCGAGGGCTGCGGCGGGGCCAGCCCTGCCTGGACCCTGGTGGGGCCTCAGCTGGACGCAGGAATGTGTGTCCTCACCTGCGACCACCCACCTAGGGGGGCGGGGGATGCTCTCAGTGGGTTTGAGCGAGAAAGATCTTGGGCAAAAGCTGATTTTTTCACCTTCCATGTTTCATGGCACAAATAAATGCTCCTGTTCATGTAGAGAATAGCCGGGTCAGGTAAGCAGCGGGAAGAGGGAGGAGCCTGCCGCCTGGTGGGCGTGTCGGCATCAGGCCAGTCCTGGTGGCCTTGGGCGCCGCTCCCTGCCTGCTCCCCCTCCTGTGGCTGCCCCCATGCTCCCGCCAGCTCTGAACCCCTCTCTTCCCCCTCCCAGGCAGCCCTGGTTTTACGGCTGGGGCTTTAACCTCCCGCGAGGACAAGCCCTGCTGGAGAAGTGGAACCTCATTCCCGAAGGCGTGGACATCCTCATAACCCACGGACCCCCACTGGGTAAGAGTCAGCGCAGCCCCTGCCCACCCCCGCAGCCCAGCCCCAGCCCAGCTCCCCCCCCAGCCCAGCCCCAGCCCAGCCCAGCCCCAGCCCCAGCCCAGCCCCAGCCCAGCTCCCCCTCCCCCAGCCCAGACCCAGCCCAGCCCAGCCCCAGCCCTAGCCCCAGGTCCAACCCCAGCCCAGCCCCAGCCCACCCCCCCGCCGGCCCAGCCCAGCCCAGCTCCGCCCCCCCCCCAGCCCAGACCCAGCCCAGCCCAGCCCCAGCCCTAGCCCCAGGTCCAACCCCAGCCCAGCCCCAGCCCAGCCCAGCCCCAGCCCCCCCTCCAGTCCCAGACCCAGATGCCCCCCTGCAGCCCAGCCCCAGCCCCACCCAGCCCCAGCCCAGCCCAGCCCAGCCCAGGTCTCCCCCCAGCCCAGCCCCAGCCCCAGCCTCAGCCCCAGCCCCAGCCCTAGCCCCAGCCCCAGCACCAGCCCCAGCCCCAGCCCCAGCCCCAGCCCCAGCCCAGCCCCAGCCCCAGCCCCAGCCCCAGCCCAGCCCCAGCCCCAGCCCCAGCCCCAGCCCCAGCCCCAGCCCTAGCCCCAGGTCCAGCCCTAGCCCAGCCCTCACTCCAGCCCCAGATCCAGACGCCCCCCACCCCCCCCCCGCCCCTATCCCAGCCTAGCCCAGCCCAGCCCAGCCCCAGCTCCAGCCCCAGCCCCAGCCCCGGGCCAGCCTGCTCTCTCCAGGGAGGACGTTGAGGGTGGGTGCGTGGAGTCTGGCCTGGCCCTGTTCTGAGCCAGTTTGCTGGGGCATCAGGAGTCCTCCATTGGCTCCCTGATCTCCTGAGCTGGGGGCTGGATTTGTGACTCCACAGACTCCTCCCAGCCCCGCCAGGAGTTCAGGATCACTGCCGTGTTACACATGTGGCAGCTGGAGCTTCCTGTTACACAGGAAGGAGCTGCCCTACTGTGTGCCAGAGTCAGAAGGCAGCTCTGAGTCCTGGGCACTCAGCACCCAGGGCCACTCCCACAGGCCCATCTGGTGCACCCTCACCTGTCAGACACCTGGGAGCCCCCTGCCCACCCAGCAGGCTCCATGCCTCTGGAACCCACCCCGCAGCTCTCCTCCCCACCTCCCCTCACCTGGCCCCCTTCCCGTCCCTCAGCTTGTCCCTTTGATTCCACCTCCAGACGGTCCCAGCCGCTCCCTCCTCTCTCCACCTCTGCCCTCACCAATGGCTCTCTGACGACCTCCTCGCTGGCCTGCAGCCCCAAGTCCTGCCCCTCCGCTCCCCGCTGCTCACACATGCTATCCCTCTGGCACCCTCTGGCTCCCTCAGCTCTTCAAACTCCTGGCAGTTCAGCCCAGACCAGCTTCCTTCTCCCACCACAGCCTCTGCCGAACCTGCCACCCCTCCCTCCGTACTTGGGGGCCAGGCTAGGGCTGGGCGACACTGGACCTGGGGTTCACCGGACACAGAGCTTGGGACCAGGGCTCCCGGACCACTGGGTGGGGCCCAGCCCAGCGGGACACATTCAGGGGTTCGGGAAGCCTGAGAGCAGAGGCAGAGACAGCTGTCAGAGGGGGCCTGGGGAGCTTGTGGAGGAGGGGACCACAGAGTGGGGTCTGGGGGAGGCAGGGAAGGGAGGGAGAGGGGGGCATGCCAGATGCGAGGGGCCCAGTGCAGCTGGAGTCATTCGCTCACACACCTGTGCAGGAAGGAGCTGCCCCACTGTGTGCCAGGCGCCCAGCCAGGGCCCACAAAGGGCTGAGAGGAAGGCTTTGCTATCCCTGTTTTCAAATGGAGGAGCCCCAAGTCCCGGGGCCCTGGTAGGGTTTAGGGGCGACACACAGCTGATTGTAACCGGGGCTGTGCGAGCCCCACGGGAAGCCCGCTGATCACACCCATCGTGTCGGTCGCTAGAGTGAGGCTGTGGGGCAGGTTGGTGTCCCTCCCTCCCTCCCTCCCTCCCTCAGTCCGTCTGTCCAAGCAGTATCTTTGGGGGTCCTGCTCCCCGGGTGCCTCCCCGCACCCCTTCACACACAGCGCAGCTCCTGCTGTGGGAGTGCCTGTGTGCCCAGCCCAGCCGCCTGTGATGCGTTGCTGAATGAAACCAAGGCAGAGAGGTCACATGACTCACCCAAGGGCACACAGCCAGGGGGTCGCAGAGCCCGGGACCTGACACAGGCGTGGGCCCCAAGCCTGCACCCTGCTCGCTTCCTGCCTCTTCTCTTCGCTCCGTCCTCCCCGCCCCTCCTCCTCCCTCTGCCTTCGTTCTCGCTGCCTCAGTCTCTCTCCCGCTCTGTCTCTCTCATCTTCAAGTCAACGTGTGTTGCTGCCTGCCTGATTCTCTGAGTCGAGGGACCGTGTGGTGCCCCCAGCCCCCCGAGCAGTTGTGAAAACCCGTTGTGCCCACCCAAACAGAGGGGCCGAGATGGGCCGGGGTGCCGTCTGGAGCAATCAGCTAGTCTTTGTTTGTGTAGCCGTGTGAGGATAACAAGCAGCTGCCATATGGGCGCTCCGGGAGGCTGGCGCGCAGCAGACCCAGGCGCTGCGTGAGCCACGCCGCGTGGAATGGAGTTCATTTTCATGCTTTTGTGATGTTTGTTTAGAAAGTTTTCGACATGGAAGTCTTGCTTCTGGTTCCTCTCCGCGGCTGGCACGGGGTGCCCTGGCCTCTCCTGTCCCCCTCAGGCTTCAGTTTGCTTGTCTGCCACGGTGCTTGCCACCCTTGGGGCCGCTTGGAGCATGAGTGGTCAGGGGCTCCAGTGTTCAAGCACTCCCGCCCCACCTGCCTGCCACTCCGGGCTCTTGTAAGCGTGGCTGTGTGTGTGGCCAGCAGGGGTGGGGCCTGGCTGGGGAGAGCGTGCTGGGTGCGGGAGCTACGCCAGGCCTGTGAGTCCAGAAGCCCCAGTCTCCGAGGTTGCAAAGGCTGCTGACTGGGGTCTGCGGTGCGAGCGAACGACTCACTGCCCTCCTGCTCTCTCCCCGGCACAGGCTTCCTGGACTGGGTCCCCAAGAAGATGCAGCGGGTGGGCTGCGTGGAGCTGCTCAACACGGTGCAGAGACGCGTCCAGCCGCGGCTGCATGTCTTCGGCCACATCCATGAAGGTCAGCATGTGGGGCGGGGGTGGGGACCGCACATACCAGGGGCTCCTCACTGGCTCTTTAGAAGGCCATCTCGCCTCCCTTCAACCTAGTGACCTCCTCGCTGATTTCTCTGGTAGAGGAAGTGGCCCATTGGTGTTGGTGATGATGGTGATGCTGCTGCTGGTGGTGATAGTGATGATCGTGATGGTGGTGATGATGATGGTGGTGATGGTGGTAGTGATGGTGGTGGTGATGATAGTGACGGTGATGGTGATGGTGATGATGTGATGGTGGTAGTGATGGTGATGGTGATGGGGGTGATGATGGTGATGATGGTGGTGATGGTGGTGGTGGTGATGGTGATGATGGTCATGTGATGGCAATGGTGGTAGTGGTGGTGGTGATGGTGATCATGGTGATCATGGTGATGGTGATGGTGGTGATGATGGTGGTGATGGTGATGGTGATCATGTGATGGCGATGGTGGTGATGGTGGTGATGGTGATGAAGGTGATGGTGATGATGGTGATCATGTGATGGCGATGGTGGTGATGGTGATGGTGGTGATGCTGATGAAGGTGGTGGTGATGGTGATCATGTGATGGCGATGGTGGTGATGGTGGTGATGGTGATGAAGGTGGTGGTGATGATGGTGATCATGTGATGGCGATGGTGGTGATGGTGGTGATGGTGATGATGGTGATCATGTGATGGCAATGGTGGTGATTGTGATGGTGGTGATGGTGATGAAGGTGGTGGTGATGATAGTGATCATGTGATGGTGATGGTGGTGATGGTGATGGTGGTGATGGTGGTGATGGTGGTAAAGGTGCTGGTGATGATGGTGATGGTGGTGATGGTGGTGATGATGGTGATCATGTGATGGCGATGGTGGTGATAGTGGTGATAGTGGTGATGATGATGGTGATGGTGGTGATGGTGATGATGGTGATCATGTGATGGCGATGGTGGTGATGGTGATGGTGGTGATGGTGATGGTGGTGATGGTGATGGTGGTGATGGTGGTGATGGTAGTGATGGTGATGATGGTGATGGTGGTGATAGTGGTGATGATGGTGATGGTGATGGTGGTGATGGTGATGGTGGTGATGATGGTGATCACGTGATGGCGATGGTGGTGATAGTTGTGATAGTGGTGATGATGGTGGTGATGGTGGTGATGGTGATGATGGTGATCATGTGATGGCGATGGTGGTGATAGTGGTGATGGTGGTGATGGTGATGGTGGTGATAGTGATGGTGGTGATGGTGATGGTGGTGATAGTGATGGTGGTGATGGTGGTGATGGTGATGGTGGTGATGATGGTGATGGTGGTGATGGTGATGGTGGTGATGGTGGTGATGGTGATGGTGGTGATGGTGATGGTGGTGATGGTGATGGTGGTGATGGTGGTGATGATGGTGATGGTGGTGATGATGGTGGTGGTGGTGATGGTGGTGATAGTGGTGATGATGGTGATGGTGATGGTGGTGATGGTGATGGTGGTGATGGTGGTGATAGTGGTGATGATGGCGATGGTGGTGGTGGTGATGGTGTCAATGCCGATGTCTCACTGTGTGCTTTCCGGGCTCTGTGCTGAACACCAGAGGGGGATTATCTCATTTGGCCCCCACAGCAGCCTTGGGAAGAGCAGCCGTCATTGTCAGCTGTACTGACAGTGAAGAGACCGAGTTGAGAGTTTCAGCAGTTTGGCCCACGGTGGCTGAGTGCCCTGGACTGCTGCCCCACCAGACCACGCTCACTGCTCTGGGTCCTGGCCCTGCCCCTCAGCCTTCACAGGTGTGTGCTTACTTTCCAGGGTACGGTGTCATGGCGGATGGGACCACCACCTATGTGAATGCGTCCGTGTGCACCGTGAACTACCAGCCTGTGAACCCACCCATAGTCATCGACCTGCCCACGCCCCGGAACTCCTGACTGCCCCTGCTGCCGCAGCCCCCCCACCCGCAGCAGCTGCGTGTGCCTGGCTGAGAGCACGGAGCCCCGCCGCCCCCTTCCATGCACACAACCCGTCCGGCCGCGGGGACCGGCCCAGCAGGTGCGTTGAGGCCTTGGAATGAAGCATCTCACCCCTGACTCTTCAGCCTCTGTCATCTGGAGTCGGGACCCTGTGGGTCTTTGGGGGTTCTGTGTTCATTACTGTTTCCTGCGTGGACATCCCGTGTGCACCTCGGTGAAGGACCTACGGAGCGGTGGCCTGTTGTGCTGGGAAGGGACTGCACTTCATCCTTCGCAGTGGGACGCCTTCGTGGTGTGGGAAGCCACTGTTCTGGACAGATTTTGGAAGTCCTTGCACAAAGTCTCCCTCTAGCCAAGCGTCCCGTGGCTGCCAGCCCCAGGGCGGGGGTGGGTGGGAGGTTGTATAGTCAGTACGACAGCCCCTCCTCCGCTCCCAGGCTGCGCAGTGTCCGAGGGAGTGTCCGGGACTTCTCAGGAATGCCACTGCCCTGGAGCCTGCACACCCGGCCCGTGTGGTTCCCATTTTCTCCTGCGGGCGTCTTTGCTGACACTTGCTCGCTCAGAGCCTGGATGATTTGGGGGGTTGGTTCTACAGAATGAGCCCAGGACCCGCTGCAGGGTTCCCAAGTCATGGACGAGGCCTGTTCCCACGGGGGCTACGCTGGTCTGCAGAACTCAGCAGCCTGGAGGGCCCACAGGCCGAGGCCACCCTGCCACGCATGTGCTCAGGCTGGCGTGCACCATGCACACGCATGCACGCACATGCACACCCCTCTTAATTGAATGAGCGGGTCCCATGCTTCTCATTGCCGTCCTCGAATGGGCCCCACCCCCCGTGGGGTTTCCCTCACGCTGTTTGGATTCCACCTGGCGCGCCCACAGCTGAGGGTGGCGAATGGGTCACAGAACTCGTCCCAGCGCCAGTTGGCCCATAACGGGAGGTGGCACAGTGACAGCACAGGCCCAGGGGCCTCCCTTTTCTTTTTAAATCAGGACTGGGGGAGGGGGGTTGGGCTGAATCTCTGAGGGAGGGGCAGCCAGCAGGGCCTGGTGGGGGAGCGGCGAGGGAGGCAGGGTGGGCGCGTGCAGCGTCAGGGTCTGTCTTCATTTATGATTTGGCTGTTTTGTTCATCATGGATGTTTTTGCATCAACTTTGATTTTTAAAAACATTGCATTAAAATAGTATCCGTTACCGTCCTCACTGAGGTTTTTGGTAACCCCTTAAATTGTGCACCCGAGGGGAGGGACCGACTCACCTCCCCCGAGTCCCAGCCAGGAACCATCATGGAATGAGCCTTGGCTGTTACATCTCATTTCATCCTGTCCAGCCTGCCAGGTGGGTACTGTTGGCCCCATTTTAGAGACGAAGAGAAAGACCAGAGCGGCGAGGTAACTGGCCTGAGGGTGCACAGCTCAGAAGGGGCAGAGGCAGGATCTGAACCTGCTTTCCCCACCACCAGCGCTCGCCCTGTATGGCGAGGCGCGCCCAAGGTCCTTGTTTTTGGTAACTACGGTCCCATTCGGACCTTCTGGTTCATGGCTCATGGTGCCCCGGAGCCTTGAGGGTGCTGTTCCCGGAGCCCCGCACCCTGGCATCCCCTAAACTCTGCTGATTCCTCCCTACTTGGCGAGGCTCTCTGTGGGGCCCGGGGCACCACCGGGGGCTGCGGCCACTCCGCACTGGCCCAGGCCAGCTTCGCACTTTGGGGGGCAGGGCTTCTGGAGCCGTTTGGCCCAAGTGGTTCCTGGCGGCTGGGTGTTTACGAGGTCCGGCGGTGCCCCACAGAGTTGGGGGTCGGGGGAGAAAACAAGGCCCTTTCAGTCGCCTCTACTGCATTTCTATGTGGACCAAGATCTATAAACTTAAATCTTCCTGAGGCATCTTCAGAATATGGTGTATTTTTATGTGGAGAAGGAAAGCTACGAAGGCAGCTGTTACTTTAAGAGAACATTCATTACAAGTCCTTGAGGTACGAGAGCTGATGGCGTGCTCCTCAACCATGTTGGCATAACTTGATTGTGGCTGTAATTTTTTTGTCAAGCATGTCAGACAATAAAGTCTTTGTAAAAAGAAAGACAAGTCCACGTGGCACCTCTTCCTGTGTCTGTGTGTCGTGTGGGGCATGTGGGGCAGGAGCAGCGTTGCCCCGTGGGTCCTGGGTCCAGGACCTTCCTTCCACGGTCAGCGACAGGTGCCCCTCTGCTCGCTCCAGCGTCCTGGGGGGTGGGGGGTCTCAGGTGGTTAGCAGGGGCAGTTCTGTGCCCTGTTGTGTTCCAATACCTTCCGGGCATTAGCATGTGCGACCCCACTCTTGCCAACCTAGGGGGCCAGGTGTTGCCCAAGAAAAGCACTGGAAGGTATAGTGACTCCAGGCTCAAAGCTCCCTAAGCTGCAAAAGTCCTGCCCCTTTCAACCATCCATCGATTCATTATACACCCATCCACTCACCTACCTATTGACCCATCCACCATCCACCATCCATCCATCCATCCACCCACCCATCCATCATCCATCCATCCATCCATCCATCCATCATCCATCCATCCATTCATCCATCCATCCACCCATCCATCATCCATCCATCCATCATCCATCCATCCATTCATCCATCCATCCATCCACCCATCCACCATCCATTCATCCATCCATCCATCCATCATCCATCCATCTATCCATTCATCAATCCATCCACCCATCCATCCATCATCCATCCATCCATCCATCCACCTATCCACCCAACATCCATCCATCCATCCATCCACCCACCCACCCATCCATCCATCCATCCATCCACCCACCCAGCATCCATCTATCCACCCATCTAACCATTGACTCATCCATCCACCACCCATCCACTCATCCATCCACTTACCTATTGACCTATCTATCCATCTGTCCATCCATCCATTCATTCACTCCACACTCACTCACTGAGCATCTCCCACGGGCCTGGCTTGGACTAGGGAGATGGCAGTAGTGCTGCTGACAGGGTTGGGAGGTGGACTGATGAGGAATGGATGTGGGGTGTGGGGATGGGGTGAGGGAGAGCTAAGATGGCAATGGATGTTGGCTGCCAGCATGGAGGTGGAGCATGGGAGCGGGAAGAGCAGGCTTGAGGAGGGGCGTTGTGCCTGTGGGATATATATTTTAAAATATATATATTTTTATTGATTTCAGAGAGGAAGGGAGAGGGAGGGATGGATAGAAACATCAATGATGAGAGAATCATTGACTGGCTGCCTCTTACATGCCCCACACTGGGCATGTGCCCACAACCCGGGCATGTGCCCTGACTGGGGATCTAACCCTGACCTCCTGGTTCATAGGTCGACGTTCAACCACTGAGCCATGCTGACCGGGCCTTAAGGGTTTTAAGGGGGGAGATTTTGGGGGTGTCCCAGGGGAAGATCTCAATAGAATATTCGTCAGGTGTTTCCTTTCAGGGTCCAGGTCTCCACTGTGGATTGGTTGGCGTCAGGGCAGGGGTCATTACTCAGGGCAGCTGGTGTGAGGTCAGGCGTGGCTTAGCCTGTCTGGGCCTGGAGCTGAGATGCAACTGAGGCCTGGATGTTATCTGAAGGAAGCAAAGGTCACGGGGTCTAAACCGCATGACCGGCCATAGATCCTCGAGGGGGATGGTAGGCGGTTAGACAGACCTGAGCAGAACAAGGGGGAGGGGCCAAGTACAGGAGGTCGCCAGGGCAGAAATCCCCAGGTGCCTAGCAACAGGTGGGACCTTGACCCCAGGGTGACCTTTGCTCCACATACGTCTTTAAGTTACCTTGACATATATAAATCTTGCTGAGCTTTTTGTTGCGACTGCATAGCATTTACAGATGAAAGAAGGGAGAAGTGATATTTTTAGAACATCGGGTCTCGTGATTCACGCAAACCATTCCTCTCTCTGTTTATTTAAGTCTTTGATTTCTTTCATCCACGCTCGCATTTTTCGCCAAAGAGATTTTGTACACAGGTTTATACCCAAGTACTTCACTGGGGGAGGGGTCACTGTAAATAGCTGTTTATTAAACGTCACATTCCAGCGGTCCGCTGTGGACAAGCATGATTCACTTTCGTATGTTGCCCTTGTAACTCAGTGTTTTGGAGGGTTCTCTGGAATTGCCTGGGCAGGTGGCCACCTCGTTTGCAGACAGAGGCAGTTTTACCTGTTCCTTCCCATTTTCATTTTTTCTTGCCGTATTGCACTGGAAGGCCTGTCAGTATGATGACGCACAGGAGGGACGGGAGCATCCGGGCCTGGTTTCTAATCTCCGGGGAAAGCCATCGCTCCCCCCCACCCCGCTCACTCTGACGTTAGCTTTAGGTTTTTGTAAAGGTTCTCTACTCAGTTAAGGAGGTTCTCTGGTTCCCAGTTTGTTAGTTTTTCTCAGGAATTAATGCTGAATTGTGGCAAATGCCTCTTCTCCATCTTTTTTTTTTTTTTTAAATATATTTTATTGATTTTTTACAGAGAGGAAGGGAGAGGGAATAGAGAGCTAGAAACATCGATGAGAGAGAAACATCGATCAGCTGCCTCCTGCACACCCCCCACTGGGGATGTGCCCGCAACCAAGGTACATGCCCTTGACCGGAATCGAACCCGGGACCCTTCAGTCCGCAGGCCGACGCTCTATCCATTGAGCCAAACCGGTTTCAGCCATCTTTTGAGAGGATTGTGATGTGATCGGTCTGGCCGGGGTCTCCGAGTTTACCCCCGGGAGTTCACTGAACTTCTCGGAGATGTAGCTTCTTGTTTTCCTCCCCGTTTGGGCAATTTCCCTCTCTCCTCTCCCTCCGGGATCCCCGCGTTGACTCCCAGTGTGTGCTGTATGCTTGCTTGTACGCCCCAGGTCTCTGAGGCTGTGTTCATTTCTTTCTTTGTTGTTGTTGTTAAGACCAGATAACCTCAATTCACCTATCTTCGAGTTTTCTATAAAACTGCTATAAAATTATTTCTCATTTTTGAAGGATATTTTGCTAATTACAGAATTTTCCCACTATTTTTTTCTCTGCATTTCAGTTTGGGTACGTGTTTTCGTCAAACTCATGCATCTCTCCTTGTGCCAAGTCTACTATTGAGTCTGCCCACGGCCGTCTTTCTGGTACTGTTTCTCGTTCTTCACACCTGACTGGGACACAGGGCCTGGGCAGAGGAGGGGTGGCAGCCCACAGTGCACTAGACCTCGTGGCCTCCTGGCTTTGACTCCGAGGGCACGGCCCCCCTGCTCAGCCCCTCACTGAAATCCGACCCCGCGGTCTGACTCCGGGCTTTGAGCTTAGGGCTGGGGCTCCTCAGGCTCCCAGAGATGAGGGCTCCCCCAACCCTCCTCTTCCGATTGTGCCTGCGGTCCCGGGCGCTCCCGGAGCAGGTCTGTGCGGCTCCGGGCCGGGCACGGAGGTGCTGGCTGGGCCTGGGCCTGGCTGCTCCCGGGGGAAGGCAGGGCAGGGTGTGGTCCATTTCTGCAGATGCAGATGCAGAAACAGGCGTGGTCCAGGGAGGTAGGCTGCACAGGGCCTGGGGCGTTCTCCCGGAGAAAGGAGCTGCTGGGCTGAGGGTGTCCCTGCCTCCTGCCCTGCCAGAGCCCCTCAGCCTCCTCCCGATGCCCCTGCCACACTGGGGCGGAGGGGGCAGGGCTGAGAGACAGGAGCAAGGAGCTGCCTCCCCGCCCCCCCCAGGCCGCCCTCCACCGCCACACCCACAGGTCTGTCCCTCCGTGGGGCTGGCCTCAGGGTCTCCACGGGTGGGGCGCACCGAGCCAAGGCTGTGGCTGGTGGGACAGAGGGGGCTGGCGTGGCCAGCAGGCCCGGCGCCCTCAGGACCAGCAGCTCTGACTCCTGCTTCCCGAGAACCCGCTGGCGCCCCAGGAGGGGGAGAAGCCACCAGGTGTCGCCCAGCCCGAGAACCACTCTGCTCTCCGGTGGGTGGTGGGGGCACCGGGAGCGCTGGGGCCGCATCTGCTCGGGCACCACCTTGGGAGGTCCTCGGACCCGCACAATCCGGCGCAAAGCAGATCTCCACCGCTGCAGCGAGCCGACACCCCAGGTTAGGTGACCACAGAGGAAGAGCAGGTGCGATGAGGCCCTGGCCTGGGGCACAGAAGCCACGAGGGTCAGCCGGAGCCCTCACTTCAGGCGGTGGCCCACATGGCCGAGCAGGGGTGCAGAAGGGGGGTAGGAGTGGAGGAGGGGGAGGGGGAGGGGGAGGGGAGGTAGGGTGTGGGAGGGGGAGGGGGAGGAGGTAGGAGTGAAGGAGGGGGAGGGGGAAGGAGGGGAGGAGTGGAGGAGGGGGAGGGGGAAGAGTGGAGGAGGGGGAGGGGGAAGAGTGGAGGAGGGGGAGGGGGAGGAATGGAGGAGGGGGAGGGGGAGGGGGAGGAATGGAGGAGGGGGAGGGGGAAGGAGGGAAGGAGTGGAGGAAGGGAGGGAGGGAGAGGAAGGGTCGCAGCCATGGTGCAGGCCCGCATGGCGGGGCTGGGTGGGCAGCGCAGGGTGGCAGTGGTGGCGGCTGGAGATGGGGTGACAGTGGGCTCCTCGCCCCCACCCTCCCCCACAGCCTGTGGTCACACAGCTCAGGGGCAGCTCTCTTGCCTGCTTCTCCTCAGTTCCTTCCAGAACCTTCCAGAAGGCAGCAAACTACATCTCCCTTCCATCTGGGTCGCAGGCGGGGGAAGGACTGAGTGAATTAAAATCCCTCTCAGATGTCAGACCCCGTCCTGTCTGAGGAAGGCTGCCTCCCAAAATGGCCGTTGGTGGGCACGTCCAGCCATGGCCAGCTCAGTGGCCCGTGGCAGGGGGGCAGCCACATGGCAGGGGCAGGGGCAGGTGGGCCAGGTGGGGCAGGGGCAGGTGGGGCAGGGGCAGGTGGGGCAGGTGGGGCAGGGGCAGGTGGGGCAGGGGCAGGTGGGGCAGGGGCAGGTGGGGCAGGGGCAGGTGGGGCAGGTGGGGCAGGGGCAGGTGGGGCAGGGGCAGGTGGGGCAGGGGCAGGTGGGGCAGGGGCAGGTGGGGCAGGGGCAGGTGGGGCAGGTGGGGCAGGGGCAGGTGGGGCAGGGGCAGGTGGGGCAGGGGCAGGTGGGGCAGGGGCAGGTGGGGCAGGGGCAGGTGGGGCAGGTGGGGCAGGGGCAGGTGGGGCAGGTGGGGCAGGGGCAGGTGGGGCAGGGGCAGGTGGGGCAGGGGCAGGTGGGGCAGGGGCAGGTGGGGCAGGGCAGGTGCAGGGCCGGTGGGGCAGAGGCCCAGGAAAGCCCAGGACTAGGAAGCGCTGGGGCTGGAGGGGGAGGGCACCTGTGTTCCCAGCCCCCTACAGGCTCTCAGGAATGAAAGCTCCAGCACGGGGGTGGGGGGTGGGGGGTGGGGGTTGGGGGGTGGGGAAGGGGGTCTTTCAAAGCCCTCAGAGCCCTCAGCAGAGGTAACATTTTATTTGCTCAGACCAGTGAGGGGCGCTGAGGCTCCGGGCGATGTCGGCCGCCGGAGAGGCTGTCCCTGGCTGGGACCGAGGGCAGTGCCGAGCCGCTGACCGCGAGGACGCCGGCTCGGGTGGGCTGTTGGTTCCTGGCGACCGCCTGACAGTTCACGAGGCCCCGTGACAGGGTCTGGGTCGTCGTGGGCGCGGCCAGCTCACGGCCCGGCGGGCGCCTACTGCAGGAAGGCGCGCAGGAAGTCGTTGTAGGAGAGCCTGGAGGTCAGCGCCCTGTCGTAGTACTCCAGGATGTGGAAGAACTCCTCCTCCGACAGGTTGATGCTGTACTGCCGCAGCACCTGCGAGAGCCCGGCGGCCAGGTGGGCGGGCGCCCCGGGCCCTGCCTCCAGCGTGCCCTCCCCCTCCAGCGTGCCCCGCTCCAGCGTGCCCTTCCCCTCCAGCGTGCCCCCCTCCAGCGTGCCCCCCTCCAGTGTGTCCTCCCCTTCAGTGTGCCTCCCCAGCGTGCCCCCTCTAGCGTGCCCCCCTCCAGCGTGCCCCCCCAGCGTGCCCTCTCGCTCCAGCGTGCCCTCCCCCTCCAGCGTGCCCTCCCCAGCGTGCCCCCCCCAGCGTGCCCTCCCCCTCCAGCGTGCCCTCCCCCTCCAGCGTGCCCTCCCCAGCGTGCCCCCCCCCAGCGTGCCCTCCCCCTCCAGCGTGCCCTCCCCCTCCAGCGTGCCCCCCTCCAGTGTGTCCTCCCCTTCAGTGTGCCTCCCCAGCGTGCCCCCTCTAGCGTGCCCTCCCCAGCGTGCCCCCCCAGCGTGCCCTCCCCCTCCAGCGTGCCCTCCCCCTCCAGCGTGCCCTTCCCCTCCAGCGTGCCCTCCCCAGCGTGCCCCCCCCAGCGTGCCCTCCCCTTCCAGCGTGCCCCCCTCCAGCGTGCCCCCCTCCAGTGTGTCCTCCCCTTCAGTGTGCCTCCCCAGCGTGCCCCCTCTAGCGTGCCCCCCTCCAGCGTGCCCCCCCAGCGTGCCCTCTCCCTCCAGCGTGCCCTCCCCCTCCAGCGTGCCCTCCCCAGCGTGCCCCCCCAGCGTGCCCTCCCCCTCCAGCGTGCCCCCCTCCAGCGTGCCCCCCTCCAGTGTGTCCTCCCCTCCAGTGTGCCCTCCCCTTCAGTGTGCCTCCCCCTCCAGCATGCCCCCCTCCAGTGTGCCCCCCTCCAGCGTGCCCCCCGCCTCCAGTGTCTCCTGCAGCCCTCACCCCCTCTCCCCTCTCCTCTCTCCCCCATCTTCTCTCCTGAGGGCATTAGAGGCTCCACAGTCAGTCAGCAGAGGGCACTGCTCAGCCGGCCCTGCTGGGGGGTGAGCGTGCTGCCTGTGGAGGCCGCGGGGGCACGGGGCTCCCCTGAGGCAGGGCCCGGCTGCTGGCCTCTGAGTGGCCACAGCTGGGACCTCGCTTCAGCCCCTCCGATTCTGTCCCGTGGGTCCTGCCTGTGAGGCAGACTGGGCCCTGGGTCCCCGCAGAGGCCAGGGGCAGGCCCGCCGTGGGGCCAGGGGCAGCTGGCTCCGGTGTGGGCCCTGAGGGGTGTCCCCAGGGGGGCGTAGAAGCCTTCAGGGGGAGAACCTGGGCCTGTGGGTGAGGGAGGGCACTGTCCCTTCATAACCTGGGGTCCCAGGAATGGGGTCTGGGAGAGCGGCTCCCATGTGGGCCTTCGCTGGGGACCGGCCGGCCACTGGCATGTGGCACCTGCTTCCCGCTCAGAGGCAGCGGGCACACCCTGCGGGGCTCACCTTCCGGAAGTCAGTCACACCCACGAACCCCGTGCCCCCCTCGTCGTAGGACTTGAAGGTGCGGCGCATGGGCCGCCAGCAGTGCATGATCTTGGGCTGGATGCGCAGCAGCGCCGAGTAGAAAGAGGACGTCTCGGCACCGGCTTCTTTCTGGAAAAGAGAGAAAGGAAACCGCCAGGAGGGTGAGAGCGGGGCGCTGGCAGGGGAAGGTGCCATGGACAGGCTGCCCCAGGGAGTGGGGAACCGGCTGTGAGGCCCCCTGCTCATTCCCACTGCTCCCCCTCCCTGCGCCCCCTTCCGGCTCCCTGTGCGCCCCTCGCCCTGCGCCCCCTTCTGGCTCCCCGTGCGCCCCTCCCCTCCCTGCGCTGCCCCACGGGCTGCTCCCGGCCAGAATGGAGCGGAACTCCAAATCCTAAAGGCTGGCCGCCATCCCGCTGTCACTGCGCTGTGTGGGGGCTGTTGAAAACACCATTCCATTTCCACCTCCCGCCCCTGCTCCCCAGGCTGGGAGGAAGGTGGGTCTCTCCATGCCCATTACATGGACTGGGAAACGAGGCTCAGAGAGGCTAGGAGGAGGGGTGGGGGGTGACTGGGCTGTTTGCCTCCAGCAGTGGCCAGGCCACGTCCCCCCACCCTCCTACGCCCTGGAGGGAGGACCCCAGATACCCGCCAACTTCAGAACAGTGTGAGGACAGAAGAGGTTTCAGTGCGGGTTCCTTAGTGGTCTTTTCAATCGCAAGGTGGTAACTGCATCTAGCAATGAGACAGTGCCCGACACCGCGAATGTTTCATTTAGGGGCGATTAGGCGGAAGCCACGCTGGTCTAGGCTCAGCCCCAGTGCAGGCCAAGTGTCACGGGGTGAGCTGTGGGCAGCACCGTAGCACGTTGGGGAAAGTCTAATTTTACGTGGCACTACATGCAACAAGTTAGCACCACGCCAAGGTCTTCCCATTTCACATCAGGTTTAGTGCCTGATCAGGACACGAGGTACATCAGGTACCCAGCCGGCAGACCCGCCTGCGCAGGACACGAGGGACTCTGTGGCCGCTGGCTCTCCCGCACCCAGCCGGGCCTGAGAGAGGGATTTCCCAACCCAGAAGGCCCCTCAGCCCCCGAGATCCCAGCCGCTTTCCCCGGGGGCGGCTCCGCTGCTGAAGGCTGCAGAGGAGGCCCCCAAAGAACCAGACAGAGAAATGAGCTTTAGCTTCCCCGCAGGGAGGCTGCTGGCTACGCAGAGGGGACAGGATGGACTGGCCCGGGCCGCGGGCACCGCCTGTCAGTCACGCCCAGGGCTGAACCACTGGGTGTGGGCTGTGGCCAGCCCTCTGCCTGGAGGCCCATGCTCCCAGCAGGCCCTGGGAGCAGCCATCACTCCGGTAAACAGTCAGTCCGACCCCCCCCCCCACTGCCCTCCCCCCGGCCCGCCTTCCTGCACCAGGTCAGGGTGGCCTCTGCCAGGCATGGGCGCTCTTCTTAACTTGCCGCCCCCTTGAGGGCGCTCGGAAGCCAGCAGACCTCCCATCATGCACAGCAGGGAAACTGAGGCAGGGAGGTGGGGAGGGCCACAGCTGGCCGGGGCTGCAGGCCGCTAAGCTCGGGGTCCCGCGGGGACATCATGGGGACAGCCTTTGCTTGCAGAAGCTGAGCAGAGGAAGACGGAGTTTTTCTGCCATAACCCGGCCTAACCCTCATGCGCTCTTGTTCATCGACTAGAAACTGTGCTGCGGTGGTACCTGATTCCGCACAAAATCACACGTTTCACTGCGCTGAACAGGCGTCCTCAAACTACGGCCCGCGGGCCACATGCGGCCGCCGAGGACATGGATCCGGCCCGCCGGGGGCCGCTGCCTGTCCTGCTTAGCAGCCGACGCGTCCCGGGCCCGCAGTGCGCATAGGAATTTGTTCATAGTTTTGTTTTTTTAAACTATAGTCCGGCCCTCCAACGGTCTGAGGGACAGGGAACTGGCCCCCTGTTTAAAAAGTTTGAGGACCCCTGGCGTAGAAACTTGTATGGAACAAACTGTTCACTGGGTTAACCGCCCCCCTGCTGGCGCCGGGTGCGGTGGGCACCGGACAGGAGCCTTGGGGGGCTGTCGGGTCTGCCCCCCACCTGTGGCCCCTGCCCCGAGTCCGAGGGGAACGAGCTGTGTGTTCCCCAAGCTCAGCAGGCCTGGGTGCCTGTCGCTGCTCAGTGTCCCCACCCTCGGTGTCACAGGCGATGGGCTGGCAGCAGAGACGCCTTGGTCTGCCTCATGTTTCAGAAGGACCCGAGGAAGGCGAGTGCGTGAGCGCGGTGCCCGAGTGGTGAGAGTGAGGGCCCTTCAACTGCCAGGACCGAGGAAAAGCTAACGGCGGGGACGGGCGTCCTCTGTGTTTCAGCACCTCAGGTCCTGGTCCTCTTCACGGAAACAGGACACGGTGGGTGTGGCTTACGCAGGGAAGATGGGGACCGCCCCGCCGGGGAGGCCGTCTAGGGTGGCGGGTGCTGGCTACGCCTTGTGCTCCGGTGTGAGGGCTTCCCTTTGCCTGCCCCCGGGCCCTCCACCCAGCTCGGCCTTTCCAGTGAACCGACCTCACCCTCGGGGCAGCGGGCGCTGTCCGTGTGCCACACGCACGGTGCGGGCGCTCTGGGAAGAGCCATGACAACCGGGTGTCTGCCACCCGTGAGTGAGGACCTGGGACTCCGGCTCCTGACCGGTCCGTCTGGGTCTCCAGAGGGAAGTCTCTGCAGCATTTCCACGGGGTTGACTGAGCTGCTGCAATGCTCCCAAAGCCTGACGGACATCACCCTTCCCCGGAGCTCCCCGCATCCGGGCACAAGCTCCCCGCGTCCGGGCACGAGGCTCCCCCCTCCCGCACGAGCTCCCACCTCCCCCACGAGCTCCCCCCTCCCCCACGAGCTCCCCCCTCCCGCACGGGCTCCCACCTCCCGCACGAGCTCCCCTCTCCCGCACGAGCTCCCCTCTCCCCCACGAGCTCCCCCCTCCCGCACGAGCTCCCCTCTCCCGCACGAGCTCCCCCTCCCGCACGAGCTCCCCCTCCCGCACGAGCTCCCCGCTCCCGCACGAGCTCCCCCCTCCCGCACGAGCTCCCCCCTCCCGCACGAGCTCCCCGCTCCCGCACGAGCTCCCCCCTCCCGCACGAGCTCCCCGCTCCCGCACGAGCTCCCCCCTCCCGCACGAGCTCCCCCCTCCCGCACGAGCTCCCCGCTCCCGCACCAGCTCCCCCCTCCCGCACGAGCTCCCCCTCCCGCACGAGCTCCCCTCTCCCGCACGAGCTCCCACCTCCCGCACGAGCTCCCCCTCCCGCACGAGCTCCCCCCTCCCGCACGAGCTCCCCCCTCCCGCACGAGCTCCCCCTCCCGCACGAGCTCCCCTCTCCCGCACGAGCTCCCCTCTCCCGCACGAGCTCCCCCTCCCGCACGAGCTCCCACCTCGCGCACGAGCTCCCTGCGTCCCGGGCACTGGCTGCGGGCCCACTGGCCAGACCCCAATGGTTATCCACCCACCTGACAACTGCCCGCACGAGCTCCCCTCTCCCGCACGAGCTCCCACCTCGCGCACGAGCTCCCTGCGTCCCGGGCACTGGCTGCGGGCCCACTGGCCAGACCCCAATGGTTATCCACCCACCTGACAACTGCCCAGAGCTGGACAGGCCTTAAGGAATGGAGGACATGGGGTAGCAAAGGATCGCTTGACAAGTGTATGGACACACGTGTCATATGTGTACACACATCACACATGTGCACATGTTTATATTACACAACGTGGTATGCACATACACTGTCTATGCCCACACATCATCCAAGTGTGATCTACAAATGCATGTGCACAGAGGAAGTCTGCGCGGGGCACCGGGTGGCAGCGAGGCTGGCGACACCCGGGGGGTGGGTCCTCACTAGCGGCCCCGCCCGCAGCCTCTGCATTGCTGCGCCCACCTTTACAGGAAGTGAGGCGATGCAAACTCGTGAAGAGCTGAGGAACATGGGACCGGTTACCCCAGCCCCGCACACGCTCCTGGCCGGCCTCGTACCAGCTTGTCTGCGTTCTGGATCTTCATCCTCTGCATCAGCGAGGTCTCCTTGGCCCTCAGCAGCAGGACGCAGCTCTGGAGGAAGTCGCAGTAGGCAAACCGCCCGTTGTCCTTGAGGTCGTACTTCACCGTCAGCTGCTGGCTCTCCTCCTTGCTGAGGTCCAGCTTGAACTTCTCCGCGAGAGCTAAGGGTGAGAGTGCAGTTCAGTCGGTGGCACTGCATTCATCCATCCATTCACCCATTCGCTCCTTCCTTCCTTCCTTCGCTCATTCATTCCTTCATTCTTTTGTTCATTCATTCATTCACTCATCACTTGCTGACGTGCCATCTCTGCTTTAGACCCTTGTTTCACAGGCTCCTGGGCGGTGGCTGGACAGAGTGGAAACATGTGCACACGGCAAGCTAAGTGTGGTATGGGGGAGGGGACCCCAGCCTGCTGGCCCCATCCTGGTTTTGCGCCGTCACCGTCGCCAGGGGCAGGGCAGTGTGGAGCGTGCTGTGGGAACTACGACCAAGGAGCGGGCGGGGAGAGCAGAGTGGGGGTGTCCGGGGAGGGAACTGTCAGAACGAAGGCTCAGAGTCAGGCCGAGCCTGTGTGAGGGGACAGGCGGCTCTGTGTGCCGAGGGTGGGCCTCCGCCCGGGTGTTCCTCAGCTGGGCTTCGGAGGTGCACTCAGGGGTCCGGCGGCTGCACGGATCCGCATGCTTTGGGTCCTCATGCCAGGGGCGATCTCAGATGTGTAGTAAAGCCTACTCTGACGTGCCACGCGGGTCAGGGCTTAAGTCTGGCCTCTGACTAGGACCATGTGGACGCCACGTCGGCGGTCCTTCCAGCTGCCCGAGGCCGCCACGTGTCGGTGGCAGGCTATCAGCTCGCTCTCACGCTCAGCTCGGAGCAGCGACAAGGCTCCAGCTGCGTTTGCGGTGATGACTGAGCAGGAAGAGACTTAAGAGCATCAGGTTTCAGCTTAAGGCGAATGGGTGAGACCACCCTGTGGCAGCACAAAAGCAACCGAGTATCGAGGAGGGAATGCTAGCGAGTTAGAGGCTGAGGCGCAAAACCAACACAAGTGAACGTTACGTAAACGGATGCACCGACCAGACCAGCTGGAGGCCAGCGTGCGTGCGCAGCAGCGGTCCCTGCGCCCTGCCCGAGGTCAGGCAGCCGGGGACCAGCTGGGGGTTGTGGGCGGGGCTGTGGAACCTAGAGGAGCTGCTGCTGATGCTCCAACCTGCAGAGGCCAGCAGCAGGGCAGAGCATGTAGAATGCCTTCGCGTACGTTTTTACGGTGTTGAATTGGAATGGAATACTGAAGGCAGGCGGGCCTGTCGGAGTCACGGATCGCCGGCTTAAATGAGTTCACGGTTAAAAAGGACGAACAGCGATGCTGTTAATGACAACACAAATTAAAGCCCATCCGGTTCAAAATCAAAAGAACTAAGAACACGTGGCTCTCAGCAGGAGAAGCGGCAGTCGTGGCCATTAAACCAACGGAACCACACTGATCGCTATTGCCTTCATGTTCTTGTTTTCAGTGTTTTGGGGTAGGAACTGATCACATAAGGGGTTTATACGTGTTCCATTTGTGCATTTTGAGGCCACAGCTATCCCAAAAGTAAATCCCATGAATACTGGTTTCCCAAGAAAAACTTTGCTGAGGTCAGGACATTAGTCAAGAAGACGGAGCTGAGGGCTTGGGCGGAGGGTGACAGGTCAGAATGATCTCCCTGAATTAAAACGTTGCACAAACCATATGCAACCGTTAGTGGGAGTATAAATCAAACCGGTTGCATTTGAGAAGCTCATCCAAGTGCTGCAGTGAGTCACTGGGAGCTGTGTGGGGCCTGCGCACCCCCAGCATCCCTGTCTCCGTCTGTCCCGCCCCTCGCTGTCAGTCATTAACATGCAAACCACCCCCCACCCCCCGGGACCACAGCCAGGTCTGTGCTCTAACGCACGGGTGATGCCAGCCGGGTGATGCTCAGCGGGGATCCTGGTGGGCTGGGTGTCCCTGTCCCGCCACACGTGTGTCTATGAAGGTGTCAGCCTGCCCTCGCCACCCAGATGCCTCCACCGGGGAACGGCCTTGTGCCTGGAGGTGATCCTGTGTTACCCGGGAAGGCCCGACGCACCCAGGAAGTCGGCCGCGGGGATGTCGCCCTGCCTGTGCGTGTCGCGCTCCTTGCACTCGCGCAGGAGCTCGCGCCAGCAGCTCTGCACCCGCTTCCGGAGCCGGCTCTCGACGGGCTCGCAGTTCTGCAGCTGGGGGGTGCCCAGCACGGAGCCCATGCTGCTGGCTGTCTGTGGGCGGAGAGAGAGCTGGCTCACTGAATGGCAGGGATAACAACAACCCACAGTCCTGACTCCGGGTGAGATTCGCAGTCTCAGGCAGTATCATCTCAGCAATAACATGAGGAGCAAACATAGATGGTAATTTTGCCGCCTAACCTGTGTTTCCGCTGGTGGGCCATGTTTGTGCCAAATCACAGTAACTCCAGGACTTTTGGAAATAAACATGCAGCCAAGATTCAAACATGAAAAGATGCAACTTCAATGTCACTGGTGCGTGTGCGTGTGAAGTGACAATGACGCACTTTCACCAGGTGAAGAGTCAGGAAGGAAAGGGGTTCACATGTCATTTGTAGGGACGCCCACCCCTGAACTCAGCCCTGGAAAAGGGGTGCCTGAAGTTCTGTGGACCACGTACGAGGCTGTTCTTGGGTTGTGTTTTCCATTTCTTTTTGTTAATCCTCACCCGAGGATATTTTCCCATTGATTTTTAGGGCGAGTGGGAGAGAGAGGGAGAAACATCCATGTGAGAGAAACACACCGATTGGTTGCCTCCTGCACAAGCCCCAACCAGGGCCTGGGCTGGGAGGAGCCTGCAACCAAGGTAACCGCCCTTGACCGGAATCGAACCCGGGACTTTTTGGTCTGCAGGTCAACGCTCTACCCACTGAGCCACACCAGCTAGGGAGTGTTTTCCATTTAAAAACAGAATGGCCCTGGCCGGAGTGGCTCAGTGGATAGAGCGTCGGCCTGTGGACTGAAAGGTCCCGGGTTCGATTCTGGTCAAGGGCATGTACCTTGGTTGCGGGCACATCCCCAGTGGGGCATGTGCAAGAGGCAGCTAATTGATGTTTCTCTCTCATCGATGTTTCTAACTCTCTCTCTCCCTTCCTCGCTGTAAAAAAAACAATAAAATAAATTTAAAATAAAACCTGTTAAAAACAGAATGAACTAAATCTGGCCCAAACGTCCCCCGAACGCTAACTGGACGCCCGGCTGACGCGGGTTGTCTGCTATGGTGACCAACTCGGTTGAATTCCTGGTCTTTCTGCCAAACCCTCTGCCGCCTGTGCCGCCCCATCTCGGGCGATGACAGGCCCGTCCTCCCGGCTCCCCTGCCTCCTCGCAGCCCACACAGAGGGTGGGGCATCCTGTTCTCCCGCCTTAGAGATGCACCGAGTGTCTGATACGGGCCCCAGCCCAGGCCACGTGGCTCTGAGCCAGCAGCGCCTCTCACGGGCGCAGCCTCAGCCTCTCCCCACCCGCCTCTGCCCGCCCTCCGCACCCACGCAGCCCACAGCCTCGTCCACGCTCCACACGTGCCCCACGCGGGAGTCAGCACTGCGCTTAGACACCCGAGGCTCCCTCGCCCTGGAGCGCCCAGGCCATGCGTTTCCTGTGGCAGCTCACAGGCCCACATACGTGGCGGCTTGAAACAACCCCCTTCACCCTCTCACGGTGGTCGCGGTGTGGGCAGGGCTGCACCTCCTGGGGCCAGAGGGAGACCCCAGTTCTGGCCTGTCTTGCTCGAGGCCCTACACTCCTGGGCTGTGGCCTTTCCTTCCCCTACAAAGCCCACGATGTCGGCTGGAGTCTCTCAGATCTCACCTCTCCGCAGGACCTTGGCCCCCGCCTCCCTGTTCCCCACCGCAGGCCCCTGATGGCCGTGCACCCAGGGGCTTGGAAAGACCTTCCTAATCAGCGGGCCAGCAACTAATTCCATCTGCGACCGTGACCCCCTGCCATGTGCGGCGACCTGTCCCAGGCCGGGCACTGGGTCGGGGACATTTTCGGGGGCTCCTGACCCCTTCTGCTCTACGCACCACCTTTAACTTCTCGCGTTCACTGTTTGCTGCTCACCATCCACCCCCCACGCGCCTGTGGGCCTGCAGGGCAGGCACTGTTATTCTCAGCGGCGAGAGGACCAGCTCCCCGGAGGTGCACGTGCACCCAGGACAAGACGAACTCCTCAGGGAGCTCAGCAGGCGGGGGCGCCGGGCTGGCTGACCTCTTGGCCACCCTCCTGGACACGCTGTCACTCTTCCCGCTGAGGAGGCGGGGCCTCAGGGCCGCCCCTCCCCGCCCCAGGCCGGCCAGGCTGTAGTCAGACAGGCTGGGGTTTGAAATTGGGTCTCGGGTACCTGTCTGAGGGACCCTGAGTGCGTGAGGCATGTGCCCCGTGGAGCGGGTGAGGCAGGCTTCCCTGGCACAAGCGGGCAGCCCACCACAGGGCACCACTCACCCACTCCGGCATCCGCTTTCTGGCCGGGTGCTGGCGGCCTGGCTGCCACGACAGCCCCATCCCCGCCCCCCACCTCTTCCTGCCTCCAATCCTCCTTACCCACCCCTCCCTCTCATCTTCCTCCCCCCAGGCCTGCTCCTGCCCTGTGCCCCTCCCCAGGCACCCACACCCGCGGGATCACAGGGGACCCACCAGGGGGCCTGCGGGCCTGGGCAAGGCGACGTGGACCCCAGAGGTGGAGAACTTACACACGGCTGGCTCCGCGGTTTGGTCCCTGTTTTCGGGGGGTCTCGGGTGGGCGATGATGACCCCACAGCTCTGCCTCCTTCTGAGGTGGCGGGGACGTCGCACCTCCTCTGGGCCTTGGTCGAGTCGCCGCTGCTGGGCGGGGTGGCCGCCTTCTCGGAGCTGAACCTGCTCAGGAAGTCCAGGTACCGCAGCCGCCCCTTGGCGGTGACCGGCATCTCCTTCCAGAGCCTGTCGAACTGCGAGGAAGCAGAGAGCGGGCCCAGGGTCAGCGCAGACCACGCGGATCCCGGCGCCCGGAAGGCAGCCCTCATGTGGGTGGGGCTCCGAGCCCAGCTCAATGAAAAAGAAGAAAGAAAACTGATTCGGCCTCCACTTGCCCGGTAGAAGCCTCCAGAAGCCTGAACAAGTGAGGACAAGAGGATGCTCGTGGCTCTGAGGGGCATTTTTAAATTGACTGGGCCTCTGTGAACAGTTAAGGCCTGAAACCTTGTGATCAGTCATGGGCAGAACAACATGCACGACGAACGAATGAACATGGAGGGGAAAATGCAGAGCAAACCCCTGGCCCTGTGGTCCTGCCTGCCTAGCCAGACTCCCTCCTCCTCTTCCTTCCTCCTCCCCCACTCTCCTCCCCCTCCTCCTCCTTCCTCCTCCTCTAGACACCTGACTCCTTCCTCCTCCTTCCTCCTCCTCCTCCTCCAGGCACCTGGCTCCCTCCCCCGCTGCAGGCACCCAAGCTTTACAGGCAGCGCCCCGGTGACAGCCCTCAGCCTGTGCTGGCCTCCAGTTTACCCCGAGGGTAATGCTGCCTCGCACACGTGGCAGGGCTGGCGTCTGGGAGAGGCTCGTGGCCTTGCCCGGGCGCTGTCTGGTGTCACGGGCTGTGACAGAGCCACATGCAGCGGCAGGGACACAGCAAATGACCCAGTGCCTCCGAGTGAGCCACCGGGCCTTCAGGGAGCCAGGAAGGATGTAACTTACTTGCAACTGTGTTTTATGACCCCAAGGCTCTGTGGCGCCCCGCCTCCGGCACATGTGGGGGAGCAGCGGCTCCGATCAGCACAGGAAGGACTGTCCCCGTCCTTCCCACGCACCTGGCCTTGGCCAGAAACCCAAGTCGCTCCTGGGCTCCCCTGGGGTTTTCCGGAAGCAAATGAAAAGGGACGTCTATTCTAGGTCTATTTGGAATTCTGGGAATGAAGCTGTGGGGGTGAGGGATGAAGGGAGAATGTTCTTGGCCCCGAGAGGGGAAGATGGTTTAGCTGAGGACAATATTCTTGATTTCTTTCTTTAACGTTTTCTTTCAAACTAAGCGTGGATTTGCAGGAAGTTGCAGGAATGGGACGGAGAGGTCACCGTCCCCTCCACCCAGTCTCCCCGGAGGTTACATGTCCCATAACCACTCAGAGCCAGGAGCTGAGCGGCACATCAGATGGAGGTTCCCGAGGAAAAGCTTCCTGGTGGGGCGAAGGGAGGGGCCTGCAGAAAGCGACCACCTTCCCAAACAGCACAGTCTCCGCCAGTCGCCACCCAGCTCACGCTGTCGTGCGGACCCGACGGTGGGGTCGCAGGCCGTGGTGGAGACGGGCTGCGTGTTTTTAGAAAGCAGCCTTCAAACATACGTGCTTGATGGGGGTGGGGTGGGGGGCTGATGCGCCAGGGACGGTGAAGCTCTTAGAGGAAAATTAACATCCAGTTCCCTGTTCTGAACGGCTCATATGCAGAGCGCCATTCATTCCCATCTATAATTAGAATAAAATTGTACCCAGTTAAATGAGAAGCCTTTATTAGAAGAGCCTGCATTAGGTGGCCCCGTAGAGTAAGAAATGAGCATGTATTCGTCTGAAAGGCTTCGATCTGCTTAGTGACAGCAGTTCCTGCTCCAGGGGACAGAATCATTGGCAATAGCACTTCATGTTATTTAGCCAAAAGGGTCAGAACGCCTGAAAGGCTGATGTCTCAGCAAAGGTAAGTCTGATGCTCATCTTAGGAGTGTCTCTGACGACTTCATCCTTCTGGGTAGTGAGGTGCGAGGCCTAAGTGGGGTGAGGCAGCTTGGTGACCGCCCCTCCCCGTGGACACTTTCATCCAATGAGGAGGCTGACCCAGCTTCCAGGGAAAGAGTGACATTTCCATGGGCCTGTAGGAGGCTCTGCATGAGCCTAAGCAGGACCAGGAGGGGTGGGGGAGCGGCCTCCACAGTGTGTGGGGTTTCATTCTGCACCCGAGTCACCCTCTGGAACAGGGAAGGGTGTCTTTGAAGACTGGAGCGGGCCTGTACCAGGGCAGCATTTTTGGGGTGAAGGGAAACCCTCTTCTGCGAGTGGGTCACTGTGCTGTGCTGTCAGCTGTTCGGTCCCTGGCTTTCGGGGGTAGGGGGGTGCGCCTACACCGGACACTGTCCACTCCCGGGATCTGCTGGGCCCCGGCTGTGCCAGGTTCTGCTTTGCATTTGGGGTACAGTGAGGAGCAAGAACCCCCTGCACCTTCAGCTCTCCGAGGGGCGCAAGAAAAGTTCTGATTGTGTAGGTATCTGGCCTTTTCTCGTTGTTGGTGTGGGAGTGCCATCCTGTCGCTTGTGGACAGTGGGGACAGCCGGGGTGGCATGCCCCCAGCGTGCTTGGGGAGCAGCCCCAGAGCACCTGAGAGCCCAGCCGCTGAGCCAAGGACCAAGGAGGGTGAGGAGGGGGACGAGCGCCGCAGGCTGTGGGAGGGTGGCTCGGTCGGGGCGGGCTGGCCTCCCTGTGGCTCTCCCACACCCAGGGCTGCAGGGGAGAAGCGGCACAGGGGCGGCTGGAGCTAAATGCAATTTGACTTTAAAAATAAAAGTGAGCCCTGGCCAGTGTGGCTCAGTGGATTAGAGCGTCAGCCTGCGGACTGAAGGGTCCCGGGTTCAAATCCGGCAGGGGCACATGCCTGGGTTGCAGGCTCGATCCCCGGTGTGGGATGTGCAGGAGGCAGCCTATCGATGGTTCTCTCTCATCACGGATGTTTCTATCCCTCTCTCCCTCTCCCGTCCTCTCTGAATCAATAAAAATATGTAAACAAATAGAAGTGACACTTTCTGCTTCGATAGAAATGGTGCCATCCGTGCCTGCTGCAGACACAGAGGGCTCTGCCAGTCTTCAGTGAGTTAACACCAAGCAGCCACGACCACAGTCCCTCCCCAGAAAAACAAAGACCCAACCCACCCTCAGGCATTTCACACGGAGGGCTCCGGTAGCACTCGGCGCCACGGGGGAGGCGGCCTTGCCCAGGCCACGGTCAGGGCGCCAACCCAACGCCCACTACCTGCTCATCCGTCAGCACTTGGACGTGGCGCGTGCAGATGGCCCGGAACTCCTCCCGGGCGGCGGTGCCGGCCTTCGCGGTGTCGAAGTTCTGGAACTCCTGGGCGATGGCCTGGTAGCGGGTGGCCACGGCTCTGTGCAGCCGCGCCAGGATCTCGCGGTTGGCCACTTCCTTGGGAGACCTGGGGGGCGGGCCCTTGGGCATCTTCTCGGCCCACTCAGAGGCATTCTGGGCGCAGAGAAAGGAAATGGATCCGATTAGTAAAGGACAGATGGCCCCTGGGCTCGGGCCCGACACCCCGCAGAGCCTGGGAGTGCCAGCTGAGGACGGTGACCTGGAGACCAAGGCGGGTTACACAGGCCCCAGACACGGGCTCCTGCTTAGCTGTGTAAAGGGGCAAAACTGAGTCCCATAGGGCAGGGTGACGGGGACGCGGCCGGGCTGGCGGGCCCAGCTTTCACGTGCGCCCGGGCGCTCATTCGCCGGTCTCCGTCTCCGTCCCTTTTAGCAGGACAGGGAGCACCTGCTCTGCCTGGTTAAGGGGCTCACCCTTCTTCACCACAGCAGGAGTCGGAAGGGCAGTGCTGAGGGCTGTCCCTGCTGCAGCCGCTCCTGGCTGAGGGCCCCTCCCCTGGGAAACCCTTCGAGCCCACAGGGAATTAGTCCTGGCGAGTGCTGGGCAGTGGGGGCGGGAAGCAGGGAGGTGGGGGGGCCGCTCTCTCTGGGCCTCGTGACGCTGTCCACGGTGCTGGGGAGCCAGGACAGCCTGGGCTCCGGGGAAAAGAGCCCGGGAAGAGGGGCCTCAGAAGGACCTTCTCAGTGTGAGTCTGGGCGTGGGTGCAGGCAAGAGGGCTCCTGGAAGGTGAGGTGGAAGGCCGGGAGGGCAGCAGCCCGCACTCAGCACCCGCTGAGCCTGATGTGGGCAGATGGGACAACAGGACCAGCAGGCAAGGGGGAGGGACTGGTGGCCATCAGCAGAGGCTGGAAGTGCGAGGATCTCTGTCTGTCCTGGGGGCACCGGGGAGACTGGGCTCCATGAGGAAGTCAGGCGTGGGAGACGGGGCTCAGGGGGCGAAGACATGGGGGCAGCTGGCCAGGAGCCTCCTGCGAGGAGAGGCCCGGAGTGGGCAGGGCAGGGGCATGTGCGGAGGCAACCAATTGACGTGTCTCTCTCACATCGCTGTTTCTCTCTCTCTCTGTCTCTGCCTCCCCCTTCCACTCTCTCTAAAAATCAATGGAAAAAAATATCCTTGAGTGAGGATTAACAACAACAACAAAAACTAGATAATTTTCACATCAGTCAGAGTATTCCAGAATATGGGAAGGGAGATACAGCAGCCCAGTTCGCTATAGATTACCCCACCCTAATACCTAACAGAAAAATAGGGTAAAGCAAATACTTTAAGAAAAAAATATAAACCAACCTAAGTTATGGACATTAATGCAAAGACATTAACGTTTTTTTAAAGGAAGCCACTAGGAATGTTTAGCACCACGTTTAAAAACGGCACCCCAGGCTTAAGTAGCATTTATTCCAAGCGTAAGGATCTTTGAGAATTAGCAAGTCCTTCCATTCCTTCCATTAGCAAAGTCAACAGAGGGGAAAAGGCATCAAATCTCGGCCGCCATCCCTGATAGAAATGGTGCAGAGCAGACTGCAAAGGACGAGCCATGGAGAAACGGGGTGCCCGTCCCTCGGCCCCTCGGCCCTCCGTGAGCCTCTTAGGCGCCATCTGCAAGGACACGATGTGGGTGAACCGCTAAGCATTCCCGGCAGAGTCAGAGACGAGGGAGGCGCCTGTCAGCCCTGCTAGTCACACGCTCAGGGCCGCCAGCTTATGGGATAAGGCAAGATGGTGAAATGAAGCTTCAACAGAAATCAACATTGAAAAAATAAGATTTATCCTTGTTTGTGGATAGGAGTCTACAACTAGAAAATCTCAGGACCATCAGGAAAGTAGCTGGATCCAAGCTAAACACACGACAAAGGAACACCACGTTTTTATCTTATCCTGGTGTAATAAAAGCGTAGTATGCAAATTGTCCCCTTGACAGGGAAGTTGTCTGGGAGTTTGACCAGGGGGAGGGGCCAGCCGGGGGAAGGGAGGGAGGCCCCGGCCAGCAGCTGTCAGCTGCTTGGGACCCTACCAGTGCACAAATTTTGTGCACTGGGCCTCTAGTCCCATCTAATAGAAGAGTAATATGCAAATTAACCATCACTCTGCTACACCCACAAGCCACGCCCACCAGCCAATCAGGAGCCAATATGCAAATAAACCCAACCAAGATGGCTATGGCCACAGAGAGCAGGAGGGAGGCTTGGGTTTCCCCGGTGATGGAGGAAGCCAAGCTTTCCACCTGCCCTTGCCGGCCTAGGCCTCCACTCAAGGCTACAAAGTTTCAATTATAGAAGATACATGAATCCCCCCAAAAATGGCCGCCACCGCCACAGAGCAAGCAGAAGGCTTGGCTCCGCTCCAGGCTACAAAGTTTCAATTGTAGAAGATAAATAAACCCCAGATACCAGGGCCTCTGCTTGGGTCACCGGGGGGCATGGCCAGCCTGCAAACCACCACAGGTCCCTCGCCCAGGCCGCCCCACGCCCCAAGGGAACTCCCACCCTGATCCAGGACACCCTTCAGGGCAAACCAGCAGGCCCCCACCTGTGAACCAGGCCTCTATCCTATCTAATAAAAGAGTAATATGCAGATTGACCATCACTCCAGCACACAAGATGGCTGCCCCCATGTGGTCAAAGATCCTGCTCCCATGTGGACACAAGATGGCCACCACAAGATGGCCAGCAGGGGAGGGCAGTTGGGAGAGACCAGGCCTGCAAGGGAGGGCAGTTGTGGGTGATCAGGCCAGCAGGGGAGGGCAGTTGGGAGGGACCAGGCCTACAAGGGAGGGCAATTAGGGGCAATCAAGCCTGCAGGGGAGGGCAGTTAGGGGTGACCAAGCTGGCAGAGGAGGGAAGTTGGGGGCGACCAGGCCTTCAGGGAAAGGCAGTTGGGAGGGACCCAGGCCTGCAGGAGAGGGCAGTCAGGGGTGACCAGGCCTGCAGAGGAGGGCAGTTGGGGGGGACTCAGGCCTGCAGGGGAGAGCAGTTGGGGGGGACCAGACCTGTAGGGGAGGGCAGTTAGGGGGAAACAGGCTGGCAGGGGAGCAGTTAGGCATCCATCAGGCTGGCAGGCAGAAGCGGTTAGGGGCAATCAGGAAGGCAGGCAGGCGAGCAGTTGGGAGCCAGCAGTCCTGGATTGTGAGAAGGATGTCCGACTGTCCGTTTAGGGATTGGGCCTAAACGGGCAGTTGGACATCCCTCGAGGGGTCCCAGATTGGAGAGGGTGCAGGCTGGGCTGAGGGACACAGATCCCCGTGCACGAATTTCATGCACCGGGCCTCTAGTAGTAATTATAACCAGTTAGAAACTGTGCTGTAAACTAACTCCATAGTCACATGGAGGACAAGGCTGCTGAGTGCAAACCTCGATCAAGAAATGTACACATTGTATGGGAGGTTATTACAGGAAGACTGGAATGAACGGAGAGACATACTGTATACCTGGATGTGAGAAAACGTTATCATTTCCAAAGATAAAACTGTAAGTAAATGTAGTAAGATTCTAATAAAAATACCAAGGGACATTTGGAAGAATTATTAGACATAGTGATATTAAAGTTGCTATCTATAATAATAAGAGCATAATATGCTAGTTAGATCAGACAGCTGAACGTCCTTCCGGACATCCTTTTGGACAAAGCTGTGGCAGCTGCGAGGGCTGAGGGCAGCCGCGGTGGGGAGTGATGGGGATGGCGCCTTCCCCTGATCAGCTAGTCGCCTCCCACAAGGGAGGCCAGACTGCAGCTTAGGCCCACTCCTCCGTGTGGGGAGTGGGCCTAAGCCGTCAGTAGGGCATCCCCTGAGGGCTCCCGGACTATGAGAGGGAGAAGGCTGGGCTGAGGGAACCCCCTGCCGAGTGCACAAATTTTCATGCACCAGACCTCTAGTAGAAAAATAAGTACGTGAGCACTGCCATGACACTTTTGGAAAAGGCTAGTAATGAAGTTTTGGACCTCCCAGATATTAAGATGCCATGAATGTGATGTAAGCAAGATGGGACGGGGAGGTCTGTAAATACGCAACTAACCCGAGGAGACCCACTCTGACTATTAGGAAACAGCTCTGCACTGCGGCTGAGCTGTTACGTCACAGGCCCATTTGTTACAGCATCACACGTCACAGACCACAGGGTGGTGGGCCCAGGTAACCCTGGGCAAGGCCCCAGTTCCATCAGGGAGGTTCTTTCTTCCCTCCTGAGCCATCGACTGCCAAACACAGGCCTGCTGAGGGCTCCGCCTCGGCCAGAGGACAGGGCCCCTCCAGCCACTTAGGCCCGGAGTCCCCGTGACATCCCTTCCCGTCACCATCCAACCCCCCCGCAGACCCCACGGCCCGCTTGCGGTGTGGACCCACCCTCGCCTCCGGCCGGGCCGGCCACGCCTGGCACGATTACCCAACCCTCTCCTGCTTCCGCTCAGGCACTTTCCCCTGAGGACGGTCTTGCTAAGCACGCACACCTGCACACGGCACACGCTCTCGGGAGGTGGCGGGCCTGGGAGTGGCAGGTGGATACCTGGGAGCCAGGAGTCTGGCTGCTCGGCGGGGCAGGGGTCCCGAGGCCGGGGTTGGGGGCCTTCTGGTTGTGAGGAACGCTCATGAGGGGCTGGTCTCGGAGCTCCGCTAGATGTGCCTGAGAAGGTCCCGGATGTGACTCTGACCTCCCTGCCCCGACCTGTGCAGAGCTCAGGGTCCCACCTGAGTCCCAGAGTCCCAGAGCCTGAGGGTGTGGCACAGGAGCAGGTGATGTGCTCACAGAGGATGAGCACCGGACACACCCAGTGGCCAGCCATTCAGGGGCTCCCAGGAGACCTGCAGGTGCCGGGCACGCAGGTGGGTGGAGCAGAGATAACCAGGCGTGTGCTCTGAGGAGCGGGGGCTTCCCCAAGGAGGAACCGCAACCTGGGCGGTAGAGGAAGTGCAGGTGCAAATCCATTGAACACCCGTGGCCACAGGTGTCACTGTCCCCACTCAGCCAGCTGACGCGCAGGGAGGGCTGGGAAGTGCTGGAATCAGGGAACCAGCAGGGAGGGTGCTGCCGGGCGCTGCCTGCAGAGGGGCGGCCCTCTGTCACCTGCCTCAGCGCAGCAGGAGGCCGGGCCTCACGGGGCGGGAGGGGCTGGATACCGCTGTCGGAGGTGCGGCTGATGTCAGTGCAGACATCCCTTCGCTGTTTGCAAAAGTAATCACTGCATGTTCGCTGTAAAGACGTAGAAACTACAGACACAAAGCAAAAACAAAATCCCCAGCCACCCCCGCAGCACTGCTGCCCCGCCCAGGTGCACGAGGGACGGGGGCGCTGACCCGCAAGTCCCCAGCTCTGAGGACGTGGCCCAACTGCTCCCACCCCTGAGGCCCAAGCCCACTCCCCTGACAGAGCCGTCTGCCTCCTGAGGACACAGGCTGGGGACCTGGGAGGCGCCCACATTCGGACTCCCAGGCTGCGCTCAGCCCAGCGCCCCCCGCGGCCAGCCCCTCTCCGGAGGCAGGAAGAGCAGGTGGCTCCCGAACTGGTGCGTCTGTGTCCCTGCGCTTGTCATGTGATCATCAGTCTGAATGGGGAAAACAGCGCTTTTCTAGAACTAGAAGAAATGTATCTCCTAATCGGAAAAGACACAAAAGAAATAATGTCCCAATAGATGAAGTATAGTCCCCAGAGAGCCGACCAATCACACCTCACTTTTATGAAGTGCGCCTCAATTTTAAAAGCACCCACTTATCTCCTATAGTAAAAAGCAAGTCATCCAGGCCGGTGGCTCAGTTGGTTGGGGGTCGTCCGGTGCACCAAGAGGTCAGGGCAGGTGCCTGGGTGGTGGGCTTGATCCCCTGTAGGGCGTGTGCAGGAGGCAGCTGATCCATGTTTCTTTCTCTCTCCCTCTCCCGTCCTCTCTCTAAACCAGCGGTCACCAAGCTTTTGGAACTCACGGACCACCGGCTGGCGACCGCTGATCTAAAGCAAATAACGTGTTTTTAAAAGTCATAGCTTTACAGTGTCAACCTGCAGTTCTGAATCCTGCCATTTTGTGAGCTACCCAGCGGCTGCCCCAACGTTGGGGGTCCGAGGGCGGCAGCCCGGGTGGGGGCCTGCACAGAATTCACCTGGAGCCCACCCCTCCTCCCCAGCTCCAGGGCTCTCTCCGCCCCCAGCCTGACACCTGGAACCCTGCCTTGGACTCAACTAGGGCTTCTCCCGGTGCACACGGCTGCCGGCTGCCAACTGGGGAGTGCCTGCAGCCCACGTCCTTCCTCTGGCAGCTCCGGCCAGCCCTGCCATCACTCAGCGCCTCGCACCAGCCCAGAGCCCGCCTGGCCCAGGGCACGGCTGGAGGGAACGCAGCGAGGGCCAGACTCCAGCCGAGTGTCAGTCACTCTGTGTCCACAGCTCTGCCGTGGCACTGACCCCAGAAAAGAGCTCACTCTCCTGTCAACAGCCATGTCCACGCACGTTCCTGCCGACTGATACAGCCCATCGTCTCCTGAGCCACCCCTCCACATACAGGATGGAGCCCGCCAGGGCGGGTGCGCTGGACTGGACCGACCAGGGAAACACGCACATCGGTTTGTTCCCGTGTGTGCAGCCTCCAGGCCGCCTTTCTGCCCTTCCTGGCGTCTCGCCTTGGGACTCTGGGGTCCCCCTCCACCCTGACTCTGGGGTATCCCCTCTACCTTGTGACTCTGGGGTCCCCCTCTGCTCTGTGACTCTGGGGTACCCCCTCCGCCCTATGACTTTGGGGTATCCCCTCTGCCTTGTGACTCTGGGGTCCCCCTCTGCTCTGTGACTCTGGGGTACCCCCTCCGCCCTATGACTTTGGGGTATCCCCTCTGCCTTGTGACTCTGGGGTCCCCCTCTGCTCTGTGACTCTGGGGTGCTCCCTCTGACCTGTGACTCTGGGGTCCCCCTCTGCCCTGTGACTCTGGGGTACCCTTCTGCTCTGTGACTCTGGGGTGCTCCCTCTGACCTGTGACTCTGGAGTCCCCCCTCTGCCCTGTGACCCTGGGGTCCTCGCACTGAGGAGGTGGATACTGCCCTGCCCTTCGCTCTGGAGCAGCCCAGGACCTCTTGGCCAGGGCAAGATCAGGTGTGACGGGGTAACAGGAAGAAGGAAGGAAAGCGGACGGGCTTGGGGCACGGGACGAGAAGCCGATGGGGCAGCTTTCCCTGATGGCAGCATGACAAGGGAACGTGTCACCTCCCCCTGTGGTGTCCACGGTGGTGGCCACCTGCCCGGGAGCCACAGTCAGACACGTGGTCTGTAGGGCCGGTGCATTCCTGTACCTGTGAGGGGCACAGGGAGCTGCTGGAACTGGGGTTCACGGGGCTGTGTCCTGACCGCGGAGGGAGGCAGTGAGCTCCCCCGGGGCCGCGGAGGAGGAACAGGCAGCGGGGCAGTGGCCCTATCAGAGATGCTCGGAGGGGACGCCCCGCCTCCTGTAAGAACAGTGCAATTACTCCTAAGAACTGAAAAATCGCTTCATGTGATCAAATATTTTGATTAGCGAAAGAATTAATTGTACTGTGTCTTCATTTTATTTACAGTGGATTAATGAACGCTAAAAATAACAACAGCAACAACACCGCCTGTCAAAACCAGATAGAGCCTCACCAAGTCCAGATGAAAATGAAGCGGGAGGCCGGGTGGGAGTGGGCCGCTAGCGGACCTGCGTCCGGGATGGAGACTGGCCCTGCGCCCCCGCCCCGGGAGGGGCCTCGCTCGCGGGCGTGGTGGCCGCTGCGTGGTGTGCGCAGGTTCCAGGCGCAACCCCGGCTTCCCGGTGGCATCAGCGCTGCCGGACCTCCCGTGCAAGGACTCTTCCCAGGCGGGGTGACGGCGAATCCCAACTCCCTTCAAAAGGCGACAGTTAAGTCCCACTCAAGCCACCGAGTCCAGGCTCACTGAGCGCCAGGGCAGGGCCTTGGACCCAGGGCCAGCGCCCTGCCTGCTCCTCCTTCCCCAGGCGCCCAGCTGGGACATTGTAAGAGTTCCTCCCATCCTCCCGTCACCCTTCCAGGCACCTGTGGTTCTCTCTGTTTTCTCAACAAAGTTTAAGTGGGTTCGGCTCTTTGAGAGACCGCCAACCGGGTGCCGAGGGAGTGTCGTCGGCGGGCCGGAGGGCTACGGGCGCCTCGAAGCAGCTCCTGAGCCTGGCGAGCGCCTGCCGCGGCTGGACACGGGGGGCGGGGTGGGGGAGGGGTTCTCCTCTCCAGAGGTGGCTCCAGTGCAGGGGGCCCAGGGTGCAGGGACAGAGGAGCTGGAAGGACCCAGATTCGCTTTCACGTCCCGGTAAGTGGCAGTCAGGTGGCTTCAGTGGGTTGTGCCACCTCGTGCGCATCCTGTGGCTTTCTCACCAGGGTGGCTTTCTCACCAGGGTGGCTTGAAGTTGACCATCTGGATTAGTGCCAACGCCGGGGTGGCGCTAGGCCCACGTGGACGCCAATGCTGAGAGGACGCGGGCACCTGTCTGTGCCCAGGTCCCCGCGCTCTCCACCCGCAGGGCAGCAGCTTGAGAACTCAAAGGCCCGGAAGCAGAGTCCTGGGAGCGTCAGGTCGGCCTGGCCCACGGGCTGCCACGGGACAGAGAGGCAGGCGTGGTCGACAGCCCATCGCCTTAGCTTACGCACTGCGGGCCCAGCAGTCCCGCGCCCGGCCCGCTTGGTCCCCGCAACCTGCCCCCTCCGCAACGGTCTCCAAGACAACAGGCAGGACACGTGTCCTCGGCAAGTGGAAAGCGGGTGGAATTTACGGGAAACATTTGAAAATCCCCGGAAGTCTCCCGAGGGGACTTGGCCATCAGGAGCAAGAGCAAGTAACAGCGACGGCACAGCTTAACCGCCTCCCCGAGTCGCTCCAGGAATCTCACGCACTTCCTGAAGAGAAACCCTCCTCCTTCATCCCATTCATGGAACACACATGGACGCGTTACTTTCACAACGAACGGGAAGACAAGCCGAGGGCGCTGCCGGCCCCTCCTAGGGGTGGTGCTCACCAAAGCTCACACACACGTTGCTGCGCTTTACGCTCCTCTCCAGCTGGAAACGACAACCTTAAATTCTCTCCCGGAAAAACACCACCTTCCAGGTACTTAACATCAGACAGGCGGCCTCGGAGCCGCACGGGACACACGCACAGCAGGAAGAGCCACATGGGCTCTCTGCGCGGGACGCCACTGAACCTCGGCTCGGTGCTGAATGGGGGCACGTTCTGTGAAAGCCCGTTCCTCCCGTAACGGAGCGGAAAGGTTTCCTGTGGGTCTCCACTGTGCCGCCTACACGTCCTGTATCCGCTCTGAGCATCGTTGGCACATTCGTGGAAGATACTGTGATTGTACTTTACAGGGGTCCTCAAACTTTTTAAACAGGGGGCCAGGTCACTGTCCCTCAGACCGTTGGAGGGCCGCACTATAGTTTAAAAAAAAAAAAAACTATGAACAAATTCCTATGCGCACTGCGGGCCCGGGACGCGTCGGCTGCTAAGCAGGACAGGCAGCGGCACCCGGCGGGCCGGATCAATGTCCTCGGCGGGCCGCAGGTGGCCCGCGGGCCGTAGTGTGAGGACGCCTGCTAAGACCTGAAAGCAATGCTAAGCAGGAAGCGTTGTCTAAAAACGAGGTGGCGCTCTGCACGTGCCCGCCGCTCTCCCGGGCGTGAGGAGAGGCACTCGCTGGGACACCACGCAGACCCTGTGCACCGGGTTTGAGACTCTGATGGTGGAGGGACGCGTGCGTCGTCCAGCAGGTGGCCTTTTCCTTCCTTTTCCCTCATTAACCAAGTCGCCGCCAGGTGGCCTTGCACTTTGAACACCGTGCCCCCTTCTTTTATGAGTGGGGGGGGAGGGCAGTGATGGCTCCTGAGGCGGGAGGCACCGTCCTCGCTCCCACCTCCGTCTTCAGCCCGCAGCCTGTGGGCCGATGGCCGAGATTTCCAACCCGAGAGTGGCGTCGAGAAGGACCTGGCCCCGCAGATGGAGCTGTGGGGCGGATCCGGGGCCCGGGCCCCCCCCTGAGAGAATCACTGCTGGACCTCGGTGGTGCTTCCCAAGCCGCGGAGCAGGTGGAGATGCCACAGCAGAGCCACATGCCAGACACACCGGGCACGTGGGGCGGACAGCGGTGCGGCGCCTGTTCCGAAGGGAGCTCGGGCGTCACGTGGGCGCCACGTGGGACGGGCCCATGAGGCGTAAAAGCATGTGAAGCTGCTGAGCAGACCTCGCGGTGCCCACGAGGAGGAGTGACCCTGAGTGGTGTCACATGCGCATCCACACTCGGGGCCTTCTCCCCCGAGGCCTGGGAAGCACGGCTCTGAGCCGCACCCACCGGGCTGGGATACTGGGGCGCCTTCTGGAGAGGCACCCACCGCCTGGGTAATCTCCTTCCATAACTGCCACTGCGTTCCCAGGGGCAGGACGCAGCATCGCATCTAAGGAGCTGGAGGGCGAGGTGTCTGCGCGCCCTGTCGTTTGTGGCTGTTTCCCTCTCCGAGGACAGCAGCAGGACCGGACCTTAGAAGTCAGCGCGAGGACCCAGCATCCTTGCCCCCCGGCCACCCCAGGCGGCCAGCCCGGGGCCCTGCCCATGAGGCTCCACCATTCTGCTTTTGCTCAGAGAAAGGGACACGGGACCGCAGGGGCCTGCCCCGCCCGCCCCAGCCCAGCAGCAGGTGACAGACGACAGAACCCCCATATCTGACCTGCCATGGCTGCCCACGCCCAGGCCTCACACCGCACCTTCACGCCATCTGCCAGCCCAGCCCCTCGCTCAGCTTGTCCTCCTGGTAAACGCACCCTGGTTCTCAGCAAGCTCTCCCCACCCCAAGGCCAAGTCCAATTCCGGGGCTGATCCCGACTGCGCACAGACCCGGAAGGCAGGCGGAAGCCGTGCCCGCCCCCACCCCACAGTGCCACCTGCATCCCTGGTCCCAGCCCCATCCAGCCCCCCCGTCTCCGACTGCAATGGCCCTGACACCTCCCTGCAGGAATGTGCAGTAGAGTGCTCCCGGAGGCGGACCGCGAGAACCAGCATCGGGGAAGCAGGCTGGCAGTATGTGAAGCTTTCAAAACGGTCCTGTCATTGCAGAGGCATCAGAAATGCTCCTGGGGACCCAAGGCCAGGGAGGCTCCGCACTGAGGCGGGAGCCCCCCTCCCGACCTTGGCACACACTGCCCGAGGCGTCCGCGCTGCCCACAGAGCCCGCAGAAGGCCTGGGCTCGCATCCACGGGTGCGCTATCCCCGCTGGAACACAGAAGCGGGGAGCCCACAGTCCAGGGACTGGGTCCTACACCTTCCTCTCCTCTTGCCTCCCCGTTCAAACCCCAAACGCCTGGGGCCACTCCTGACCCCCCCTCCACTCTCTCTCTCTCCCTGCACTCTCTCTCTCCCCCCCCCACTCTCTCTCTCTCTCCCCCCCCACTCTCTCTCTCAGCACAGATGTGCCAGCAGCAAGGCCTATCTGTCCACTTTGCAGACGTGTCTGGAATTAACCGCCAGCAGCTTTCCCACCGAAGGGGTGAGGCCGCCTCCTGCCTTGGCCGTGGCCCCAGTCTCCTCTCCATCCAGCTCCCACAGCGACTTTCTAAAATGTACATCGGGTCATGCCGCTCCTGTGCCCCAAACCTCCCCTCACCTCTGTGCTCCTCAGAGGCAAGGCCCTGGCAGTCTTTGCCGGGACCACAGTGACACGGCCGCCTGCCCCCTTCCCAACCGCACCTCCTGCCCCTGTCACCCGCTCGTGGCTGCCACACCGCGACTTCTCACACCAGTGGGCACCTCCCACGCTAGCTCTGACCCTGGGTCTCCCTCCCTCCCCTGGGCCTCGGCTCCTATCACCTTCTCGCACGTCTTCCTCCTGCTGCACACACTCGGGCCTGATACACGCCGTGTTTTCTCATTTCTCCTCTCCCTCCCTGGGTGGAATACAAGCTCCTGGTGGGCAGGGGCGGTCAGTGTGGTTCCTGCTGACCCAGCACCCGGCGCGAGCCTGGCACACAGTGGGCCCGCAGGAACACTGGCTGATGGAGAGTGAATCCACCCAACGGGAAGGTACACATCAAACAGATCCACAGCGGAGAGAAAAACCAATGACACGGGAAATGGCCATGACAGCAGTGTGGGTGACAGGCAGCTACCGAGACCTCCCAAGGGGGCCCTGGAGGAGGGCTGGGAGCTGGAATAGGGAAGCCAGTCCTCCGTCATCTCAGCGAGTTGGGAGCAATGCCCAGAGCAGTGGTCGGCAAACTCGTGAGCCGCAGTTTGCCTCTCTGTTGACTAATGAGTTTGCCGACCACTGACCTAGACCAGGGGTGGGCAACTTTTTGACTTGAGGGCCACAATGGGTTCTTAAACTGGACCGGGGGGCCGGAACAAAAGCATGGATGGAGTGTTTGTGTGAACTAATATAAATTCAAAGTAAAGGAGCGGAGGGGAGAGCAAGAGAACCGGATAGAA
Organism: Plecotus auritus; assembly: GCF_963455305.1. Lineage (NCBI taxonomy): Eukaryota > Metazoa > Chordata > Mammalia > Chiroptera > Vespertilionidae > Plecotus > Plecotus auritus. The sequence continues at coordinate 224,470,991 of NC_137772.1, forward strand.
CAGCCGGATCCGGCCCGCGGGCCGTAGTTTGCCCACGGCTGCCCTAGACTCTCGATTCCAATAATTATAGGCTGTTGTTGTTCTTTGTGATTAAGCCCCTATCCCAGTGGTCGGCAAACTCATTAGTCAACAGAGCGGCAAACCGCGGCTCACGAGCCACATGTGGCTCGCGAGCCGCAGTTTGCCGACCACTGGCCCAGAGCAATGCTTTCAGGTGTGGGAGGGAGGCAAATCCCGGGAAACAAGGTTTACAGCTGGAGAAACACCACCAATTCCAGTGAGAGCTCTGGGAGCGGGCCGGAGGGGGTAGTTGATCAAGTGCTCTTGGCCTTTAACTCTTTTGCATTTATGACTTTGATACAAATAAATAAAAATGTTTGTCAAAAAAGTTGAAAAAACATGACAACCCCCAGAGGAGCAGGCACAGCGTTTGGGGGCCTGGAGCCGGACCGGACTCCTTGGGCTCACAAACAGGCTCCCCTCGCCCCGCGCCCCCCCCCCTCCCCCCACATGGGCTGACTGTGGAAGCTCCTGCGCCTCTGTGCCCAGCGCCCAGTCTACGAGGCGGGGTGCTCCCAGCAGTGCTCGCAGTGACATCTGAAGGCGCCGACAGGGCTGGCTGCTGTAACTACTATCACGAACCTCAAACCTTACAAACCTTCGCGCTATTTGCCCCGGGAATCTCATTTTCAGGAATTTATCCCGGACAAGTGAGCGAGGATTTATGAACTTAGGTGTCTGTGTATATAAAACGCACAGTGGAAATGACCTGGCACCCGGCTCCGGGGCATTGCCGTCAGTGGACCTCCGTTAAGCCAGTTGCATTGTTTTTGGATGTTTCATGCGTGTCCAGGCTCACTGAGCACAGCCTGGTGACTACAGAGATCTGTGCTGGTTAAAACTAGATTGGAATTCTTTCTAACGACGTCGGCCCATTAATGTTTACAAATCAAGAAACCACCAAAGAATATACATCTTGTGCAGCCAAAGCAGCAGTCCTTGGGAAGAAATATGAGCCCCGTGGTCAGCCGCCCTCCCTCCTCCAGGAAGTACTCCCTGATTTCCCCTGGGGCCTGCTGATTATACATCTGTTCACGCCCACTATCTCCACACTTCCCTCTACCCCAGGATTGCCTGATACATGGCCTAGGGAGGGCCTGGCACATAGTGGGTCCTCAACAAATGCCTCCCGAGTGGGTCCCAGTTCCTTCCTGCCACCTGGGGCCTCACTTCTCTGGACACCAGATCATCTTCAGGGCCCTAAGAATCCGGAGCACTCTAAAAACCAGACAAAAGCAAGCTCACAAGCGTCTCTGAAAATAAGATAGTAACTTTCCGACGAAGTAAAAGCTACATGTTTACCTTCTCATACAGACTTTATACCAGCTGTGGGCAAACTACGGCCCGCGGGCCGGATCCGGCTGTTCTATCCGGTTCTCTTGCTCTCCCCTCCGCTCCTTTACTTTGAATTTATATTAGTTCACACAAACACTCCATCCATGCTTTTGTTCCGGCCCCCCGGTCCAGTTTAAGAACCCACTGTGGCCCTCGAGTCAAAAAGTTTGCCCACCCCTGCTTTATACCAATGCTTCCTTCAGAATGAGCTGACTCTCTCTCCCTCTCTCCCTCCCTCAGCACAGGTGCCTGCCGATGTACCGGACCTGCTTTTAGTCGGTTACCTGTGCTGCAAAAGCGCGTTCCAGCTGCTTGCCCGGGAGCCGCGGGCACTCACCTCTTCCAGGAAGCCGCCGAAGCTCTGCAGGAAGTACTTCCACCCGATGCAGGGCGTCAGGTGAAGCCGCAGTCTCCTCAGGAAATAGTGGAACTGGTTATCTGTCAGCTTGTAACAGAAATCCTTCAGCACTTGGCCAAAGTCCGAAGCCTTCACGAACCCCGTGTCCTCTTTGTCCACGGCAGAAAACGCCTGCGGGAGAAAAGAAACAGGCAGGTGCTACGTCCAGCGAAGGTTCCCGAGGGGTTTCCTTAGGGCTGCTCCTGTGCAATGCGAACGAGGCCCGGTGCATGCCGTCTGAGCGCTGACTCACTCAGCAGGTGCTGGAGCCTGAGGGACCCCGACAGGCAAGACGCGTGCGCCGTGCCAGACTCAGGCGATGCGCTCTATTCGCTCCTGTTCGGATACGCATTGGAAGGGGCGTGAAGGGAACCCTGGCCCCATAACTGGCCCGAGGTCTCTCCCTCATTCACTCCGGCTGCTTGGAGAGTAAACCACCAGGAACAGGAGGCTCAGGGCAACCCCACTGTGCCAGGCTGGCAGGTCTCAGGAAGGAGGTGGGGTCCCTCCATCACCCCCAGCCCGAGGCTGGTGCCGGGAGCTGCTGTCCTTTCCCCTCGGCCAGCCCGAGCCCGTGCCCTTGCCTCCGGGCGGACCCCCCTGCCCGGTGCCCATGCTGGTGGGGCCGGGCAGACCGTGCCAGCCCAGCGGCCCAGCAGCCACACTGGGAAAGTGCAAACACGTGCTATAGAAAGAAAGCACATTTTCCCATCTGCCCAAACAAAATCATTCACTTCTCCTGCACTAGGAAATCTGGATGAAGCGGTAGGTTAAGATCTTTTATGTTTAAAGTAAGACTTTGGTGCGTGCAGACCCCAAACCAAATTCCCTTGCAGGTGATCCTCCTCCAGAACTGCCTAGGCAGCCCATGAGCCCGGGCTGTGCCGTGTGCACTCACATGAACCGTAAAATGCTCCATGGCTCAGGTCTGCCCTCGGTCTGTGGGAGGACGAGGCGCTGTGCAAAGGGGCGAACCCTCCGGCCGCAGGCCAGGAAGCAGACTTTGAGCCTTCGCTCTGCTGCCCCCCAGGAGCCCCGAGCCGCTCTGAGCTTAGCTGCTGCCATAGAAACAGAGGGGCTGCACACCTCATGCTGCTCTGTTGACCATGGCACCTGGACGTGCACCTGTCGTGGGACGTGGCGGTCCTCGGCAGCTGTGACCACAGAGAGTGCTGTCCCCTGGCACCTGTGCTCCGAGGCGCCGGAAGCACTGCGGCTGTGCACTGAGCCTCGAGGACCTGAGGCGACCTGGGGCCTGCACGTCCCTGGGTCTGCGTGGTGCCCATGTCGGCCTAGCTGCCCAAGCACGGGATGAGGGGAAGAATCAGACGAGGAAGGGCCTGGGAATTCATAAAGCTCCACATAGCTGTAAGGGGCTGCAGTGTCATTTCAGAAACCAGACGCAGCTGGCACACGCCTGCAGCGCTGTGAGGAAATGCGTGCACGTGTCCGGTATGCAGACGGCTGTCCTTCCGCGCCGTCATTCCTTCCTCTCCTGCTGCCCCTCTGCAGCCCGCCTGCCACTCTCTTAACCAGGGACTCCCACCCTCTGGCTTAAAACCTCATGGCCTGAGAGGTGTTTCTCAGAAGTGACAGCCAGGGTTCCTCCCACAGGTTCCACGGGCCTTGGTTTGAGAAACATCCTGGCCCCCGTGCACACGTGTGCAGACCCCAGGCAGGGCGCCCTGGTGCGAGCTCTGGCGCTGAAAGGTTGCGGTGGGTTTTCTAGGTGGCCCGCATCATGCTCCCACTGAGCTTCAGACAATCAGTAAAATAAAGGCCAAGTGTTAAATCCTCAGAGAGCTCCTCCGTGCAAAAATGCCGGCTGGTCAAGATCAAGGCCAAGTTGTGGGCATTCCGGACTGCTTGCAAGCTGGCTGGCGGCCCACCTCTGTCCCTCGTCCCACCGCCGGCGAGTCTGCATGTGAGATGTGGCCAGCATCACACGCAGCTTTGCGTGCCCGGCTCAGACCGCAGCCTGCCCTCTGCAGCCCGCATTTGCTCTTTCTGCTGCTGCTGCTGCAGGGGAGACTGTGGGCCAAGCCGGGGGGCCGTGACCTCCCCGGGAACATGGCCCAAGCCCTGCTTTCCGAGGACCCTGACCCAGTCCCCAGGTCTTGGCACGCGCTAGGTGCCGCACAGATGCCAGCCTACAGTGCCAGTGTACTCGGTGGGCCTCCTAAACCCTCGCCAGCTCCTGGCAGTCTTCACGGAGTCTGGGCCACAGCCCCGCCCTAGCCGACCTCTGCAAGCCGCCTGCGTCACCCCCCCTCCCCCCCACAGGCCCAGCGCTCACCCACATGCTGAGCCCGCTCTCTCCTGAGGGCTCTGCCTCTGCCCTCTTTGCCTGGAGCCCCTCACCTCCTCCCCAGACCCAGCATTTGCTAAACTTGGAGCACTTTGCCTAGAGAACACGTGCTAGGGGGCGACTGAAAGCTTTTTTCTTTAAATATATTTTTCTAATCCTCACCCGAGGATATGTTCATTGATTTTCTAGAGAGAGAGAGAAAAAAAGAAGAGAGGGAGAAACATCGATCAGTTGCCTCCCGTACGTGCCCTGACTGGGGATCAAACCTGCAACCTAGGTATGTGCCCCGACCAGGGATCGAACCTGCGACCTTTTGGTGTATGGGACGATGCTCCAACCCACTGGGCACCGGTCAGGGGATGGGAGCTCTGTGTGGAGCAAGCATGGCCAGACACCGGCTCACGGAGCATACGATCTGAGCCGATCCTCGGAGGTGCGACACCCGGGGCGTGGAGAGGCGGGAGGGGTCCCGGAGGAGGGAGGGGCTCGCAGCCCTTCCTCATGACCCACAGAGTCCCAGGGCGTCGGCTGCCACAGTGCGAGCCGTCAGCCGTACCGTGGCCAGAGCCGGGCCGGAGGCGGCCACCACTTTCTGGACGTTCTTCAGCACCTCGTCCGGACTCAGTTTTGCAAAATTGACGGGCACGTCCGGCTCGCTTTCTCTGGGCTCAGGTCCGGATGCCTTGCTGTCCTCCACCGCCCTCAGGAAGTCAAGGTAATTGATGGAATTGTTTTGCCAGCTGATTCCCAAACTGGTCCCCAAGGAAGAAAAAAAAAGGAATATATTAATTCAAAAATCCTACCACTTATTCATTCAACACGCACTAGCTGAGCACAGAATAGGGTGGAGAACAGGAATAATGTGAAGGCACCGCTCCCCGGCCTGTGGGTGCACGCATGCCTGCATACCAATTAGCCACAGCGGCGGACGGGCACTCACAGAACCTGCAAGCTCCGGGAGCAGGGTCAGGGTTGGGAGAGGTGAGCGTGTGGGCCACTGCCGGCTGGTGAGGCCACAGGCGGCCTGGCCTGAGGCTGAGGCGTGAAGGCTGACCATAGGGGCTCAGTCTGGAGAGAAGCTGCAAGAGGCCCCACGAAGGAATCTGGCCCATGACCGGGGCAAATGGAGGTGCCTCGGCAGGGCTGACACTGGCAGAGCGGTGTTCCGGGGTAGTCAGGAGGCAGGCCTGTGGAGCGGGGGTGGGGCCAGGCCAGATGGAGGGTGATGGAGGGCAGGGGTTGGTCCTGGAGATCTGAGCTGATGAGACCCTGCCCTGAGCACGGCTGGGGAATCTAAAAAGAAGAGAAATGCGGCAAAGACAGAAGAGAGGGACTGATAAAACACCCGATCGTTCCTTTACAAGAATGGCTAAGGTTGATTGTCAAGCTGAAAGACATTTCACAAAACCTATTTAGTTTAGCAGTTCCTCAGAGAACAAGTCCGTCTGAGTAAGCGTGTCAGCAGGACATCCCCGTAGAAACAGCCCCTCCTGCCTCTGCTCCAACACCCAAGTGCCTTTAAACCCTGCAAGAACACATGGTGGGGGGCGGGGGGGGGGAGGGAACCAAGGTTCCATGAGAACGTAACGCAAGTTTACTGAAGATGCAAATAACTCAAAGTTTAACCGCATTCAGAGCTCCCAGCTCTGTCACCTAAGTTCTGGGCGTTCCTGGCACGTCAACACCCAAACTTCCTTTCAGCAGGAAGGGGCGTGTCCAAGAGGAGGAACCCGGATTCCTGGTGAGCAGAGGGAGAAGCTCCCGGGAGGGAGAAGCTCCTGGTGACTCAGAGGGAGAAGCTCCGAGAGAGAGAGAGAGAGAGAGAGAAGCTCCCAGGGACTCGGAGGGAGAAGCTCCCGGGGAGGGAGAAGCTCCTGGTGACTCAGAGGGAGAAGCTCCGAGAGAGAGAGAGAGAGAGAGAGAGAGAGAGAGAGAGAAGCTCCCAGGGACTTGGAGGGAGAAGCTCCCAGGGAGGGAGAAGCTCCCGGGGCGAGAGTGGCTCCTAGGGACTCGGGGGGAGAAGCTCCGAGGGAGGGAGAAGCTCCCAGACTCAGAGCCGTGTCTCCGCCCCACAGCTGCAGAGCAGCCGACCTGGCCCAGCCCACGGCGCTGGCTCACGATGGAGACACAGGGAGAGGGTAATCAGCTCTATTTCATCAGCAGGGTAAACTGCCAACTTGGTATTAAAATTTAGTAATAAAATCAAATGCATATGCTAATCTTCTTGGTATTATTTAGAAAAATCTATTTTGGATCTAGAAAAGAATAATCTACATATAATTACAAATAACGGAGCTGTTTCTCATCAAGGGGTCTTTGAGAAAAAACAAGCAACCGAGCCAGGGACCCTCATTAAGGTTTCAATCCCTACGGAAGGGATCGCCCTACTGAAAGGTGGACCACAAAAATCCCACAGTCCTTCTGTCGTCTATAAATGCACCGAGACTCACTGTGTTTTAAAAGACTCTCATACTCATTTAGTTAATTATTTATCGGGTGCTATTTTCCCATGATTTATTCATCGAGTGCATATGAATTCCTGTTCAGCTGGAAACAGGTTTAGTGAGAGGAGACCCTATCTCAGGAAGAAGAGAGCACAAAGGCATTTGAAGATGAATCGGTCCTCCTTCTCTCTCTCCCTCTCTCTCCTCTCTCTTTCCACACACACACACACACACACACACACACACACACACCCTAGCATGGGACTTCTCACAGCTTGAACACAATGGAGCAATGTCTTCAACATTTTAAGGGAAAAGAATTTCCTCCCTAGGACTTTATGCTCAGACAAGTTATCAATCTGTGTGAAAAAGAATTTAAAAGTTTTCAGACAAACAAGAACTCAGAACATTTACTTCCCGTCCACTCTTTCTTAGGAAATACGTCAGGAAGTACTCCAGCAAAGTAAGGATGTAAGTTAAGAAAGAGAGAGATGTGAAAAGCTGGGAATGGGGGGTCCAACCCAGGAGCATGATGGGGCAGACAGGGAGGCTCTTGGGCATCGGACCTAGGACAGGAGGAGGGCCAGGCGCTAGGATGGAGCACCAGGGGAAGAGCCCGGGAGAACAGGAAGTGGGGCAGATGCAGGAGAACCTGGAGCTGGACATTGAGCTTTGCCTGAGCCTGTGCTCCTGGAAGCCAGTGACGGTTAAACCAATCGCCCTCCCCTGACGTCCTTGGACACGGCTTACGGCAAAGAACCAGCTTTCCCACCTGACTCAGAAAAGCCTCCTACGTTTGCCCATGACCAGGTGGGCACAGCCCTCCCAACGCCTAGTTTAGAAATGATTGCCTGAACTTTCTTTCACTCTCTGACCAATATGGACAAAATTGACTTGACCAAACTTTAACTAAGCTTCCCTGTCAGCACTGGGATGGGGAACAGGCCCTCCGCCATGGTCCCTCGGGACACCCTGACCACAGAACAGACATTTCCTGCCACAGCGTCTGGTCACACTGCCCACTCATCGCGTTACCCCACACTCAGGCCTTTCTTTATTCTTCCCCATAAAGGCCTTTATGCCTACACTTGGAGATGCTTGTAGATTTCCTGGTCAGGGAAACCCCCTATTGCAAAAGCCCTCCTTTCTCCATAACCATAGTCCTCCCCTCTCTATTGCAATAGCCCTCCTTCCCCCATAACCATAGTCCTTCCTCCCTATTGCAATAGCCCTTCTTCCCCCATAACCATAGTCCTTCCTCCCTATTTCAATAGCCTTTTCAAATAAAGTCTCTCTTTACTTGGTCTGCATTTGTCTTTATTTGACAAGGTAACATAAAGGCAAATAATGCAAGAAAGACAAACAGGAAATTAAAAACTTCAGGAAAAAACCTATCAATAAAATCAGAGTATAAACATGAAGCAAACTTAGTAAGAGTGGGTTTCAATGGAAAGAACTACAAAACATAGACTGTATTTGAGGAGGAGTTCCTAGGGAAACCCCAAAAAACATAAGGGACAAAAACAAGGATGCTGGAGGAAATGGACAGCTAGAGCAACATTAAGGACAGCCTAATTCCTACCCACATCAACATAAAACCTCACACTAAACGCATGAGAACCAGATTTAGACATGACACATTTTGGAATTACCAGACAGGACACTTAAATTAACTGATTAATATATAAAGGGCTCTAATGGAAAAGGCAGACAACCTGCAAGAACAAATGCATAATGTCAGCAGAGTGGTGGAAACGCTAAGAAAGCATCAAAAGGAAATGTTGGAGCCCAGCTGGCGTGGCTCAGTGGTTGAGCATCGATCTGTGAACCAGGAGATCACAGTTCAATTCCCAGTCAGGGCACATGCCCGGGTTATGGGCTCGATCACCTGTGTGGGGCATGCAGGAGGCAGCCGATCAATGATTCTTTTCATCATTGATGTTTCTATCTCTCTCTCCCTCTCCCTTCCTCTCTGAGATCAATAAAAATATATATGTATTTTTAAAAAGGAAATGCTGGAATTAAAAAGCAGGGCAATAGAAATGAAGAACGCCTTTGATGGGCTCATCAGTAGATCAGACATAGTTGAGGATAAAAATCACTGAGCTTAACAATGTGTTAATAAAAACTTCCCAAATGGAAATTCAAAGGGAAAAACAAGTTAAAAGAAACAGAATGTAATATAAAACTGTGGGGCAATTTCAAAAAGTGTAACATCCACATAATTAGAATACCAGAAGGAGAGAAAAAGAGAAAGGAGCAGAAAGAGCATCTGAAGTAATAATGGCCAAGAATTTTGCAAAATTAACAACAGACAGAAAGCACAGATCCAGAAAGTTCAGAGAACACCAAGCAGGATAAATACCAAAAAATCAACACCTAGGCATGCCATATTTAAACTGCAGAGAACTGAAGACAAAGAGAAAATCTTGAAAGAAGCCAAAGGGAGGGAAAACCTTACCTACAAAGGAACAAAAATAAGAATTACATGGTACTTCTCATCAGAAATCATGCAAGAAAAGAGTGGAATGACATAATTAAAGTGTTGAAAGAAAAAAATCAGCAACCTAGAATTCTATATCCAGTGACATTATCCTTTAGAAGTGAAGGAAAATAAAGACTATCTCAGGCAAACATAAACCTCAGGAATTCATCACCAGCTGCCCTGCCCTTCGAAAAATGCTAACGGAGATTCTTCAGAGAGAAGGAAAGTCATGTAAGTTAGAAACTCAGATCCACATAAAGAAAGGAAGAGCATCAGAGAAGGAATAAACGAACGTGAAACAACGTCTTTTACTTTCCTAACTCTCAGTTGACCTGACAATGATTTTTCTAAGTAGTAACAATGCATTGGGTGATCACAGCTTGTGGATAAGTGCGAAGGTGAAGGACAGCGGGTCATAAGGGACAGGAGGAAGGATCTGGAAATCTCTGTCATAAGTCACTGCCCACCCAGGAGCCGGCATCATGTTGGTTGAAACTGACTTAGGCTACTTGTTCGTGTACCAGGATACTGCAAACTGTAGAAAAACCATGGAAAGAGAGAGATTTCCTAAGTGGGGTGAGTTAGGGGTTTAATTACTGATAACAACCACATGGAAACGTAAGAAACAGAGAAAATAAGATTAACTCCAGGGAAAACAAGATGCTCCATTGAAAAGGAAAAGTGATCAGCTAATCACAATAATACAAGCCCTGAATACTGGTCTCCCCCAAACCGGGAAGCAGCAGATGGGAAAAGTAACACCTGTGGAGACATGTTTGCGTGTGTTTCCGTGGGGGGTGGAGTGGAGGCTGTGGGAGAGGTGGCTGGTGGCAGGTGACGGTGAAAAAGCGTTAAATGCGTACCTTCCTGCTTGGAAGTCAACAGGCACAGCCTAACAGCACAAACTCAAGAAGCAGCTATACAACCCGTCCCTCCGAAACGCGAAGTTAAGCACCAAAAGATGTCACGTAAGCATTGGGAGTTGGCCCCGGGGAGGGGACATGAGGACAGTGGCCCCGTGGAGCTACCGGATGCCTGCCGAAGCGCAGGCAGAACTCGGGTAAAATAAGAACGAACGTTAAAAAGGGTGCTTAAGCTGCTGACACATCAGGGAACACTAAGCATTTAAGCTGCTTTTTCTTTTTGCTTCAGGGCGACGCAAGCCCATTAGAATGTAGCCGGGCCAAAGGGAGATGTGGGGGTCATTTCAACGTCGAGTCTGTTTGGACAGAGAAGGAGAAAGGAAAGCCACCGACTCCTTCCTCGAACGGGCCAGCCAGGGAGAGCAAACCTGCCCAGGAGCTCGGCCAGCTCCGCCTCCTTGAGGGGACAGCCGCTGTCCCGCAGCGCCCTCTGCAGCTGGCACAGGGACACCGAGCCGCCGCCGCACGTGTCCAGCTTGGTCAGCGCCTTCCTGATGTCTTCACAGTGGTCCTTCAGCTTCTCCCTGAAGGAGAACACAGGTCAGGCGCCCACAGGGAAACAAGCACCTCCTTAGGCGAGGGTTTCACCATCGCCCCAATGTGACGATCGGTGATTCGTTAAGGACCGGCTCTGGCCCTGGCCAGTTTGGCTCAGGGGACAGAGCGTTGGCCTATGGACTGAAGGGTCCCAGGTTCGATTCTCAGTTGGGGAACGTTGCGGGCTTGATCCTCAGTAGGGGGCATGCAGGAGGCAGCCAATCAATGATTCTCTCGCATCCTTGATGTTTCTATCTCTCTCTCCCTCCTTTTCTCTCTGAAATCAATAAAAATCTATTTTTAAAAAAAAGAACTGACTCTGAAGCTGCTTTGCAGCCTTGATGCGACATTTACGGAGAGAGGTGTACGTGTGCATGCCTGTCACAGTATCATCACCAGCCAGACTGCGCAGGAGGGACCCAGTCTTATCTCGTTACTAGAACCAGTGCTGTGAGAATGGGGCCAGGAATGAAAACGCGGTGGTTTCTATACAGATGTGGTATTCCCCCAGGAAAGCTCCCTGGGCACCTACTGCCAGAAACTGCTGTGGGCACCGGGGTACACCCAGTGACTCCGAGTGGCCCCTACAAGTTACATTCCAGCGGGCAGGGCAGATGGCACTGAAGGCATCCGTGCCCGCCCTGCACAGGGGTTAGTGGGTCAGGAGAGAGCCGGGGGCAGGACTGGGAGTGGCCACCGTGGGAGAGGGTGTGGGTAGGTGTCACCGGGAATGTGGCCCAGGAGCAAGACTGAGCTGAAGGAGTTGGCGGGCAGCTACCTGGGCACAGCAGCGCTGGGGGCCAGGGCCAGCCGGCGCCAAGGCCCCAGGGCAGCTGCGCTGGCGGGGTAGCAGGGAGGGGAGGGCAGTCAGAGTCAGCAGAGGGAAGGCCCAGGGACCCTCGTTTGGGATCAGGCACTTTGTTGTTAGAGACTGCCACCCTCTGTGCAAGCAACTGGCAGGCCCGGGCCTCGCTGTGAGCCCGCCCCCTTGTTCCTCCCAACAGCCCTGTGAGGGAGGGGCCCCGTCACCCCACTGGACAGACAGGAACGAGACAGGGCCCTCGGGGCAGCGGGCATGCTCCCTCTAGAGCAGGGGTGGGCAAACTTTTTGACTCGAGGGCCACCATGGGTTCTTAAACTGGACCGGAGGGCCGGAACAGAAGCATGGATGGAGTGTTTGTGTGAACTAATATAAATTCAAAGTAAAGGAGCGGAGGGGAGAGCAAGAGAACCCTCCGCTCTTTCAGCTCCGCGGGCCGGATAGAACAGCCGAACGGGCCGGATCCGGCCCGCGGGCCGCAGTTTGCCCACCCCTGCGAGTCTAGAGGCTGGTTTGCCTGCAGAACGTGCTCAAGTTCTAAACGTGCTATGATTCCGCTTCTCAGGAAAGTTCTCTGACCACAAAGAATGCATGGGACTGAGAGAGCGTGGGTAGTTGTGGATGGCACACCTCGGCCACCAGGTCTCTCCCCAGCCTTTCCCGCCGCACTGAGCAGCGCGCTTGTCCACAGCCTAAGCGAGGCTCAGAGCACACAGCTCGCCGCACGGCAGCGTGAAAGCCTGGGAGCTGCGCTCGGGGTGACTGCTGCTGCTCTGGGTCCGTCCGGTTCCTGTCTGAACAGTGACACGGAAGCCAGTGTCATGGCCAGCGGGACGGCCACTGCGACCAGCGCCCCCCCCCCCCGCCCCCCCAGCCTCTGAGGAGGCGGCTGAGCCGGCCCAGGCTCTGCGTTCTAGGACTGGCCCAGGAGGCGGCCGGGACCCCAGGGCGGCGCTGATTCCAAGTCTTCAGCTCAGACTCCGGCAAAGAAAAAGCAAGACCTGGAAACACACCGAGTTGGAAGGAGGATTTCTCTAAGTGAAAAAACTGCGTTCAGGCACTTCAAACTCACTCCCTCAGGCTTAAGGGGCAAATATACCACAGTGGTCACGTGAACTGAGCACGACTCCCGTCTGTCAGTCTCATCAGTGTCCGTAGAAACAAGGGGAAAGTCCCGGAAACACTGCACCTTAGGGATGACCTGGAGGACCAGCATTTAGATGCGGCCGTCTGAAGGGGCCACCTGCCAGTGTCGTCACTGAGAAAACAGAGGTGGGTTGTGGTTTAATGGAATCAGGCTCGTCTAGCAGGAGGCTGACCCCGCAGAGGAGGCGAGAGGGCAGGGCAGCCGGCTGGCTGGGCTTGGCCGTCAGGAACCCCCCAGCTCCCAGGCTCCCAGGCAGAGGGCAGGGAAGAGCGGCCGCAGGGAGTGAGGCTGGGCGCTCCCTCCCACCTCGGTGCTCACACGTGGCGGGGGAGGGGTGGTAATGAGGCCGGCCCTGTCTGGTGAAGATAAACCCACTTTTTCATTAGCGCTGGGGCATGTTTGATTTACACCCATCTTATGCATACTTTTTCCTTACTTTTCTAACTCCACCCTTTATAACTCAGTCACCTCCCCATCAGGGGCGGCACGCTACCTTCCCCTTCACCCCCGTGGCCCTGGCACCTCATTTCTGCACTGCTGGGCCTCTTACTGACTTTGGGGGTTCTTCAGCAACAAGTCACGCACTCACTCGCGGGCTCTCTGAGGGGGGGGGACAGAGCTGAAGTGACAGCGGGACGCGGGTGAAACAGTCCCGGGCGGCAGGGGGCAGGGGGCAGGGGGCAGGGGGCAGAGCCCAGGCCCGGGCAGTGCTGGTGGGGGACCAGGACGGAGACAGGCCAGGAAAATCTGCCCCAGCTCTGTGGTCACTCAAACAGGGCAAAGCCCGCTCCCAGGTGACACACGTTTAAGGTACGACATTGGTCACTGGCTTTCCCCTTTGAAGAGAACCCTCCCGGTCCCACAATCCAAACACGACTTGGCGGGACCCTCTGCACGCCCCTCCTGGGCCTCGCGGCAGGCCCTGCGCGTGGCATCGCTGCCGTCACGCGGACCTGCCGTCCAAGTGCCTTTCCCATCAGCCCTCGGTCACACCGGCTGCCCAGGCTGCGTGGCGGCAGCTGTTTCGTGCCCTTTGGGGCCGCACTTCACCGCCCGCGCACGCACTGGGACCAGCCGCACTTCGCTGCCCACTGCTAACCCGAGGGCCTCGCCTGCATTCTTTCTTTGGCATCAAGTCCTTAAAATCGAAGTACTGAGTCCGAGACTCACTCACTCATCCATTCAACAGATACTCGCCGGCGCCTATTGGTGTCAGGCACTGGCCGGGACCGGCGTGTCTTTGTGCCCCTGCACCCTAGTTGCCCGGGAAGGGCCGGGCCACGTGCAGTAAATGCCTGAGAGGGACAGGTCTCCGAGTGGCGGGCCGGTGCACGGCGGGCACTCTGCGGGGCCCTGTGACCGTGCAGCTTCGTCATGTCGCCAGCCCAGAGGCCGCAGCTCAGAACGACGTCTGCTACGGGTGTGGGTGGTCAGACGGCAGCTCCTGGCCCGGGACACGCCGACTCACCTGGCTGGCTCGGCCGTGTCCGTGCCCGGCGGCGGGGCTGGGTGCTGCTCTGGGCGCTCCTCCCGCGGTGGCTCCCGCGGTGGCTCCTGTGGCAGCGGCTTCGTGAAGTGGCCCATGAAGTTGGAGCGGTCCTCCGCATAGGGCCGGTGCACGTCGGCCGAGTACGTGATCCCCAGGTGGTGCAGGAACTCCGGGTACGTGATGTGCCCCCTCCCCTTGGTGTCATAGCTGCAGAGAAGAGCAAATGTGGTCAGTGCCCCGCTCTGATGGTGCCGCCAGGGCGCCCCGGCCCCTCACACGCAGCGCTTTGCCGGCCAGCAGCACCGGCTCGCCCGGGGGCCAGTGACCAGGGCCTCGGGCCTCGGGCCTCAGGCCGCCCCTGCTCGGAGCCTGCATTTACCGAGTCCCCAGGCCACTCGCAGGCACGTGGGAGTTTGAAACCACTGCTCGTCCTACAGAAGGCTCACCCCATACAAGGTGGTCCTGGCCACCCCAAAAGACGGCAACCGAATCTGCTCGCCAGCCGTGCTGACTGATGGAAACACGCTGTGCCCGCAGGAAGGCAACCAGCCCTTCCATTCACTCGGCAGCTTGTTACCGAGCGCCGCACGGGAGGGAGCTACGCTGGGGTTAGAAGAAAAGCTTCGGAAAGCACGTTCAAGCTTAAGGCGCAGCAAGTGAACGCGGCGGGAGTCAACCCCGCCTTGCCTTTGAAGCGATGCTGGTCCCACGCGGCCACGGAGAGAGACCGGCGAGGAAGGGAGATAAGAATCACGCTCCGTACCTTTTGTGTCACTTCCTATTACTGAAGTTCTTCTGCGTTATAATTCGTTTAAAAAGGCACAATGGAGGGCTTTTATCTCCCGACATTATTCGAATAGAATTACTTCAAATAAAATGTGTTAAGGCACATTGCCAGTTTTCTTTAAAGGGAAAAAAAAAGCCTTATTTATTTTAACAGCAAGATCTTGGTCCTCATCTAACCAATAAAGGTGGCACTTGCGGGTGCGATTTCCGAGGAACTCCGAGTCACAAGGACCAAGCCTGTGTTTAAACAAGGTCGCAGCGTCACTCTCCGCGGGCTGTGGCGGGCGGTGCCTGCGTGGGAGTGCGGGCGCTTTCCCGTGCAGAGCGAGCCTCCCTCTGCTCCTTGTGGGACAAGAGGCTGAAGGACCGCGGAACCCCCAGTTCCGGGACAGCCAGCCCTTTGCCTCAGTCTTCACTGGGTAACAATGAAGAAAATGCATTCATCGACCAGCTGACTTTCTTGTCTGTAAGGGAGCCCACGCATGTGCCCGCTGTGCCCCAAGCCCTTGGCCATCAGATGGACCCACGATCTAACCTACTGAGAAAGAAAACGGATGGGGGGCGCACTGGCCCTGTGTCGGAACTGATCTAAACAAAGGAAGGATTTTGCAAGAATCTCAAGTTGCTTTGCTAAATTAGACCCAACACAGCCCACCAGTTCTAAACTTGGCCAACACTTCAGCCCTCCACTTTGAAAAAATGAAGGGCTAGGAAAGGGCTAAGCTCTTTGTGAGCTTGCCCCGCAGAGGACGTGCGAGGCACACGCGGCCCTGGGGGGGCCAGCAGCGCTCACATGTACGGAGGGGGGTGGGGTTCAGACAGGGACCTGGACCTGGAGGTGGAAATGAGTGTCAGACATCTGCCCGGGATGCTGCCATGGGGCCGGGTGCAAGCGCAGCCACAGCCACAGCCACAGCCAGGACGCATCTGGAAAATGTAACCAGCTGCCGAGGCCCTGGGGGACCACTCCACGTGACCAGAGCTTATTTTCTTCCAGCAAATCACGTGTCTATGAGCTGCTGTCCAACTCTGGCCTCCATCGCTAGTGACGGGGAGGCTGTGCGGCTGCTGAGTCGCAGGAGAGCTGAGCCTGGGGCAGTGACTCCCGGCTCCTGGGCCACGAACCCCGTCTGACTGGTGGCTGCGCTGCCCCTGGTTCTCGTGCCCCGAGGCCAGCTCGCTAACCAGGCTGCTTGCTGCGGGCACAGGAGCCAGGGCCCAGGGCCCAGGACAGACAGGGCTCCCTCCTCGCCCCCAGCAGTGACGGAACGTTGGTGCTGATGTGCAGCCGGCCGGGAAAGAGCGCGCCAGCGCCGGTGCCACTCACCGCATCCACAGCTTCTCCAGTTCTCGCGGCGTGAGGGGAACGTCGAAGCCGTACAGCGCGTTCTTTATGTCCCGTCGACGAAGAATGCCGGCGCCCTCATGATCGGTTTCTGGAAAATTCTACAACATCAGGAGGTGGCGTTTAGCAGCACAGCACGGGGCTCTGTGGCAGTGCAGAAGGCTTCCCGTTGTCAATCTCTGGGATATCCTAACCTATTGGCCTCCACATCCACCTGCTTAACCACCTTTCACCCGGGTCCCAGCCTCCTCATCTCTCCCCTCGGAAGGTGCAGGGGTCCTCAAACTTTTTAAACAGGGGGCCAGTTCACTGTCCCTCAGACCGTTGGAGGGCCGGACTATAGTTTAAAAAAAAACAACTATGAACAAATTCCTATGCGCACTGCGGGCCCGGGACGCATCGGCTGCTAAGCAGGACAGGCAGCGCACCCGGCGGGCCAGATCAATGTCCTCGGTGGGCCGCATGTGGCCCGCGGGCCGTGGTTTGAGGACGCCTGGTGAAGAGCACCCAGGACAGGGCTCTGGGCCGGCGGGCTGGCCTCAGGGAGCGCGTGGTCTCAGGTGTGACCTGGACTCTTCTCCTGCCAGACAAACTGGGCTCTAAACAATGAGAATAAAGTCCCCCCCACCACCTGCCACACACACCCCCCGAGCCTGAGGAGGAGGCTGTGGCCGGGCTTCCTGCGGTACCTCTCAGAGCAGCGGCTGTGGAGGGGAATGAGGGACGCGGGACTCCCCCTGCATCACGGCAAGCTGCTGTGGTGCCATTTTAATGTCCCTGAGGGGTTATTGGGGGCTTATCGGGGATTTGAGGGGACCACCAGAAGAGCAGGTACCCCTGGCACTCAGCACTGCCTTACACCGCTTCCGACCACCAGCCATGAGCCCTCCCCGTCCCCCTTCCCCCGCCCTCGGCGAGCACTGCGCAGTGGAGGACGGGAGCGCCCCGGGATCGGGAATGAGGCAAGGGCGCATCTTGTGCCGGGTCAGGGCGGGTTAGCAAGAAAGAGGGGCGAAAGGGATGACGCTGGGACCGGAGAAAACCCCCCATCATTGTTCATAGAGGAGCTGACTGTATGCGCAGGAATACGAAAGTCCACAAATGAAGTCTTAGATTCTAAGACTTAGAATAAAAGAATTCAGCAAGAACTCTGGATCCCATGACAACAGGCAAAACCGTCCATGGTTTTAGGTTCAGACACAGACAATGAATTTTAGAAAATAACGTTTACAAATAGCATCAAAAATAGGAAGTCCTAGGAATAAACCTTAGGAATGCTGGCAGAACTTCTACACAGGAAAGTCTAAAGCTTGATGGGGAGAGTCTAAAAATACAAAATAGGTGGAACTAGCTCTTCCAACTCACCGTGGATTGAAGAGTCCAAATAGCAAAGGTGCCATTTCTCAGCAAACACCCCAGCAGGTACTGCTTTCTTGGTGGAACCTGACAAACAGACTCAGAAACCCTTGGAGGGCGAGGGCAGGGGCTAGCCTCCCCGCAGACCAGGATGTGTTACTGCGTGACGGTGTCTCTGAGGAGGCGGTGTTGGTGCCAGGACCAACGGACCAACAGGACAGAACACTGCCAGGGCCTCGAGGCAGGACGGGGTGGGCTTTACAGAGAATGGAGCGAGGAGGGCTGATCGCCGTGTGGAAGTAGGGAGCCAGACCCCTGCCTCATGACACACAGGGACAAGGGTGCTGACTGCAGGCCCCGAGCGTGGAAGTGAGGTGCTAAGCGCCTAGGAGAGGAGGCGGACTATCGTCCTGGCTTCTTCAACAAGACCTACTGGGAAATGTCAGAACACCTCACTATGGTAAAAGGGACTACCATTTCAAAAGACAGCCCTTAAAAGCGTGCAGACAGAGCACAGACTGGGAGCAGGCACGCGCATCGCGTGGCGCCACGAAAGACTCGCCGCCATCCACAGCGAGGGCTCTGGCTGGCCGGTGGGAAGGAGGCAGGCAGCCCGGTGTGAGAACCGCAAAAAGGCGCACGCTTCACAGGAAGGAGCCCGTCTGGCGGGTAAGGTGAAAGCTGCACAAATGCTCACTAGAGTGCAGGAGACACTGCCACATCTGCTAGAGGGACAGACACAAGCCGTGGAGGGCGCTGGGGCCACGTGGGGTGGCTGAGCCGCGTCACTGAAGGCCGTGGCCACAAAGCCAGAGCACGTGCTGCCCGGCCCTGCACGGGGAGAGGGAGCCCTGGAAACCTTCTATTCCTCCGTCCGGGTGCTGGTTACACGGGGACATGATTTGCAGGACATGGTGACAACTTAAACGCATTCAAGAATACATATACATTACTGCTATGTACATTGTAAGACACAGATGTGCACATCCTATCTAATAAGAGAGTAATATGCAAATTGACCGTCACTCCAACACACAAGATGGCTGCCCCCATGTGGACACAAGATAGCCACCACAAGATGGCCAGCAGGGGAGGGCAGTTTGGAGGGATCAGGCCAGTAGGGGATGGCAGTTGTGGGCGATCAGGCCAGCAGGGGAGGGCAGTTGTGGGCAATCAGACCAGTAGGGGAGGGCAGTTGGGAGGGACCAGGCCTGCAAGGGAGGGCAGTTGGGGGTGATCAAGCCTGCAGGGGAGAGCAGTTGGGGGGGACCAGGCCTATAGGGGAGGGAAGTTAGGGGTGACCAGGCCTGCAGGGGAGGGCAGTTAGGGGTGACCAGGCCTGCAGGGGAGGGCAGTTAGGGGTGACCAGGCCTGCAGGGGAGGGCAGTTAGGGGCAATCAGCCTAGCAGGGGAGCAATCAGGCATCAATCAGGCTGGCAGGGGAGTGGTTAGGGGGTGATCAGGTTGGCAGGGGTCCCATATTGGAGAGGATGCAGGCTGGGCTGAGGGACACACCCCTGTGCACAAATTTCATGCACCGGGCCTCTAGCATTATATATGCATCATTATATACATATGTTATTGTATCCACTGTAGAGTCACATCTTTAAAAACAACTAAGCTTCAAGAAATTAGGTCTTGATGGTTTCAAAGTCCCTTTAAAAACAATGTGAGTGTACTCATTACCACTAAACGGGTGGCTTAAAAATGGCTAAGATGTCATTTTATGTTGTGAATTTACTGCAATTTAACAACAACAACAAAAGCTTACTGCCCGTGAGGCCTGCTGGGACCTGTCCCCTGCCTGCCTCGCCCTGCAAACTGCCCGGTCGAGCCCTTGGACACGTCCCTGCTGAACTGTCTGCAGCCCTCCATGCGGGCAGTCCCCCGGGCCTGGCCTTGGTTCAGTCCCGACAGCCTCCGCATCCCACCCTGCCCAGCACCTGCGGTCCTTTCGGTGGCCTCTCCCTCCTGGAGCCCCACCGTGGGAAAGCCCCCACTGCAGTGTGCACAACCCCAACGCCCCTGCTGCACCCCCCGTCTGTGCAGGCACAATCCTGTCTTTCTGTCTCTGTGGCTTTCACACCCTGCAACAGTGCGCAGTGAGCTCATAATAATGTTTACTGAAGAAACCGATGAACTTATTTCCTGAAAACACTTCACTAGAAGTGAGCCTATTAGCTGCCCCTGGGACGGCTCCTGCGTCTCCCAGGACTCAGCTGTGCTGCCCAGGGCGGAGCCAGGCTGGGCCGCCAGGTGACTGTGAAGATGACTCAAGGCCGAGTCCTGCATCCTTCCGGGGGTCAGCGGGCCCTGGTAGGTGAGCCCCAACAGCGGTGCAGCAGAGGGGAGGCCGACTCCAGGCCTTCGATCACTTTCACGACCTACACACGCCACAGGCCAGAAGCCCAGAGCGGGGGCCAGGCATGACCCGCCCCTGCTGTCCCCGGGCGGCACGGCACGGCACGGCATAACTCGTCCCGTCTGCAGGTTCAGAGCCCAGCACCAGCTCCTCCAGAGCTTCACTCCACGTAAGCCAAGGAGTGGCGGGTGCCCCATGCAGGGACGGCACGGACAGGGTCCTTCAGCCCTGCGGCCCAGAGCGGGGCCACGTGTGGGCTGTGCTCCATTCCGGACAAAGCGGCTCCCTTCCCTCCCTCCAAAGACGCCCTTCCTCTGTCACCCTGTGTTCCCTCCCTCCCCACACCCTGCCCGCCCAGTGCCAGAGAGGGGGGTTACCTGGCAGCACAGCGTGGGCCCCACCAGACCCCACATGGCTGGGGATCTGCAGAACTGGGGCCACGAGTGCTGTGGGCCTGAGTGTGGACACACCGCCAAGGAGGGGGGTCCACCGAGAGGGAGGAGGTCAAGCCGGCCAGGAGGGGACCCGCCGGAGGAGTGTGTGGGGCCAGAGGAAGTGGTTCAAGAAGGAGGGACTGCAGGCGGGACATGGACCTCTGCCTGCAGCCCCGGCCACTTTCCATCAGCCTGTCCTCTTCCCCACAGCGCCCGTCGGCTCTGTGACTGCCTTTCTCATCAGCGGTCCCCTCCCTGGCCGGCGAGCTGCGTGAGGCACAGTGGGCTCTCCTAAGAGGGGATGGAGTCAGGGGATAGGGGACAGGGGACAGGGGGTGGGGCGGGATGGGGACAGAGATAGGGGATGAGGATAGGAGGCAGGGGATGGGGATAGGGGATGGGGACGGGGGTGGGGACAGGATCAGGGGACAGGGGACAAGGGATGGAGACAGGGGATGGGGACAGGGGACAGGGGATGGAGAGAGGGGACAGGGGGTTGGGACATGGGATAGGAGATGGGAACGGGACAGGGGGTGGGAACAGGGGATAGGGGGTGGGGACAGGGGATAGGGGGTGGGGACAGGGGACAGGGGGTGGGGACAGGGGATGGGGACAGAGGATAGGGAACGGGGACAGAGGATAGGGGATGGGGCAGGGGATAGGGACAGGGGAGAGGGGACTAGAGAGAGGGGACTAGGGAGAGGGGGGCTGGGAATGGGGGAAAGGGGACGGGGAGAGGGGACAGGGAGCCCAGGAACTGAGAAGGACTTCACAGAGCCACCCTCACCTGGGCACAGGCCAAGACACAGCAAACACAGGAAGAAATGACCAAATGAAACAGAGTGGGGACAAGCTTCAGGAGAGACGGCCGCCAGTAGTTTAAGGATACTTTCCAAGTGAGGCCATGGGTGGCGCACTCGGTCTGCGGCCTGCAGGGGTCGCTGTAGTGGTTACATTGTTTCCCATCCAACACAGGGAGGGCGCTCACCCTCAAAGGGCTTTCCGCCATCTGGGCAGCACAGGAGGGGGTGCTGTATAAAACGCGGGTTCATCACCGCGTGAAAGAAGCATGACAGCCTCACACGTCTCACTGGAGTTTTTAATTTGTGCCAAACCTGAGGCGAAGCCAGGAATTCCCGGCCCTGTGACTCCCACAGCTACTGGTTTTTCCACGCCGCGACTGCCCGTGAGTGTGAGCGTCTGTTTTGAAAGTATTTCAGACTACAAGGCCCCATGGCATGGGGGGTGCAATGCCGTCCCCCGACCGTCTCAGGGGCCGGATCTGATGGCTTGGTCACCCAGTGATCTCGGAACCTGAAAGATGTCCTCTCCTCCAAGGAAAAGACGGCGCTCTTACCTTAGACAAGTCTGTCCACCTGTTTTTTGCTTTGGTGACAAGGTACTGGTGAGCCTGCTCGCAAGCTAGTTCTGAATCTGTGACCTTCTGCTTTTGTCTTAAAAGAAAAATAAATCAGTAAGTAGCTGTGCTTACATGCAATGGGCGCATTCACCTCCCAAGGGGTCCCCTGCCCCCCGTTTCAGAGATCCCGTTCGCGTCCTGGTCCACACCTGGTCTAACTTAATTCTTAAAAGACGGTCTTATCGCCCCAGCTGTACGTTAGGGAAGTCTTATTAAATGTGGTAAGTCCACGTTTATTTTCAGATAAATGCGATTAAACTTTCTCTGCAGCTCACAAGACAGACAGGCTCATCTCTCCTCCCAGGGAAAACGCAGCGTGCATTGGTGTCTGCTGAAGAAAACAGCTGAAAGCTTTACTTCTGGGGTCACGTGTTGCTGTGACAGTTCGGACTGAGGCAATGATGGGGGACGACGGGGCAGCGCCTCGCAGACTCCTGCCTCAGCTCAGGCGCAAAGCGAGGCTGCAGGCGGCACTGTCACCGGCTGGGGACTTATGCCCAGGAGGACGCGAGCCAAGGAAAGCCTGTGGCCCGACGGGCGTGGCTCCATGGTTGAGCGTCACCCTGTGATCCAGGAGGTCGCGGCTTGATTCCCGGGCAGGGCACGTGTCGGGTTGATGTTTATGTTTCTGTCTCTCCCTCTCTGAATTGTTAAAAGAATAAAAAATAAATAACTAAAAAAGAGCTTGTGCTCCCGCCTCGGCGACGCCACAGCGAGGCGCAGCGAAGGCTGAGGCTGAAGGAAGGCGGGGTGCCTGGATTCTTACTCCCCAAAACCAGGTAGGGGCGTGTGAGACCTGTCACGCCCTCAGACTTCTCCTGGGAGGTGCCTGGCCCAGCGGCACCTGTCACTCCGTTGGGGACCTGCGCTCCCCGACACCCAGGTCCGCACCCGCAGCCCTTTCCCTGCACCCCCATCACGGGCAGTTCCCTGACCTGCGGCCACGTGCGCGCATGCCGGCCCGCACTTCCTTACAGGCTCCTGCCTGCGGGGAACAGGAGGGGGCCCGACTGAGGCCCCTGGAGACCCTCCCGTGAACTTCTCTGAGGGGCCCAGGACAACCAGGCTGGGGCGGCAAACCACCCACGTGCTCCCAGGTGAGAACACGCAGCAATGCCTGTGCCCCGCGGCGGGGACGGCGGTCTGGGTGACCCTCCGCAGCGCCGCTGTGACCGGGACTCTCTGCCTGAGACGCAGGCCGGGAGCACAGGTCCCGGGGATGACGACACTGAACCCCACGGCCGGCGGTGTCCGGGCTGGCACCACAGCGCTGGGCTGCTGTCCCTGCCGCAGAGGCTGCGGTCTGGAGGTGGGAGCTGCGGGAACGGAGCAGGCAGGGCCGGCATCGGCATTCCCACCAGCCCAGCCTTGCTCATCACCTTCTCCTCTGTACCCCAAACCACCTCTTTGGGGCCCCCTTCAGCGTCACTCCTCCCAGGAGGAGATCCGTTGCACCTACACTCGCAGGCGCGGGGCCGCCTTTGGGTGGCGCTGCGCTCAGGAGCCTCGTCCACAGCAGTTCGTTCCCTGGACGGGCGGCAGCGCCGAGGACTGCAGTGCGGCCCTGGGCCCGGGGAGCGGAGCCTGCGCTCCTGCCTGCCCGACGGCGCTGCTGGCACGTCCCACTACCCGCACACTTCAGAGCAAGCGGCAGCCAGGTCACCGCTATGAGCATCTGCAAACTCAGCAGTAATATTGCTCCTCACCCAAGGGGGGAGCGGGGGGAGTGATAAGTCCTCGTTCCGGTGCCTTCTAGGACATTCGTGCCCACACTCCTGTGCCGATGGGGCCCAGCTCCCAGCGGCTCACCGAGCTCCTGGTGACCATCAGGCCGGAAGCCCACACGGCGCTACTGTCGCTGCGTCACATGGGAAGGCCTTGGCGAAGCAGCGTTTCCTCCGTGAATTACGGAAACGACCTCCACGGGCCGGCAGGCCAACATCCTTGCGATTTCTCTGTGGGCAGGTGCCGAGGCCCAGCTGGGGTGGGGGGGGGCTCTCCCTGCGCCCTTGTCACTGCTGAGACGGCCAGGTGAGAGCCTGCGGGGCACGCGGGGAACCGCCGAGGCACCCCCCTCTTTAGTGAGACCCTGTTCCAGTCTTGAATCGCGTCTCTTCCGTCTTGCCCAGTCTGGGCCTCTGCTGACTTTCCTGTTGCGTGTGACACTTTGCCCGTCTCCCCGCTGGCCTTCGTGATCTCGGCGTGGCCTTGGGGGGAACAGCGCCCGGCCTGGCCTTGTCGGCGTGATTTCCGCTCTCCTGGCCCCCAGGCCTTGACCTTCTCTCCTTCTACCCGGATTCATTTACTCTCCTGAGAGGCCCTCCCCTCGCACGGTCCCTCGGCCTCCTCGACGCTGGTACCCACACCCTGGCCCACGAGGCCTGTCCGCTCACCTGCTTTTCCGTTGCATCTCTCCCCAACTGCCCACCGGACCTCACACACGGAATTCCAAGGCCAGCCAGGCTGACCCGCTCTCACCCTGCCCGCCAGGCTGACCCGCTCTCACCCTGCCCGCCGGAGGCGCTGGCAGCGGGCGGGACTATGCTGCCTTTTCATGGTCCCGAATGATGCCCAGTCCCCGGCCTTCACCTTGAGGCTCTTCCTTAACCCCACCTGCACCCAGGGGACTCACCTGGACCCCCCCCAAGTGCTCTCGGGGAGACCCTGGGCGGCGAGGTCAGCGCATCCACACCTCCCTCCCTCCCCATCTCAGCGCCTGTGCAAACAGTGTCCCCCCACTTCCCAAGGCCTCTTCTAGTCCATGGCCTTGGTTTTCTTAGTGACCATGCTTCCACCAGGGGCCTCTGACCTCCCATTCCTCCCTCCCTTTCTCCGTTTTATATACTGTCTCCTCTCTCTACAGCCTTTCCTGAAGTTACCCATTGCCTCTCCTACAGCTGGGTCTTTGGGTCCTGACATCAGAGCCAGACTTCCCATCAGCCAGTCACTCGGGCACAGACACAAGCAAGCCTCAGGCCTCGGCCGGCGTGACGAGCAGCGTGGACAGAGCCCCGTGGCCAAGGAGCTCCACGGCCGGCGGGGAACTGACAGCAACACAGGAGGAGTGGACCCCGTCACTCCAGCGACTGAACGTGGCAGGGAATGACGGACGGAGGGACGACAGCCAGGAAGGCTAGGGCGTGGCTCGGGGGGGGGGGTAGGGAGTGGCGGGGGGTCTCGGGAGCAGCATCCCGGGACAGCAAGCTCTGGTCGCGGGGGCAGGAGACACACCTGCCTTCCTCGCCCACTGAGGACAAGGAGCAGCTCTGGACAGAACACAGCCCTAACGCTCCGAGGACACGAGACGCAAACACGGGAGGCTGGTGCGGGCTGAGGCTGGTGCGGGGTGAGTCCGGCGCTCTTCCTCCCACACCCCCGCGCAGGGCCCAGGGCGTCCTAGTTCTGGGACTGTGCCGTGGACGGGCAGAGACAGGCCCAGGCAGGCGGCCCCTGCAGCACAAGGAAGGTGGGGGAAACCCTGTTTATGTCTCTTTTTACTCTCCAGGCCGGAGCCAGGGCCAGCCCGGCTCTCCTGGTGCCCAAACCGGGACCCTACGACCGAGATTCTCTCTCCGGCCAGAGGGATGGAGAAGCAGTCCGTGAGGCCCACTGCGCTGGAGGAAACGCACACGGCCGCTTGCTCTCTCCGTGCTGCCGGCGGGGAGGCACCCACGGCTCAGGCAGGCTTCACCTGAGGCTACCCACACCGAAGACGCGTGCCATGTTGCTTCACCGCTTCCGATACACACGCACCAAAGCGGGCTGGGGCGCGGGCTGTCAGACCAACGGCCGGGAGGCGTGCTTCATACAGGGCGACGGGAAGGCAGGGTGGCGGAGAAGGGAGACAGGGTGATGGCCCAGCGCCCTGATTAGCATTCACACACCCTAACGTGAAAGGGTTTGCATAGGCAGCCAAGACGTCTTCCTCTCTACAGCATGACCAAGCCTGAGGGTTTCCGAGTCCTGCTTCCTGTGCTGCCCGCGGGAAGGGACTGCTCAGGCGGGCAGAGGGCCCCAGAGGGCAGGTGGCGTCCTGAAAGGGGTGGGCAGGCCCCGCTGGGGCAGTGAGAGGGTGGGGAGGGGAGAGGGTGGGGAGGGGAGAGGGTGGGGAGGTGAGAGGGTGGGGAGGGGAGAGGCTGGGGAGGGGAGAGGGGGGCAGGGGAGAGGCTGGGGTGGTGAGAGGGTGGGGAGGTGAGAGGGTGGGGAGGGGAGAGGCTGGGGAGGTGAGAGGGTGGGGAGGTGAGAGGGTGGGGAGGGGAGAGGCTGGGGAGGGGAGAGGGTGGGGAGGGGAGAGGCTGGGGAGGTGAGAGGGTGGGGAGGGGAGAGGGTGGGGAGGGGAGAGGCTGGGGAGGGGAGAGGCTGGGGAGGGGAGAGGGTGGGGAGGGGAGAGGGTGGGGAGGGGAGATGGTGGGGAGGGGAGAGGGTGGGGAGGGGAGAGGGTGGGGAGGGGAGAGGGTGGGGAGGTGAGAGGCTGGGGAGGGAAGAGGGTGGGGAGGTGAGAGGGTGGGGAGGTGAGAGGGTGGGTCTCCAGGCAGAGAAAGCAGCCCCTCCGACAGGCACCCTGGGCTCACCCTCGCCCTGCCACCCGCCGTCCGGGCAAGTTGCTAACTGTTCTTCGCTAACTCTTCTTCAGCCCCAATTCCTTCACCTGGAGTCGGACAGCGATGCCCGCGGGGGCTGGGGAGTACAGGGTTCGTCCTCCTGAAGCGCAGGCACAGGTCTGGCGGCGGGGGGTGGGGGGGGGGGAGGGCTCGGCTTCCTAGAGCGGCACCTTGGTGGGCGTCGAGGAGCCACGCCGGGTGCCCCCGGGCTCCGGCTTCTCCTTCACGTCCATCCCCTGCTCTGGGGCTGCTCCAGGCTCATCCCACAGCCCAATGTCACCCCCAGTCCACGACACAAACCCTCTCCTGCCACCAATGGACTCCTCACCCTGGCACTCGAGCCCCTTCACCACTGCCCTGGTCTCCAGGCCTCCCCCACATGCCCCCACCCATGCCTCCTCCCCCATGTCCCCCCCCCGCCCCTGCCTCCTCCTCCACACACCCCGTCCCACGCCCCTGCCGCCTCTCCCAACAAGCCCCCCCATGCCCCAACCCTGCCGCCTCTCCCAACAAGCCCCCCCATGCCCCAACCCTGCCGCCTCTCCCAACAAGCCCCCCCATGCCCCAACCCTGCCGCCTCTCCCAACAAGCCCCCCCATGCCCCAACCCTGCCGCCTCTCCCAACAAGCCCCCCCATGCCCCAACCCTGCCGCCTCTCCCAACAAGCCCCCCCATGCCCCCAACCCTGCCGCCTCTCCCAACAAGCCCCCCCCATGCCCCAACCCTGCCGCCTCTCCCAACAAGCCCCCCCCATGCCCCAACCCTGCCGCCTCTCCCAACAAGCCCCCCCCATGCCCCAACCCTGCCGCCTCTCCCAACAAGCCCCCCCATGCCCCCAACCCTGCCGCCTCTCCCAGAAAGCCCCCTGCCATGCCCCAACCCTGCCGCCTCTCCCAACAAGCCCCCTCCCATGCCCCAACCCTGCCGCCTCTCCCAACAAGCCCCCTCCCTTCCCCCCGCCCCTGCCGCCTCTCCCAACAAGCCCCCTGCCATGCCCCAACCCTGCCGCCTCTCACTGCACCCCACATGCCCACTGCTCCTGCGCACACACTGTCTCCCGTTTCCTGAATGTGCTCCCACCTCTGTGATTTTGCAAATGCTGTTCCCTGGCCTTGAACCACGTTCTGGCAGCTGAACCTGAAAACTCGTACTCACACCGCAAGACACCGCTCAAATGCCCCCCTTCCCCGGCGCCCTCGCAGGCTGTCCCGTGGCACTCAGACACCGGGAACCGAGTGGAGGTCTTTCTATTGCACGGGCCCCACATTCAACCGTGAGCCCCTCAGAGCGAGTGTTCGTCTCCTTCGTCTTGGCAGCACCTGTCCCGGGGCAACGTCTGGCACACACTCAGCCTCAGGGAACATCTGACGAATGAATGAGAGAAGACAAGGAAGAAGCGGACTGATTTGAACGGGAAGATGGCGCTTTGTGCTGGAAATGCTCCTGCTCATTCTGCATGCGTTCTCCAGAAAACTCCTTCTGAGGACGAGCTTTTGTGTGGGTTCCTGTGAAGCAATCAGGGCTCCCGTGAGCGCGCCCGGGAGCCGAGCAGCTAGAAGCAGGTGGCGGCGCGGGCACGTCTCCCTCAGGAAGAGGCTCGTGTCATCTCTCCTGCCTGCCGTCCGGGCCGCAGCAAACAGACCCAGCACGTGCCGGAGGCGAATGTGCGCCGCCACGGGGCTTCCTGCAGCCTGGACGAGGCTCTCAGTGGCCGTGACGGGCGTGGGGCTCCCGCCGGGCACAGTGTCATATCGTTGTAGCAGAAAACACACCTCCCTGTTATCACGGGGACAGCAACCTTCAGATACTGGCGTTGTACTCCTAACGGCTGGCCAAGGCGGGCCGAGCGGCCACTCCGTTCCTTCGTGATGACCTTCAGCGGGTCCCAGCGGGAGCCGACGGTGACGCCCAGGGAGGACGGGGGGCCTGTCACCACCTGGGGTCTGTGCTCTCATCAAGGAAACCGAGGGGACGGGGAGCCGGGGCCCTCCTCCTGGCTGCGCGAGGCTGGCCTGGGGTGGACGGCGCCTGGGGAGTGGCCGTGGCTGGGAAAGGGCTGGAAGGGGTCCTTGCATCTCCCAGAGCCGTCGGCACCGCTGAGCCCCGATTTATAGAAGGAACCCCATCTAGCGCATGCACAGCTCCCGTCAGAGCGCGACGAGTGACAGTGAGATCGGGTCCGTCGGGTGTCTTCTACTCTGCGCCTGCGTGTCCAGGCGTCCTGCCCTGAACGCTACTCTTAGGGGGTTTGACTAAGAAGAGGACGGAACGATGGCTCGGGGAGGCGGCTGCCTCCTTTGTGCCCCGTGGGCAGCGGAAAGGCGGACCAGGTGTTGGCAAAGGCGGCAGAGGGGGCCGACGCCGAACTGCGCCGTCTTCTTACCTGATGAGTCGTTGAGGCGGGTCGTCTGTTGTGGGTGGGGTCTCCTCAAACAGATTGCGAAACTCCCGAAAATTCAACGTGACGCTGAGCCTCAAGCCCAGGAGGGCCACGAGGCGCTCGAACTGGTCGTCTTTGAGGTTGAAGAGCAGGTGCTCCAGCAGCCTGTGCAGGTCCTGCATGCTGACGATGCCGTCCCTGTTGGTGTCCATGCGGAAGAAGGCCGCGTACAGGTTCTGCAACAGAGCGCCCGTCAGAGCCCTCCCCGCTCCGCCACGGCTCAGGACCGCCTGCCCCCATCACCCCAAAGTGAGGCCTATATAGCCCTGCCCCCATCACCCCAAAGTGAGGCCTATATAGCCCGTGCCCCCATCACCCCAAAGTGAGGCCCAGGACCGCCTGCCCCCATCATCCCAAAGTGAGGCCTATATAGCCCGTGCCCCCATCACCCCAAAGTGAGGCCCAGGACCGCCTGCCCCCATCATCCCAAAGTGAAGCCTATATAGCCCGTGCCCCCATCACCCCAAAGTGAGGCCCAGGACCGCCTGCCCCCATCACCCCAAAGTGAGGCCCAGGACCGCCTGCCCCCATCACCCCAAAGTGAGGCCCAGGACCGCCCTGCCCCCATCACCCCAAAGTGAGGCCCAGGACCGCCCTGCCCCCATCATCCCAAAGTGAGGCCCAGGACCGCCCTGCCCCCATCACCCCAAAGTGAGGCCCAGGACCGCCCTGCCCCCATCACCCCAAAGTGAGGCCCAGGACCGCCCTGCCCCCATCACCCCAAAGTGAGGCCCAGGACCGCCCTGCCCCCATCACCCCAAAGTGAGGCCCAGGACCGCCCTGCCCCCATCACCCCAAAGTGAGGCCCAGGACCGCCCTGCCCCCATCACCCCAAAGTGAGGCCCAGGACCGCCCTGCCCCCATCACCCCAAAGTGAGGCCTATATAGCCCTGCCCCCATCACCCCAAAGTGAGGCCCAGGACCACCTGCCCCATCACCCCAAAGAGAGGCCCAGGACCGCTGTGTACGGACCTCAGGGAAGGGCCGCAGGGAGGCGAGGGGATGCAGCTCCTCCCAGGAGGTGGAGGGAGCGCTGTGTCCTGGGAGGAGCCGGACAAGGTGGGCTTCGGGGGTCACAGCCCAGGCGGCAGAGCGGCCGGTGGCCAGCTGAGCCAGGCGGGAGCCAGGCCGCGCTTACCGGGAAGTTTTCCCTCAGTCTCTGGGGCAGAAGCTTCAGGCACTCCTCAGCGGTCATGAAGTAGCTGGCCAGGCTGTTCTTTGGAAGAACTGAGGTCTGAGGCTCAGTCACTTGCAGTCCATTCGTTTTAGCTCCTGAAACGATCGCGTAGGTCAGAGGCCCGCCTCTGCGCCAGCGCTGGATCCCCCGCCTCTGCGCCAGCGCTGGATCCCCCCGCCTCTGCGCCAGCGCTGGATCCCCCGCCTCTGCGCCAGCGCTGGATCCCCCCGCCTCTGCGCCGCACTGGATCCCCCCGCCTCTGCGCCGCACTGGATCCCCCCGCCTCTGCGCCGCACTGGATCCCCCGCCTCTGCGCCGCACTGGATCCCCCGCCTCTGCGCCGCACTGGATCCCCCGCCTCTGCGCCAGCGCTGGATCCCCCCGCCTCTGCGCCAGCGCTGGATCCCCCCCCCCGCCTCTGCGCCAGCGCTGGATCCCCCCGCCTCTGCGCCAGCGCTGGATCCCCCCGCCTCTGCGCCAGCGCTGGATCCCCCGCCTCTGCGCCAGCGCTGGATCCCCCCGCCTCTGCGCCGCACTGGATCCCCCCGCCTCTGCGCCGCACTGGATCCCCCGCCTCTGCGCC
>NC_137772.1:224501639-224714139 GCF_963455305.1 Plecotus auritus
GGGGCCTCCAGGCAGAGAAAGCAGCCCCTCCGACAGGCACCCTGGGCTCACCCTCGCCCTGCCACCCGCTGTCCGGGCAAGTTGCTAACTGTTCTTCGCTAACTCTTCTTCAGCCCCAATTCCTTCACCTGGAGTCGGACAGCGATGCCCGGCGGCGGCCGGGGAGTACAGGGTTCGTCCTCCTGAAGCGCAGGCACAGGTCTGGCGGCGGGGTGGGGGGTGGGGGGTGGGGGGGGAGGGCTCGGCTTCCTAGAGCGGCACCTTGGTGGGCGTCTAGGAGCCACGCCGGGTGCCCCTGGGCTCCGGCTTCTCCTTCACGTCCATCCCTGCTCTGGGGCTACTCCAGGCTCATCCCACAGCCCAGTGTCACCCCCAGTCCACGACACAAACCCTCTCCTGCCACCAATGGACTCCTCACCCTGGCACTCGAGCCCCTTCACCACTGCCCTGGTCTCCAGGCCTCCCCCACATGCCCCCACCCATGCCTCCTCCCCCATGTCCCCCCCCCCGCCCCTGCCTCCTCCTCCACACACCCCGTCCCACGCCCCTGCCGCCTCTCCCAGCAAGCCCCCCCCATGCCCCAACCCTGCCGCCTCTCCCAACAAGCCCCCTCCCATGCCCCAACCCTGCGCCTCTCACTGCACCCCACATGCCCCAACCCTGCCGCCTCTCACTGCACCCCACATGCTCGCTGCTCCTACCCGCCTCTCACTGCACCCCACATGCCCGCTGCTCCTGCGCACACACTGTCTCCCGTTTCCTGAATGTGCTCCCACCTCTGTGATTTTGCAAATGCTGTTCCCTGGCCTTGAACCACGTTCTGGCAGCTGAACCTGAAAACTCGGACTCACACCGCAAGACTCCGCTCAAATGCCCCCCTTCCCCGGCGCCCTCGCAGGCTGTCCCGTGGCACTCAGACACCGGGAACCGAGTGGAGGTCTTTCTATTGCACGGGCCCCACATTCAACCGTGAGCCCCTCAGAGCGAGTGTTCGTCTCCTTCGTCTTGGCAGCACCTGTCCCGGGGCAACGTCTGGCACACACTCAGCCTCAGGGAACATCTGACGAGTGAATGAGAGAAGACAAGGAAGAAGCGGACTGATTTGAACGGGAAGATTGCGCTTTGTGCTGGAAATGCTCCGTGCTCATTCTGCATGCGTTCTCCAGAAAACTCCTTCTGAGGACGAGCTTTTGTGTGGGTTCCTGTGAAGCAATCAGGGCTCCCGTGAGAGCGCCCGGGAGCCGAGCAGCTAGAAGCAGGTGGCGGCGCGGGCACACGTGTCCCTCAGGAAGAGGCTCGTGTCATCTCTCCTGGCTGCTGTCCGGGCCGCAGCAAACAGACCCAGCACGTGCCGGAGGCGAATGTGCGCCACCACGGGGCTTCCTGCAGCCTGGACGAGGCTCTCAGTGGCCGTGACGGGCGTGGGGCTCCCCCCGGGGGGCAGTGTCACTTCGTTGTAGCAGAAAACACACCTCCCTGTTATCACGGGGACAGCAACCTTCAGATACTGGCGTTGTACTCCTAACGGCTGTCCTAACGGCTGGCCAAGGCGGGCCGAGTGGCCACTCCGTTCCTTCGTGATGACCTTCAGCGGGTCCCAGCGGTAGCCGACGGTGATGCCCAGGGAGCACGGGGGGCCTGTCACCACCTGGGGTCTGTGCTTCATCAAGGAAACCGAGGGGACGGGGAGCCGGGGCCCTCCTCCTGGCTGCGCGAGGCCGGCCTGGGGTGGACGGCGCCGGGGAGTGGCCGTGGCTGGGAAAGGGCTGGAAGGGGTCCTTGCATCTCCCAGAGCCGTCGGCACCGCTGAGCCCCGATTTATAGAAGGAACCCCATTGCGAGCGCATGCACAGCTCCCGTCAGAGCGGGACGAGTGACAGTGAGATCGGGTCCGTCGGGTGTCTTCACTCTGCGCCTGCGTGTCCCAGGCGTCCTGCCCTGAACGCTACTCTTTGGGGGTTTGCTTGACTAAGAAGAGGACGGAATGATGGCTCGCGGAGGCGGGCTGCCTTCTTTGTGCCCCGTGGGCAGCGGAAAGGTGGACCAGGTGTTGGCAAAGGCGGCAGAGGGGGCCGACGCCGAACTGCGCCGTCTTCTTACCTGATGAGTCGTTGAGGCGGGTCGTCTGTTGTGGGTGGGGTCTCCTCAAACAGATTTCGAAATTCCCGAAAATTCAACGTGACGCTGAGCCTCAAGCCCAGGAGGGCCACGAGGCGCTCGAACTGGTCGTCTTTGAGGTTTGAAGAGCAGGTGCTCCAGCAGCCCTGTGCAGGTCCTGCATGCTGACGATGCCGTCCCTGTTGGTGTCCATGCGGAAGAAGGCCGCGTACAGGTTCTGCAACAGAGCGCCCGTCAGAGGCCTCCCCGCTCCGCCACGCTCAGGACCGCCTGCCCCCATCACCCCAAAGTGAGGCCTATATAGCCCTGCCCCCATCACCCCAAAGTGAGGCCTATATAGCCCTGCCCCCATCACCCCAAAGTGAGGCCCAGGACCGCCCTGCCCCATCACCCCAAAGTGAGGCCCAGGACCGCCTGCCCCCATCACCCCAAAGTGAGGCCTATATAGCCCTGCCCCCATCACCCCAAAGTGAAGCCCAGGACCGCCCTGCCCCCATCACCCCAAAGTGAGGCCTATATAGCCCTGCCCCCATCACCCCAAGTGAGGCCCAGGACCGCCCTGCCCCCATCACCCCAAAGTGAGGCCCAGGACCGCCTGCCCCCATCACCCCAAAGTGAGGCCTATATAGCCCTGCCCCATCACCCCAAAGTGAGGCCCAGGACCGCCTGCCCCCATCACCCCAAAGTGAGGCCTATATAGCCCTGCCCCCATCACCCCAAAGTGAGGCCCAGGACCGCCCTGCCCCCATCACCCCAAAGTGAGGCCTATATAGCCCCTGCCCCCATCACCCCAAAGTGAGGCCCAGGACCGCCTGCCCCCATCACCCCAAAGTGAGGCCCAGGACCGCCTGCCCCCATCACCCCAAAGTGAGGCCCAGGACCGCCTGCCCCCATCACCCCAAAGTGAGGCCCAGGACCGCCTGCCCCCATCACCCCAAAGTGAGGCCAGGACGCCCTGCCCCCATCACCCCAAAGTGAGGTCCAGGACCGCCCTGCCCCCATCACCCCAAAGTGAGGCCTATATAGCCCTGCCCCCATCACCCCAAAGTGAGGCCCAGGACCCGCCTGCCCCCATCACCCCAAAGTGAGGCCCAGGACCGCCTGCCCCCATCACCCCAAAGTGAGGCCCAGGACCGCCTGCCCCCATCACCCCAAAGTGAGGCCCAGGACCGCCTGCCCCCATCACCCCAAAGTGAGGCCCAGGACAGCCTGCCCCCATCACCCCAAAGTGAGGCCCAGGACCGCCGTGTACGGACCTCAGGGAAGGGCGCAGGGAGGCGAGGGGATGCAGCTCCTCCCAGGAGGTGGAGGGAGCGCCGTGTTCCTGGAGGAGCCGGACAAGGTGGGCTTCAGGGGTCACAGCCCAGGCGGCCAGAGTGGCCGGTGGCCAGCTGAGCCAGGCGGGAGCCAGGCGGGAGCCAGGCCGCGCTTACCGGGAAGTTTTCCCTCAGTCTCTGGGGCAGAAGCTTCAGGCACTCCTCAGCGGTCATGAAGTAGCTGGCCAGGCTGTTCTTTGGAAGAACTGAGGTCTGAGGCTCAGTCACTTGCAGTCCATTCGTTTTAGCTCCTAAAACGATCGCGTAGGTCAGAGGCCCGTCTCCAGGGGGCCTGCGCACCTCCCGCCTCTGCACCAGCACTGGATCCTCCCACCTCTGCGCCAGCGCTGGATCCTCCCACCTCTGCGCCAGCGCTGGATCCTCCCCCCCCCCGCCTTGCGCCAGCGCTGGATCCTCCCCCCCCCCCCGCCTCTGCGCCAGCCGCTGGATCCCCCCCCCCCCCGCCTCTGCGCCAGCGCTGGATCCCCCCCCCCCGCCTCTGCGCCAGTGCTGGATCCCCCCCCCCCGCCTCTGCGCCAGCGCTGGATCCCCCCCCCGCCTCTGCGCCAGCGCTGGATTCTCCCGCCTCTGCGCCAGCACTGGATCCCCCGCCTCTGCAACCGCACTGGATCCCCCCGCCTCTGCGCCAGTGCTGGATCCCCCCCCCCGCCTCTGCGCCAGCGCTGGATCCCCCCCCCCGCCTCTGCGCCAGCGCTGGATCCCCCCCCCCGCCTCTGCGCCAGCGCTGGATCCTCCCGCCTCTGCGCCAGCGCTGGATCCCCCGCCTCTGCACCGCACTGGATCCCCCCCGCCTCTGCGCCAGTGCTGGATCCCCCCCCCCCCCGCCTCTGCGCCAGCGCTGGATCCCCCCCCCCGCCTCTGCGCCAGCGCTGGATCCCCCCCCCCGCCTCTGCGCCAGCGCTGGATCCCCCCCCCCCGCCTCTGCGCCAGCGCTGGATCCCCCCCCCCGCCTCTGCGCCAGCCGCTGGATCCCCCCCCCCCGCCTCTGCGCCAGCGCTGGATCCCCCCCCCCGCCTCTGCGCCAGCGCTGGATCCCCCCGCCTCTGCGCCAGCGCTGGATCCCCCCCCCCCGCCTCTGCGCCAGCACTGGATCCCCCCCCCGCCTCTGCGCCAGCACTGGATCCCCCCCCCCCCGCCTCTGCGCCAGCACTGGATCCCCCCCCCCCGCCTCTGCGCCAGCGCTGGATCCCCCCGCCTCTGCGCCAGCGCTGGATCCCCCCCCCCCCCCGCCTCTGCGCCAGCACTGGATCCCCCCCCCCCGCCTCTGCGCCAGCGCTGGATCCCCCCCCCCGCCTCTGCGCCAGCGCTGGATCCCCCCCCCCGCCTCTGCGCCAGCGCTGGATCCCCCCCCCCGCCTCTGCGCCAGCGCTGGATCCCCCCCCCCGCCTCTGCGCCAGCGCTGGATCCCCCCCCCCGCCTCTGCGCCAGCGCTGGATCCCTCCCCCCCCCGCCTCTGCGCCAGCGCTGGATCCCCCCCCCCCGCCTCTGCGCCAGCGCTGGATCCCCCCCCCCCCGCCTCTGCGCCAGCGCTGGATCCCCCCGCCTCTGCGCCAGCGCTGGATCCCCCCCCGCCTCTGCGCCAGCGCTGGATTCTCCCGCCTCTGCGCCAGCACTGGATCCCCCGCCTCTGCACCGCACTGGATCCCCCCGCCTCTGCGCCAGTGCTGGATCCCCCCCCCCGCCTCTGCGCCAGCGCTGGATCCCCCCCCCCCGCCTCTGCGCCAGCGCTGGATCCCCCCCCCCCGCCTCTGCGCCAGCGCTGGATCCTCCCGCCTCTGCGCCAGCGCTGGATCCCCGCCTCTGCACCGCACTGGATCCCCCCGCCTCTGCGCCAGTGCTGGATCCCCCCCCCCCCCGCCTCTGCGCCAGCGCTGGATCCCCCCCCCCGCCTCTGCGCCAGCGCTGGATCCCCCCCCCCCCCGCCTCTGCGCCAGCGCTGGATCCCCCCCCCCCGCCTCTGCGCCAGCGCTGGATCCCCCCCCCGCCTCTGCGCCAGCGCTGGATCCCCCCCCCCCGCCTCTGCGCAGCGCTGGATCCCCCCCCCCCGCCTCTGCGCCAGCGCTGGATCCCCCCGCCTCTGCGCCAGCGCTGGATCCCCCCCCCCGCCTCTGCGCCAGCACTGGATCCCCCCCCCCGCCTCTGCGCCAGCACTGGATCCCCCCCCCCCCGCCTCTGCGCCAGCACTGGATCCCCCCCCCCCGCCTCTGCGCCAGCGCTGGATCCCCCCGCCTCTGCGCCAGCGCTGGATCCCCCCCCCCCCCGCCTCTGCGCCAGCACTGGATCCCCCCCCCCCCGCCTCTGCGCCAGCGCTGGATCCCCCCCCCCGCCTCTGCGCCAGCGCTGGATCCCCCCCCCCGCCTCTGCGCCAGCGCTGGATCCCCCCCCCCGCCTCTGCGCCAGCGCTGGATCCCCCCCCCGCCTCTGCGCCAGCGCTGGATCCCCCCCCCGCCTCTGCGCCAGCGCTGGATCCCCCCCCCCCCGCCTCTGCGCCAGCGCTGGATCCCCCCCCCCGCCTCTGCGCCAGCGCTGGATCCCCCCCCCCCGCCTCTGCGCCAGCGCTGGATCCCCCCGCCTCTGCGCCAGCGCTGGATCCCCCCCCCCCGCCTCTGCGCCAGCACTGGTTCCCCCCACCCGCCTCTGCGCCAGCACTGGATCCCCCCGCCTCTGCGCCAGCGCTGGATCCCCCCGCCTCTGCGCCAGCACTGGATCCCCCCCCCCCCCCGCCTCTGCGCCAGCACTGGATCCCCCCGCCTCTGCGCCAGCACTGATCCTCCCGCCTCTGCGCCAGCGCTGGATCCTCCCGCTCTGCGCCAGCACTGGATCCCCCCGCCTCTGCGCCAGCACTGGATCCCCCCGCCTCTGCGCCAGCACTGGATCCTCCCGCCTCAGCGCCAGCGCTGGATCCCCCCCCCCCCCGCCTCTGCGCCAGCGCTGGATCCCCCCCCCCGCCTCTGCGCCAGCGCTGGATCCCCCCGCCTCTGCGCCAGCACTGGATCCTCCCGCCCGGGCCCGTAAGCCCCGCCACACAGGATCCGGCCCTGAAGCTGACCACACGGAACTGTGCTGGACCCGCTGTCCTGTCCCTCAGCTCCTCGGACACTTCCCTCTCAGGAGCCTGCCCTCCGGACGGCGCGGCCACGCTCCCGCCCAGCACGTGCTGCCCCCGGCCCTCGCACGCGCCCTCGTCCTGCTCCCCGTCCTTCCTGCGGGGCAGGGACACGTCTCGCTCACCCCTGCATCCCGCAGCCGAGGAGAGACCTCCTGCCTGGGCTCTGTTTCCGGGAATCACGTCCTGAGCCCAGGAGGTGGAGTCCGGTCGACATTCACTAACTCAACAGCCATTTCCTGCCCAGGAACCTGCTCAATCCTGCGCTTGGCCCTTTCAACCCCGAGACGAAGATGTCCCCCAGGCCCAGCTGCTCGGGAGGAAGGCTATCATCGTGCCCACTTTAGGGTGAGGAGATGGAGCGCAGGGGGCCCAGCTCCCCAAGGTGAGCGCTCATGGACAGCACGGCTGAGCCAGGCCCGTCGGGCGCCAGAGCCCAGCTGCTTAGCACTGCGCCGTGCCCGCTCTGGCGCCTGGAACCAGGAAGGCAGCAGGACGCACTCCGAAACCCATCCGTCCATCAGGTGGGACGCGAGTGCGGCCCTGTCTGGAGGCTGTGAACTGGGACGTGGTTCTGCAAGGTAGAAACCCCCTCCCGCCCCCCACAGACGCGTCTGCGGGCTGGATGTGGGCAGTGCGCCCGGAGCTTGCGGCATCCTGTGAGCCAGGAGTGAATCTGGCTCCTGCCCGCTCCACCTGGGCCTGCAGGGGCCTCCCCCAGGTTCGGTGCGCCTGGCAGGTAACACCTCCCGAGCTGTTTGGCCAGGTCCGCAACACGCACCCGCCCCCCAGCCCGCCCCAACCCGACCTCTGGCCAGAACCTCAATCCCTCCAACCAGGTGGGTGACAGACAGCACTGGGACTGATGGAGGAGGAGGAGGAGGAGGAGGAGGAGGAGGAGGAGGAGGAGGAGGAGGAGGACAGTGAGGGAAAGAACAGGCGGGGCCGGGAGGAGGCCAGGAGCAGCTGCCGATCGAGTTCCCGCTGTGCAGCGGACTCACTGCTCGGGGACCGCCGGCCAGTGACCGACCCACCTGGGCCCCCGTTCCCTTCCTGGCACACTGGAAACACTCCCTGAAATAAATGTGATTCCTTTTCCTTCAAAACATATACCCAGTCAGAGCGTAAAATTCCAAAGGGGATGGCTTCTGGCATTGCCCTTCACCTCGTGTGGGGACCGCTGTCCCTCTGGGCCTGGCAGATGGAGGGCTGGGGGGCTGGGGGACCGCTGCGTTTTCCTGGTGAGGAGCCCAGCGCCACTCTGGCAGAGCCCCAGGGTACCGCCCGACCAAGCTCCAGACCAGGGGTCCTCAAACTTTTTAAACAGGGGGCCAGTTCACTGTCCCTCAGACCGTTGGAGGGCCGGACTATAGTTTAAAATAAAAAACAAACTATGAACAAATTCCTATGCGCACTGCGGGCCCGGGACGAGTCGGCTGCTAAGCAGGACGGGCAGCGGCACCCGGCGGGCCGGATAAATGTCCTCGGCGGGCCGCGTGTGGCCCGCGGGCCGTAGTTTGAGGACCCCTGGCAGAACCCTGTGTCCTCATGGGCTGGCCAGGAGGAAAGGCCGCGTGCCCTGCCATGCCCAGCTGCCATTCACTGCAGATAACCTGGGCTTTTGTTTCTCAGTTAATCCTCACCGGAGGGTATTTTTTCCACTGATTTTTAAAGAGGGTGGAAGGGAGGGAGGAAGAGAGACACAGAGAAACACTGATGTGAGAGACACATTGATCATTGCCTCCCACACGTGCCTCGACTGTGGGTCAAACCTGCAACCCAGTTTGTGACCGTGACCGGGAATCGAACCCATGACCCTTCGGTATGTGGGCTGACGTTCTCACCATTGAGCCACACGGGCCGGGCCCAGCAGTTTTTCAAAGAGGAAAACCTTAAAGAACATGGGGTGTGATTTAAGGCTCCGAGGGCTTTGGAGTGAATTTTACACACCATTTTGCTCTGAGTTTGTAGATGGCTCTGTCAGGCAAAATTCTGCATCACAGCTAAGCTTAACCACAAAAGCAAGAAGGCCGAACAGTCAGATAAAAGGGAACGAAGTGCCTGTTCCAGCCGGAGCGCAGCTCCGCGCCAAGCCCTGGGCTCGCGCTTGCCCAGCCCCGCTGCAGGAGCACTCCTCACGGCTCAGAAAGACTGGGGTGCCACCTGGGGAGACGCGCCGTGTCGGCAGGGTTTGCCCTTGGCGATGAGCTACCTTCAAATCCTGCTGCGAGATCCAGGTAATTCATCCCTTCTTTCTTATATCCGATGGCTGCAGTCAGCTGAGCATACTGGTCCTCATCCATGGGCATCCCGTGATTTTCCAGCACCTGACAGGGAGACAGTGAGGGGGCGGTGCTTATGTGGTCGGGGTCCCGGCTGAGCCCGCAGCCCCGCAGCCCCGGGCTCCAGCCTGCAATCAGTACTTGTCTGCCCACCCACAGGCTCCTGTGGGCAGGCCCCGGTGCCCTGGTCCCTGGCCCTGTCCCAGGTTTGTTTGCTGTGCCGGTGAGCGAACAGAGGAGCCAGCGGCGCCCAGCCTGGGGCTCTGCCTGCAGGGCGTTCGGGCTGCAGGCAGCACTGCACACCTTCTCAGGGCCGGGCCATCCACGTT
Source organism: Plecotus auritus (assembly GCF_963455305.1). Lineage (NCBI taxonomy): Eukaryota > Metazoa > Chordata > Mammalia > Chiroptera > Vespertilionidae > Plecotus > Plecotus auritus. Next base: position 224,510,812 of record NC_137772.1, read on the forward strand.
ACCGAAATCACACACACGTGCTGTGAGTGCAATGGCTTTCGAGCCTCCTAAGTTAGATTTACAGTCACACGTACCCTGGCAAACATGAACAAAACAAAGCACGGCAGTCTGCAGAGGAAAAACTAAAATTCTGATTAAAGTTTCATTATGACTGACAGTTTACACGGCAAGCTACGTTTTGGGGGGCACCCACGGCACTGTTTTTCTCTCCTGAGACACGCCACTCACCGAATGTTATCCAGGATCCCTTCACTCACCACACACACCGACTGCTTACCGTTTCCATCCTGTGTACATGTCTGTGTGTGTGTGTGTGGGGGGGCAATTATCTAGACGCTGTCCCAGGAGATGGGATGGGCTGTTCAAGGGACAGATGTTGACAGCACCCTTTTGTCAATGGCCAGTCAACAACCCTGACGAACTCCCTGCCTGGAGGTGAGACCCCAGAAATGATGCGGGGAGGAGAGAGGCGGGACAGAAGGCATCATCCCTGCTACTCTCAAAGTATTTGCAATTTAAATGAGAAAACACGGCTCTTCTTCTAGAAAAAGGACATAGAATTGCATGACTCCCACCCCCATCCCATGCATGGCATATGAAGGAAGGCTGTCTGGGAGAGCCGCGTCTAGAGATAGGTTTTGAAGAAAGTGTGTTTTGGAGGCCTGGGGACACACAGACCAGCTGCTAACAAATGTCAGGGGTCTGACGGCACAGGAAGCCAGAGTAAGCCAGAGAGCAGAGGCATAGCAGGGTCAGCACTACACTGACTGCGTTCAGGGGAGAAAGCTAAATGGGGAAAGGAAACAGGAGGAGGAAGTGAGATAGGACACTTCATCATCACCACCATCATCACTACCACCATCAACACCACCACCATCTTCATCACCATCACCATCATCACCATCACCACCATTACCATCTCCATCACCATCATCACCATTATCATCACCACCATTACCATCTTCATCATCACCATCTCCATCACCATCATCACCATTATCATCACCACCATTACCATCTTCATCATCACCATCACCATTATTATCACCATCATCATCACCATTACCATCACCATCATCACCACCATTACCATCTTCATCACCATCAGCACCATCACCGTTATCATCACCATTACCATCACCACCATTACCATCTCCATCACCATCATCACCATTATCACCACCATTATCATCTTCATCATCACCATCACCATTATTATCACCATCATCACCATTACCATCACCATCATCACCATCATAACCACCATCATCATCATCATCATCATAACTATCATTATCATCATTGTCACCATCATCATAACTATCATCACCACCACCACCATCACCATCATAACCATTACCATTATCACTATCATTATCATCATCATAACCATCATCATCATTGTCACCATCATAACTATCACCATCACCATCATCACCATAACCATCACCATCATCAACATCACTATCATCGTCACCATCATCACCATCATAACCACCATTATCATCATAACCATCACCATCATCATCATCACCATCTTCATCACCATAATCACCATCACTATCATCATCATCACCATCATAACCACCATCATCATCATAACCATCGCCTTCATCACCATCACAAACACCATCATCATCTTCATGTAGCAATGCTACGTGCCAGGCATTGTGCTAAGTTCCTCACAGGTATTTTTAAGTGTCAGTTAATACTTATAATAAGCCTTGAGAAAGTCACTCTTACTAACCACATTCTAAAGATGTGGAAACCTAGGCTTAGAGTTCAAGCGACTTGCCCCAGTTACACTTTCTTATCAACCACGATGATCAACTCCACTCCACGGCTGGAATAGGCCTCTGGGGAAGGAAGGGCTCTGTCTCAGAGCCCTGGCACCTCTCAGATATCCAAATCAGTCACACAGCTAGAGGCTAATCTGGTCGTGGTAGACACCATAGAGATCTCTGGAACACCAAGGAGGGAGCCTGCCCGGGTTCTAATGAGGTACGGAGCCTTCTGCCCGGCCTTCTCACACTACAGCTGCAGACTACATGCCCACTTAGCTGCACAGGGTACCCGCAACCTGCAAGGCGGTTGTCAACTCCTGTTTTGGTGACATCCTTTTTGGTGTGCGGGACTGGGGCGCAGGGAGCTGGCACCTTAGGCTGTGTACGTCAGTAATAAACTGACTACAACAGACAGCGGCTCATTGTATCTGTACCGCCCACCTGATCAAGCCCTGGAGTCGGCTGGGCGTGTGTGTGTGTGTGTGTGTGTGTGTGTGTGTGTGTGTGTGTAAGCAATCCTGCTTGGTGCAGGATCAGAGACAAGGAAAACAGAGGGAATGCAGGTGTTGCTGCATTGCCTGGAGCCTCGTGGGGAGCAGCGCTGGATTCCAAGACCATCAAGGGCCTGCCTGGGGACTCGGGCAGGCTGCACGTGACTGGAAATTCTAGTAGTTCCATGCCATCTGCACACGCACCCCGGCCCGGCCCTGTGGGGAGCCTGTCCTGGCGGGGCACGCAAGTACTCAGCCAGACCGCTGTGGCCCCGCGGAAGCAGCAGAAGGGACAGATTGCTTTCTTTGAAAAATAACTTCATAGAACATATATGCACAACCCATGGACACAGACACTAATGTGTGGAAAAGCCTTGGGTGGGCTAGAAGGGGTTAATGGGGGGAAAGGGGACATCTGTAATACTTTAAACAGTAAAGATTTTTTTAAAAGCAAAGTAACTTTATATTTTGAAAACAATTACACATGAATTATTCATCGCAAATTCCTCCTGCTCAGCCTCTCATAAAAACATATGTGATGGAGAGTAAGGAAGTGTCTGTAGTCACATGCTTCACAGCCTGGAGGGTTGAGAAGTGGGAGGTGGGGTGTGCTGCAGGCGGCCTGGCCCTGGCGCAGGCGCGCAGTCCCCTCTCTGCACAGAGCACTGCAAAGGACCAATCCCAGGAGAGACACTGCGCACCTCCCAAGCACTAGGGCCCCTGCCCAATGCCCCCCTGCACCGCTCTCATCTCTAAGATGAGCACAGCGGCAAATCCACCAGCTTGATCACAAGCCTGGGAGGCAATTTGCAATACCACGTAAGGCTAAACGGCACCATTTGTAAAACAGATTGCAAAACGTTTAAGCATTCAAGTGATGTCCTTCAGTCTTCCCTAGGAGGCATTTCCCTGAGAAAGTTCCTCAGAGCGTAACAACCTGTGGCCTGGCACGTTCTGATTCGCCAACGAGTCCCTGCACCCCCCGGATGTCATTTACACTGGGGAGCGATTCTTCCTCGCGAGACCTTGCCATTCCACGGGATCAACGCTGGGCTCTCGGTGGACAGGCGCTGGTTCGCAGTTCATGCTCCTTCTCACTGAGAAAGTGACTCAGCTCAGCCCAGCTACCGCAGAGCCTCCCATGGGAGAACCCCGCCCCTGCCCCGGTCTCCAGGTGTGAGCAGCACATGCTTGCAAGGCCTCTGCATCTCTTCTTTCTGAGGGTTACAATACAGACCCTTAACTTCTCATAGTCTATTTAGCGTGAACAGTGGCCCACTCCAGATAAAATGCAGAAAGCATACGGGACTTTACCCCCTCCTGTCCTTTATACTAACTTGTTTTACATCTACCAGTATAAACCCCACCAGACAGTATTATGTTTACCCTAAACATCCTTTGTAAATTAAGAAAAATAGCCCTTTATGTTTATATGTTTAATCAGTTATTCACCATTTCCAATGTTGTTTATTCCTTTATGTGCACCTGAGTCTCGACCTAGTTTCAAATTCCTTCAACCTGAAAACTTCCTTGAACGTTTCTTATAGTGAAGATCTGCTTGTAATAAATTATCTTTGTGTGTTTGTGTTTTTATCTGAAAATATCTTTATTTCCCTTTCTTTCTTAAAGGAGACTTTTGCGGGATGTAAATTCTGGGTGGAGAGACTTTTTGTTTCCTTTCCAGCATGTTAGTTAAAGGTATTGTCCCACTGTTTCTGGCTTCCACTGTTCTGATGAGCAGTGAAAGGGGATTCAAATCCTTTTTCCCCCATTTGTAATATGTCATCCTATATAATAAAGAGGTAATATGCAAATTAACCATCACTCCAACACACACAAGATGGCCGCCCCCATGTGGAAACAAGATGGCCAGCAGGGGAGGGCAGTTAGAGGCGACTAGGCCTGCAGGGGAGGGCAGTTAGGGGCAATCGGGCTGGCAGGGGAGTGGTTAGGGGGTGATCAGGCTGGCAGGCAGGCGAGCGGTTGGGAGCCAGCAGTCCTGGATTATGAGAGGGATGTCCGACTGCCTGTTTAGGTCCTGGATTGTGAGAGGGATGCCCCAGATTGGAGGGTGCAGGCTGGGCTGAAGGGACCCCCTCCCCCGTGCACAAATTTTGTGCACCGGGCCTCTAGTTTTCATATGCTGCTTTTAATATTTCTCTCTTTGACCTTGGCTTTCAGCAGTTTGTCTGTGATTTTGCTTGTATTTATCTTACTTGGGTTTTCTGAGCTTCTTGAATATACATTTAGCCCTTTTATCCAAAATTAGGAAATTTCAGCCATGATTTCCTCACGACTTCCTTTCCTTCTACAACTCTGATTATACCTATGCTAGACCTTCTGATGTTGTTCTACAGGTCCCTGAGTCACTGTTCGATTTTTTTTTTTTACCTTTTGCTTTTCTTCAGTTCATAGAATTTCAATTGACCTATCTTTAAGTTCACTGACTCTTTCTTTTGTCATCTCCATTCTGTGGCTAAGCCCATGTGGTCAATCTTTCTATTTCAGCTATTTTATTTTTCTGCTCTAGAACTTCCATTTGGTTCTTTTCACAAATTCTATTTGTCTCCTGAGATTTCCTACACTTTCATTTATTACAAGTATATTTTCATTTACATCTCTGAGCATAGTTATAATAGTTACTTTGGCTTAAGGCAGTGGTCGGCAAACTGCGGCTCTGTTGACTAATGAGTTTGCCGACCACTGGGATAGGGGCTTAATCACAAGGAACAATAACAGCCTGTAATTATTGGAATCGAAAGTCTAGGTCAGTGGTCGGCAAACTCATTAGTCAACAGAGCCGCAGTTTGCCAACCACTGGCTTAAGGGGATGTTGTAACTGGTTTGAACTTTCCAGACCATTAAAACTCCATATCAGCAATAGGCTGTTTTGCTCTCTTATCATTTGTGTGTTCACTGGAGTGGCACTTTTAATGTCCTTTACGAAATTTTCCTTTGTTTTCACAACTTGACTAACAAGAGGCATAGCTTTTGGCCTATCTCGACTTTCCACATGCCTTCCTCACTAAGCTTCACCATTTCTAGATTTTGACTTAAAGTGAGAGATGTGCAACTCTTCCTTTCCCCTGAATACTTAAAGGCCATTTTAGGGATAATCATTGGCCTGATTTCAATATTGTTGTGTCTCAGGGACTAGAGAGGCCCAAGGAGAAGAAAAGAGATGTGGGAACAGCCAGTCGGTGGGGCAGTCAGAACACACAATATTTATTAAGTTTGCCATCTTATATGGACACGGTTTGTGGTGCCCCCTAAAATAATTGCAACAGTAATATCACAGATCACTGACCAAAGGTCACCATAACAAATATAATAATAATGAAAACGTTTGAAATATTGTACAAATTACCTAAAGGGTGACACCGAGACTCAAAGTGAGCAAATGCTGTTGGAAAAATGGTGCCAGTAGGCTTGTTCAATGCAGGTTTGCCACAAACTTTTAATTTGGAGGGAGGGAGGGAGGGAGGGAGGGAGGGAGGGAGGGAGGGAGGGACGGAGGGAGGGAGGGAGGGTGGCTATAAAACCAACCACACCAGTAATTAAATAAATGCAAAATGGACTAAGTACTCCAAGTAGAAGACTAAGACTGTCACGGTATATCTTTTAAAATGTCAGCTATATGGTGCCCATTAGAGATTTACTTTAAATATAAGCACCCAGGAAGTTTAAAATAAAAGGATAGAAAAACATATTCTCTGCTAGCATGGATCAAAAGAAATCTTAAGTAACTCTATTATTATCAGGCAGAAGGAGGCTTGCAGGCAAGCAGCATTACTCTGTATCCGGAGAGTCATGTCATAATTGTAAAGGAGACAATTCACAGGGAGTTTCAGCGAGCTATGTGTACCCAATAATTTAGCTTCAAAGCGAACAAAGCAATAATCAACAGAATAAAAAAGGATCTCACTAGACAAATCCACAGTCCACTTCAATACGCTGCTCTAAATAGCTAATGGAATGTGCAGGCAGAACTTTGAACAGACTAGAGAAGTTCTGAAGAACATAATTAATGAAATAGACCCAATTGACATACTTAGAAAACTGAAGGTCCGTGATGGAGTGAGCACACCTTCTTTTCGAGTGCTTATGGAACATTTGCCAAAATCGTCTATGTGTTGGGTCATAATCCAAGGCTCAATATCTCAGAGGACAGCCTTAATCATTTAGACTTTAGAATCTATTCTCTCCTCACAATGGAATCAACTTTAAAATCGATAATAAACGGTAAATTAGAAAATCCCAACTGTTTGGAAATTAAACAATGCACTTAAAATTAAGCATTAGAAAAAAGGATAAACCACTAAGGAAATTATGAAGTATTTTGAACTGAATGATAATGAGGATATGATATACCGAAACTTGCATGATATGGCTAAGCCTGTACCTAGAGGGCAATGTATAGCCATCAATTCATACATTAGAGAAATAAAGGCTGAACAGTAATGATCTAACATTTTATCTCAAGAAATTAGAAAAAGAAACGCCAATTAAATCGCAATGAAGTAGAATGAAGACAATAATCAAGGTAATAGAAATAAAAACAAATAAAATAATATATGTGAGAAAAATACCAATAACAATAAAGTAGTTACTAATAAAACTGACAGCCCTCAAATGCTTCTGGATAGGATGGAGTAATTCATAGCAAGCCAACATTCCCAATGAAAAACAGAACAAAACAAACCCCTGAAAAAGCCCAATCCGCTCCCAAAATGAAAAGGTACCAGAGAGCCGAGGAAGCAGCGCTGTCACAGGGGCTGAAGTTCCCAGGTGAGAAGGGTCCTGCAGAGGCGAAGTGAGGCCATGCAATTGCATTTTCCCTGGGAACGGCTGAGGATTCTGGGAGTGGACTTGAGCCTGGGAAATAGAGCTGGGCCAGCAGGAGGGCCCCTCCAGCAGAGCGTGCGCTAGGTGTGTGGTGCTAGGATCTCGAACGTGGAGATGGAGGGGGCAGGCTCAAACCAGGACTGGTCCCCTCCAGACGGGGCTGATCTCTGGAACCGCTCAGGGCTGAGGTCTGAAACCGAAGTTGACAACTTTTGAAAAGCAGCCTGTGTGGCGCTCAGGCCCCCCAGGGAGAGAGGCCTGGTAACCCCCAGGCGAAGACGGAAGCCTAGAGGTGTGGTCAGTAGACACCAAGTCTGGCTCCTGCTCCTGCGGTTGTGTGGGGCTTGGACCAACAAATCTGAAGATGTGCGGACCTCGAACGCACAGTTGGTCTCCCCCTTAAACCACCTGCAAGACTAGGAACATGTCCGCAACAGGAAGCTAAAGGTCGAGGACTGCTCGTCCCCTCCCTGCACCCGGCCTCCGGAACAGGCACTCTATCCGCTTCCCCAAGTATTTTCTTCCGAGTCATACGCCCATGACCGGGCTGGAAACCCCATTAGGAAGTGACGGCAGTGGGGCGGGAAGGGCGCGAGGCCCTCTGCTGGGGTGGAGAAGGAGCACCTGCTCCTGAGCTAGGCCAGGCCCCGGCTTGGAGCTGATGAGAAGCACGGAGGCGGAGGCGGAGCGCTAAGCATCTGGGGCGCTGGCCGCTGTTACAGACGCTGCTGCCCTAAGGCACTCCCACCCGGGGCCCTGTGTTTGCTGACAGCTCTGTGGCCCCGCGACCGTCTCCAGAGGCCTCAGCTGGGACCCGGGGATGGGCCTGAGAAGCGGGGATTGGGGGAGGGGGGACGGGGGGCTCCACCGCGCTCAGGGGGCTTATGAGGGTGACGAATAACAACTTCCCATCAGGAACAGCCGACTAAGGGAACGGGAATGGGAACGCGTCCTCCGCTCCTGGCGGATGGAGTAGCTCAATGAAGCTGATTACTCAATTAGACTAATCTTGGCTTCTGTGTCCTTGGGTGTTTTGTCATTTTATGTTCCCCACGGGTCACTGTCACCAAGCAAGCACACCTCTTTTCCGTCCACGTTCCCCCGGGGCGCAGGCCTCTGCCAAGTGCGCATCAGGCTCCCTCCCATGTTTCCTGAAGGAGTTTGACAGACTGTTCTCCTGCCCAACACGTCCCTCTTCTCCTCGCATGGAAGAGAGCCGTGCTTTTCCTGAAGGTGGTCATGTTTCCAGCCCAGAACCAATCTCTCTCTCTCTCTCTCTCTCTCTCTCTCTCTCTCTCTCTCTCTCTCACACACACACACACACACACACACACACACAGGCCTGGTCCATAAAAAAAAGCTGCTGAGAGAAGCTTCTCAGAATGCCGTTTTAAAACAGAAAGACTTGTGTAGCTCGAGCCTCTGCCCCTCACGCTCTGCCTCTGAACGCCTGAACCCGTGTGACGCTGGTGCTCCAGCTGCTGTCTTGCAGGCATGGCGCTGACCTGCACAGCAGCTCCGGATCCTCGTCACCGAGAGAACCAGCAGCCTCTCATTTCACACGCTGTTTGGGGGCGTCTGCTGCTAACGCTGCGTGTGGTGGAGAGGGAGAGGAAGGAAATATACGCAGGGAAGAAACAGAAAGGTTCTACAGCTCCCTAAAGTTCCAAAGCAGTTTTCTGCACCGCCACCGGCTCTTGATTCACCGTTTAAATAAAATGCCATGAAAACACGCAGGAGTCACAGCCCCGTGGCACAGTCGCCAGAGCAGTGACCTGGGAGGGCTCTCCTGGGAGGGAAAGCACGGGGTACAGGGTTGTGGTGAGAAATGACGTAATGTCGGAGGTAACACGCTCAGACCGGGTCTAGCGGGACCCCAGAAGCACCGCTCCCTCTCCTGCCCCAGCAGAAGTCACACGTTTCACTGTGAGAAGCATATGAGCTCACGGGAACCCCAACAGGCCGCCTGGGTGAGGACTGTCCCCTCACGTGATGTCACTGGTTGCCTCTCACATTAAACAGAGAAGAGGGAAGCGGTCAGGCGTTCCCGAACTGGACTGGCCCAGCGGGTGAGCCTCCCGACCACGGGGGCAGTGTCCTCGCAAGGACGGTGCGGCTCGTGGGCGGGGGGCGCTGACGCCCCGCCTGGCCCAAGTCCGGTCCTGCGGCTCTCCCTCGGGAGCCCGGAGCCCTCGCTTCCTCCTCTGCTGCCCTTACTCCTCAGTGTTTCCTGAATCTTCTCCACCAGCCCCACGTGCCCACACGCCCTCAGGCCTCTGTGTCCCCTGTTCTGGCTGCGAGGGGAGGGGTGGCTGTCTCAGGCGCCTCTGTCCCCGCCTCTGTGCTGCCAGCCCCTCCTCTTCCACCCGCCCCGGGGCTGCTGTCGGGAGCTGGCACAGAAGACACGCAAAGAGCCTGTGACAGCGTCTAGCCTGGGGGCGGACACCCGTACGCAGTGGCACTCACATAATTATCCCCTTGGAAATGTATGTCATCGCCTTCTCTGAACTGGTCCACGCGGCACGGCTACGTGAGGGCAGTGCCTCCCGAACAAGAGCTGACGCTGCCCAGCGAGGGCCTGGCGACAGGACTCGTAAGCCGTCATCGGAGCTGCTTTCTGAGAAGTCCATGCAGACCCCCGGCCCGTCCTCCGGCTCCCCGGTGCCCAGAGCACGTGCCTGACTCCTCTCCGGCCGCCTCTCCCCGCGCCAGAGGGACAAGCCCAGCAGCGCACTGCCCCGCAGCGAGGGGCCTGCGGCCGGTCCCACCCCACCCGCCCAGCACGGGCCCCATCAGACGCGTTCCCTGCAGCAAGTTGACACTTCCGGCCGAGAGGAGCCTTTTCGGTCGCTGAGCGAGGCCTCGGCATGAGAACTGCGATTGGAAAGCCCAGCGCGGCGCCTTAGCAGAGCGATCGTGTGGCAGAGCAGCCGACCGCCTCGGGAGAGGAACACAGACACGGCGGCCCCTCCTACCTTCCTGAAGTCGCACGAGTTCACTCTGCCATTGGCGTCCTTGCCCGAGTCGAGAAAGCGTTTCTTGAACTCGGGGTCCTGCTGCTGGACCCAGTGCCGGAGCCTCTCCACCGCTTCGTCCTTGGTCACGGGCTTGGTCCGGGCGCTTTTGTCCTCCGTGGGCTTGGTTCTGAAAGCAAGCAGGCACAGGTCCGGTGGGTGGTCCTCACAGACACCCCACTTCCCGTTCCACCAGGACCACCGGGAGGTTTGCCCTCCCCTTCACGGCACACCAACGTGCTCAGGCAGATGGCGAGCCAAACATGCTGGGATCGATGGCGCACCTTGGGGACGGCTCACAGGCCCGGGGCGCGCAGGTGTGCCCCGAGTTGGCGGGGCAGTGTGTGGGGTTGAGACCCCCTCCCCTCCCCCCAATGCCCGAGTGGGGGGCGGGAGCCTCGGGAAGAGAATGCTGCGGCCTGTGTGTGGGATTTCCTCTTGTGCTCTGAGCTGGCTGGACACGCTGGGGACAGGAGGCGTGGTGGGAAGGATCTTCGTGTGACCCGGGGAAACGACGTTTCCAACAGGCTGCTGTGTGGCAACCAGGTCACAGGGGTCTTCACCCTCCGTGGGAAGGAAGGGCGGCCACAGCCCCTCCCAGGTGACTTCCCAGGGGCAGAGTGCGGGTGTGCAGTGTGAGAGGGGCGCGTGCAGTGTGAGAGGGGCGTGCAGTGTGAGAGGGGCGTGCAGTGTGAGAGGGGCACGTCCAGTATGAGAGGGGTGCATGCAGTGTGAGGGGCGTGCGCAGTGTGAAACGGGCACGCGCAGTGTGAGAGGGGCATGCAGTGTGAGAGGGGCACATGCAGTGTGAGAGGGGTGCAGTGTGAGAGGGGCATGCAGTGTGAGAGGGGCATGCAGTGTGAGAGGGGCATGCAGTGTGAGAGGGGCATGCAGTGTGAGAGGGGTGCAGTGTGAGAGGGGCACATGCAGTATGAGAGGGGTGTGCGCAGTGTGAGAGGGGTGCAGTGTGAGGGGGGTGTGCAACGTGAGAGGGGCACGTGCAGTGAGGGGTACACAATGTGAGAGGGGCATGCAGTGTGAGAGGGGCGCGCAGTGTGAGGGGGCACATGCAGTGTGAGACGGGCATGTGCAATGTGAGGGGCACATGCAGTGTGAGAGGGGTGTGCGCAGTGTGAGAGGGGCGTGCAGTGTGAGGGGGTGTGCAGTGTGAGAGGTATGCAGTGTGAGAGGGGTATGCAGCGTGAGAGGGGCACGTGCAGTGAGGGATACGCAATGTGAGAGGGGCGTGCAGTGTGAGAGGGGCGCGCAGTGTGAGGGGGCACATGCAGTGTGAGACGGGCATGTGCAATGTGAGGGGTGCATGCAGTGTGAGGGGGCGTGCAGTGTGAGGTATGCAGTGTGAGAGGGATGTGCAGTGTGAGAGGGGCGTGCAGTACGAGAGGGGCATGCAGTGTGAGAGGGGTGCAGTGTGAGGTGGTGTGCAGTGTGAAAGGTATGCAGTGTGAGGGGGGCATGCAGTGTGAGGGGGGCGTGCAGTGTGAGGGGGGCGTGCAGTGTGAGAGGGGTGCAGTGTGAGTTGGTGTGCAGTGTGAGAGGTATGCAGTGTGAGAGGGGTGCAGTGTGAGAGGGGCATGCAGTGTGAGAGGGGCGTGCAATGTGAGAGGGGTGCAGTGTGAGGTGGTGTGCAGTGTGAGAGGTATGCAGTGTTAGAGGTATGCAGTGTGAGAGGGGCATGCAGTGTGAGAGGGGTGCAGTGTGAGAGGGGCGTTTGCAGTGTGAGGGGTGCGCAGCGTTGAGAGAGACGTGTGCGGGAGGACAATTGCTTCTTCAGCTCCAGCCACCTCTGGGGCCGGGGCGAGGCGCAGGGCCGGGAAAAGCCCGGGAGTGACCTGCGCTTTCCTGCTCCCCCGGCTCGGAGACGGCTCGGGACGCCCGCGTTTTAGGAAACGCTCAGCTGCCACGACTGCCCTCCTGCTTTAGGGGCGGACCTCTCACCTCTGGGCATTGACCTGCTCTCCAAGGGCCATCTTTCTGCCGTTTATAACGCAGCCGCCACCCGCATGACCGATGCCAAATGCCGTTAGCAGCGCCGAACCCCCCTGGCTCGCACTTAGGGGCTCTCAAAGGGGACGGGTGAAGTGGAGTCTGCCGAACACCTGCACGTTTTACCTTGCTTTGTGGATTTATTGTAAGCTTTGAACAAGCAAGTTAGAATAGTATCTCCTCACTAGACTAAACCTGTATTTTCCAAAACGAAGAAGGGCGGGAATGTTTTTAATAGGTTTCCTAAGTATGTTCCATCAGTGCAACTCCACTGGGAATGCTACCTCGCTGTGAGGGAATGCGCCCTGGCGGCGGCGTGTTCTGCGGGAGGAGTGCGGGAGGAGTCTGAGTGCGGGGCAGAGCACAGGTGAGTGCAGGTGAAGGCAGGCTGAGCGGTGGATGGGCCTCTGGGCCGAGAGCCCTGGGTTCCGGGCCCGGGACAGCCACGGAGTTTGTGAAACTTGAGGCGTCCCCAGACCCCACGGTGCCTTGTTTCTAGAATGAGAGGTCAGTTCAGTAATCCCTAAGCCAGGGGTGAGCAAACTTTTTGACTCGAGGGCCACCATGGGTTCTTAAACTGGACCGGAGGGCCAGAACAAAAGCATGGATGGAGTGTTTGTGTGAACTCATATAAGTTCAAAGTAAAGGAGCGGAGGGGAGAGCAAGAGAACCGGATAGAACAGCTGGATCCGGCCCGCGGGCCGTAGTTTGCCCAAGGCTGCCCTAAGCTCTCTGCCGGCTCCAAAATCTGCTGCCCCTAGCGCTGCGTTGACAGCCTGCCATCTTTCTTATCTAAACCATAAAATATGAACTCATGTCGCCCACAAAGGCTGGCTAACTGCCTTCCCCACGGGCCGAGATCCCCGCTGCGCCTGCATCTGCCCCCATCACCTCTCGGCGCGCTCCGGCGGCGGCTCCTGCTGCCCGTGCTCGCGGGGCGGCCGGTCCTTCGTGGCATTAGCTGGGCAGGCGGCGGGCAGGCCCTGGACGCCCATGCTGGCCAGGAGGTTCTTGTAAAGGACCTTTCCCGAGGCTGAATCCTGGAACCTGCTGCAGAGCCTGGAGTGGGGAGGTGAGCAGAGCACGCCCATGAGAACGGCTGCAACGACACAGACGGGCCCTGCCCTCCGCGTGGGCGGCGAGCGGTGGGCACCTGCACCCCGCCCGCCTGGGGGTGCGGCCTGGGCAGCGGCCGCTGGGAAAGCCGGCTTGGCAGCTGAACGTGCACTTGCCCGAGGACCCAGCCACTCTGCCCTGGAGAAGTGGGTGTGAGTCTCCACAGAGGCCCGTACAACAGGCCCAGCCTGCCGTGTGCCAGCCCCAAGCGGACGCACACCACGCATCCGGCACCGTGGATGCACGAGGCGTGCACCCACACAGCTAACACTCCTCAGCAATGACGGGGACCCGCTGGGACACACGTCACAACACAAATGAATCCCAGGCTCGTTGTGAGGGTGAACAGAGCCGGACAAGAGGGCAACACCCCCCTGGCCGGTTGCTCAGTGGTTAGAGCGTCGGCCCTCGCACCAAAGGGTGGCGGGTTGGATTCCCGGTCAAGGGCATGTACCTCGGTCGCAGGCTCGATTCCAGGCCCAGTAGGGGCATGTGCTAGAGACAACCAATAGTTATATCATTGATGTTTCTCTCTCTCTCTTCCTCTCTCCCCCCCCTCCCACTCTCTCTAAAAGCAATGGGAAAAATACCCTCGGGTGGGGATTAAAAAACTTTTAAAAAAAGAAGCGAACACCACGTATGCTTTCACTGATGTCAAATCATAGAAAGTGCAAAGTAACCAGAGTGGTGCAGAGCTGAGCAGAGGCTGCTGGGGGGTGGGGGGGTGGGGTGGGGGAGGAAGTGTGATAAAGATGGAACAAATGCGAAAACAGGAAAATTCTGAATGAGCAATTCCGGTAGGGAATTATGGAAGGGCTCCCACTGGCACCGGGGCACACCGACACTTCAGGGAAACAAGAAACGGCCGGGGTGGCCAGGTCTGGCTGCTTCTCAGCACGTTGTTCGTTCGTATTTTCTAACCAGAGAAAGTGTGCGCGCTCCCTGTTGCACACTTAGTGGAGCCCCAGGCCCCGAGCAGAACCTGCACGGCTGCTAAAGTGCCCAGGCCACCGAGCAGGTAGTTCTGGGCGAGGCCCTGGCGGGTCTGAGCGCCGCCGGTGGCCTGATACGCCGAGAAAGGACAGGCACCCTCAGGGGTGGTCTCTGGAGGCTGCCGGGCGCCGAGGCCACAGCCAGCTTCGTGTGAACGATGAGGCCTCATTCGCCCTTCCGCCCGTGTGTGTGTGTGTGTGTGTGTGTGTGTGTGTGTGTGTGTGCGCGCGCGTGCGCGCGCGCACAGCGGGCTTCTCAGAGGCCGTGTGTCCCGTGACCCCATCAGAGCACGGAGGGGACGCGTGCGTGTTCTCAGGCCGTACAGAGGTCAGGGTCTCGTGAGGAGTGAGCCTGGATTTTCGGAGATGAACTCGGCTTCGTAGCAGCACTTCCCTAGCTCGGCACTGGCGACCTCGGGCCCTCCCTGCTGTCATCCCCGCACCCTGTGTCATCCAAGGAGTCTTTACTGTGAAATCCCGTCTCCCCAGAGCCTGCGGGAACAGCACTGCCCCAGAGAGAGGGGGTGGCCACACTCCCTTCCAAGCACCGCCCAGGCAGAGGGCTGGGGGGCGCCGATCTGGGCGCCACCTCTCTCCTGCACCCCATTTCCTCGCCTACAAGATGCGCACAGCAGTGCCTGGCGCAGAGGAGGGCTGCGAGCAGGAAGCCAGCTGGCACGTGTGCGTGTGCGTGCGTGCATGCATGTGTGTGTATGTGCGTGTGCATGTGCGCTCAGTAACCAGCTGTGGTAACAGGGTCACAAGTGCTGACGCCAGTTGCTCAGCAGGGACCGTGACTATCACAATCGCTTCACCGCATCTCCCTGCTCCCATGTGCGGAGCGCGGTGCTGAGTGCGGTGAACCGGTGAGCCACCCACCGCCTCGCCGAGCCAGCGGCCGGGACCGGCCATTCAGAGCCTGTGTCTCCCGTCCTGAGAAGGCCCGACGGCCTCGCCTGCGCTGAGACTGTCACAGCGACGCCCAGCTCCCCGCGGAGCCCGATGACCAACACTACCCGGTGGCGCTGCGAACGCGCTTAGAGAAGGGTCAGAGTGAGGAGAGCGGACCTGACGGAGACGCGGAATCCAGGCACTGATTTCGCTGCTGAGACTCACTTTGCTAAGTGCTCCGTCGTCAGGCACGGGCAGAATATGTGCATCACTTTCTTGAGGTTGTTTGCCCCGATGAGCCCCGTGTCTCCCAGGTCGTAGGAGCACAGCAGGTCGTGGAACGCCAGGAGGTTCCTGTTGACGGCGTCCCGCACCATCCCTTCCACCTGAGAAGACACGCGGTCACAGGCTGCAGGCGTGTGGCCTGGGGGAGCACCTGAGACCACGGAGGGACGGGGCGCCCCGGGACCACGGAGGGGACGCTCCAGGACCACAGACCCACAGAGGCAGCACCCTGGGACCACGGAACTATGGAGAGGGCACCTGGGACTACAGAGGGGTGCCCTGGGACCACAGGGGAGGGGGTGCCCTGGCGCCACGGGGGAGGGGGGCGTCCCTGGGGCCACGGGGGAGGGGGGCGCCCGGGACCACGGAGGGAGGGAAGGGTACTTACTGAGTCCCAGGCCAGCTGGTGTGGCACCTGGGCGTCCCCCCCGGAGGATGGCTTCCCTATCTGAGTGGGAGAGAAAGAACGTGAGTGAATACAGGTCACTCACAAGGGCAGGCGGAGCTCTGAGTCCGACGATGATGGCCAGCCATGCCCCATCAGCCAGCAGCCGTGAGACTGAGCAGGTGAGGCTGCCCTCTGACCCCCGTGGAAATGGGAACAAGAACCCTGAACTGGCACTTATTTTTAAAAGGTAAAATACACACGAACTAATCCATCAGCAAGAAATTAGTAAATGCGGAGTGAAAGAATAACGAGGTGGCATTTCTGCCTGTCAACGTGGTGAGAACGAAAAAGCAAGCGCAGTGCCGGTGTGGCCGGGAGTGACATCCGCCAGTGTGACAGGCGCGGACCCGGTGGCAGCGGCTGCTCCGGGCAGCCAGGGAGCGGGGAGGACACTCGCTCTTCACGCAGTCCCTTCCCATCGTCTGCAGTCTGTACGTTACACACATATTCCTCTTTAAAACCATTATAATTTTAAAATAAAATATATACTCTTTGACCCAATAACTTCATTTCTACAAGTTTATACTAAAAGAATAACCACAGAGTGAAGTCATTGTACCAAAAGTCATGAAAGAAAAGAAGACACCTAGATTGTAACATCGGGGAATAGTTACTCTGTGTCTTTAAAGTTACACAACAGAATTGACACTGTTAATACTATGTTAATAAGTGACAACAGACTAAAAAGGCTGTGATTACATGATCTCATTTTAAAATGAAATAGATTATCATGTATGAAAGCTTGTATCCAACTCATAAAATTCTATACAGTAATACATGCAGTTTCTTGCAGCTTTATTGAGGTGTAATAGTAATTATAACTAAGCTGCAAAAATAAGTGTGTGTTGGTATGGAGGTTTGGGAGGATAGGTGTGGGTAACGAGTCCTCGAGGTTAGAATTAGTGGTGATTTCTATTCTCTTCTGTCTCCGTATCTATGTTTTCTGATTTTCTGAATGATTCAGTCTCTCACCGAGTCGTTTTGTGAGTGAGCCCAGCGCTGGGCTCCCCTGCGGTACCAGTCACACGAGACTGCGACCGGTGTGGGAGGTCGAGGACTACAAGAGGGGCTCCTTCAGGGGTGTCGGGGATTCCTGGGAGGGCCTGAGACACTGGGACCTGCAGAATGGCCCCACGAGGTGGGAGGAGCAGAAGGAAGTGCTGGCAGGAGCCCCAGCAGGTGCAGAGGCTGGAGGGGGTGCAGTTGACAGGATCCGATTCCTACAGAGCAAACATCACTGCACTTGCCAGGTGTGTGTGTGGGGGGAGGGGGCAGACTGCTGACGCGTCTATTTTTTTGGTTTTAAAGAAAAAAGCTGGCTCTGTGCGGGGCTGCGGTGGGGTCAGAGCTCCCACAGGTCTGCTCCATGCGGAGTTCAGGAAAAGCTGTCATTATTCACTTCTCTGTGGGAAGGGCTCTGGGACTTTGGAATTCGAGTCTAAGAAGGACCCAGTAGTGTGGGTTTAGGCTGTGGTTACCACCTTGCACAAGGGGCCATGCAGGAAACAATAATAGTAGAAAGAAAGGTTAATCTGTAGCTAATAAAGGAAATCTTACACATCTATATATATAAAAGCCTAAGAGACCGAACGACTGTTCGACCGGTAGCTATGATGTGCACTGACCACCAGGGGGCAGACGCTCAATGTATAGGCATGGAAAAATGGAACAGACTGATGAATCTCAGAGGGAAGGGTGAGGGGAAAGGCAGGAAGAAATTAACCAAAGATCTTATATGCATATTAGAGGCCCGGTGCATGGATTTGTGCACCAGTGGGGTCCCTCGGCCTGGCCTATGTGGATCAGGCCGAAACCCACAGTCCAACATCCCCTGAGGGGTCCCAGATTGCGAGAGGGCGCAGGCCAGGCCAAGGGACCCCACTGGTGCATGAAACCATGCACTGGGCCTCCAGTTTCAACAAGAATCTGTTGATGTCAATTTTTTGGTGAAAAGAAACAAACACTAAAAGCCAGTGTTAGTCATTAGAGGCAACACTCAGTTATCACACAAAAGGTGAACTAACACAAGAGCTCTAAAAACAGGATGGCGCCCTAGCCGGTTTGGCTCAGTGGATAGAGCGTCGGCCTGCAGACTGAAGGGTCCCAGGTTCAATTCCAGCCAAGGGCACATGCCCGGGTTGTGGGCTCAATCCCCAGTGGGGGGCGTGCAGGAGGCAGCCGATCAATGATTCTCTCTCATCATGGATGTTTCTATCTCTCTATCCCTCTCCGTTCCTCTCTGAAATCAATAAATATATTTAAAAATAAAATAAAATAAAATAAAATAAAATAAAATAAAATGAAATGAAATAAAAACGGGATGGAACCCAGAGGAGCAATTCGCGCACTGCCTGTGAGACGGTGGTAAGGGGGCTGCTGCTGAGCTTCAATGAAAACACATTCCCTCCAGCAGGCCAAGGCGAGGCCATCCAGAGGTGCGGCCTCAGAAACTTCAAATATCCCTCAGCACGATCAAGAAAATAAAAGTCCAGCCCTAGCCGGTTTGGCTCAGTGGCTAGAGCGTCGGCCTGCAGAACGAAGGGTCCTGGGTTTGATTCTGGTCAAGGACACGTACCTTGGTTGCAGGCTCCTTTCTGGCCTGGGCCCTGGTAGGGCGCGTGCAGGAGAGAATCAATCGATGTGTTTCTATCACATCAGTATTTCTCTCTGTCTTTCCCCCTCTCTCTCACTCTCTCTAAAAATCAATGGAAAAATACCCTCTGGTGAGGTTTAAAAAATAAAATAATAAAATAAAAAACAAAATAAACGAAATGAAAGAAAAGTCCAAATTGAGTAACTCTTACACACTTAATTCTGACTTAAAATGAAAGTTCCCTCAGTGAACTGGTGTGTTTCATTAAACCGCATTGCACCAGCACCTCTGATTTTACTGAGAACACGTCTCCCGCCGGGACCGGGACTCGAGCGCGCCGCCGCCGTGGCACTTACCTTCTCACGGCTCTCCTCCAGCAGCTCCAGGAACCTGTTGATGTCCACCAGGCCCGAGCCCCCGGGGTCCAGCGTCTGCATCAGTTCCTTGAACTCGGAGTCGCTCAGCTTTACAACCATGGAGTTGATGGTATGTTGCAGTTCTTCCGCTTTTATCTGCCCATTCACCTTCTGAGCAGGAGAGTGTATGTAAGGGAATTTTTTTAAAGAAAAAAGGAAGGAAAGCAATATATATATATATATATATATATATATATATATATATATATATGGCACCATTTAATAAACTGAGCGCTTTGGTAAATAGAATTATACTATGAAACTAGAATATTAAAATTGATAACTATTATATAACATGGAGCTGTTAAAAGAAATCTTACACATTTCAACAAGAAATGGGGGGTGGGGGAGGCTAGCACTTTGCAAGTGCAGTTCCCACAATGCTCCCTGTTAGGACAGGGGCAGGAGATGGCCCTCGGGCTGACCCCCTTCCCGGGGCAGGCTAAACGTGGCTGTCACAGAAGCTGGAATAGTCCCTCCTGCCCCAACCCCACCTGAGGGCGACAGGATCAGCCTCAGGGGACACAAAACTTCCTGGCAATTCAATTACAATTCGCCAATTTACTAAGAATATTAATTAGGCGTGTTTTCACTACCACCAACCTCATTCGTTACATAAATGGCCAATTACTTAGCGAGAAAAATTTCAGCCCTGCTGCCTAAAGAAAGCATATGATGAGCAAAATATGAGAAGAAAACGTCTTCCCCAGAATAAAAAAAATGACCAGCAAGTAAATTAAATTGAGAGATACTGTTTACTAGAAAAACAGGAAATAAAAAAACACCCTGCCTCATAGATACTGTGAATATTAATGTGGCAAAAGGGCGTATTAAATGAGAAAGTGGCGTATGAATGCCAGCCTTTACTCTGGACCAAAATCTGAAAGGGACATGAGGTTCTCTGGGGGAAAATTAAGTAATTTAGGATAAAGGCATATTTATTTTTGGGTTTGGGAGCGATCATTTTTTAGTGTCTAAACAGGAATCATCGACAATTTTTTGGTGATTTTCAATAAACTTATAGCATTGTGCAACCATCGCCACCACTATCTAATTCCAGAACATTTTTGCCCCAAAAGAAACTGTGCTGATTCGCAATCACTCCCGTTTCCACCCCCAGCCTGAAGGCAACCAAGGCGCACTTCCTGCCTCTCTGTATTTGCTTTTCTCGGGACATCCGTGTACACCGAACCCTACAACACATGCACTTGTATGTATCTTGCATCTGGATTCTATCACTTCGCCTAACGGTTTTGAAGTTCATCCATGATGTAGCATGGATCACTATTTTGTCCTTTTTATTTCTGTTCCTATTCCCTTGTACGGATATGCCACACTCTATCTTGTCACAGGTTCATGGACACTTGGGTTGTTTCCAGTTTGGGAATTATGAATAACGTTGCTATGGACCTTTGCACGTAAGTCTTTGTGTGAGCATGTGTTTCTACTTCTCTTGGGAAGACACCTAGGAGTGGAATCACTGGATCATATGGCAGGTAAATTATTGTTGAAATTTTAAAGAAACTACGGCATTGTTTTCTGCAGTGGCTGCACCGTTTTACCCTCCCACCAGCAGTGTACAAGAGTTCCATCACTACATCCTTGTCAACACTTATTATTGTCTAAGGCAGCGGTCACCAACCGGTGGTCCGTGGACCACTGGTGGTCTGAGAGGTCCGAAAGGTTGGCGGCCACTGGCCTAGGGGTTTGATTATAGCCACATGTAATCAAATGTGAAGTAGTATCTCATATGGTTTTGATTCGTATCTCCCTAATGTCTAGTGATGCTGAGCATCCTTTTGTTGTTGTTGGTAATCCTCACCCAAGGATATATTTTTTTCCATTGATTTTTAGAGAGAGAGGAGGGGCGAGGGAGAGACAGAGAGAAACATCAATGTGAGAGAGAGAGAGACACATCTATTAGCTGCCTCCACATGCGCCCGGACCAGGGCAGGGATCAAGCCTAAAACCCAGGTACATGCCCTTGACCAGAATCGAACCCCAGACCCTTCAGTCTGTGTGCTGACCCTCTAACCACTGAGAACCCAGTTAGGGCTTGAGCATCTTTCTGTGTGCTCCCTGACTATTCGTATATCTTCTTTGGTGAATTGTTTATTAAAATCTTTGGCCCATTTTTAAAATTGGGTTGTCTTCTTATTAAGGTCTAAGTGTTCTTACATACTCTATCTACATACAGGTCCTTGGCCAGATATTTCATTTACATATGTTGTCTCCTAGTCTGTGGCCTTCTTTTCATTTTCCTAATGGGATCTTCTGACGCACAAAAGGTTTGAATTTTGATAAATACAATTTATTGGGGCTTTTTAAAAATGGATCATGTTTTTAGTGTCTTATCTAAAAACTCTTTGCCTAACACAGGGTCACAAAGATTTACGCATGTCTTCTAAGAGTTTTATCATTTTAGCTCTTATATTTAGGTCTAGGGACCATTTTAAGTTAATTTTTGTATGTGATGTAAGTTAATTTGCCTCTTTGCATATGGATATCCAACTGTCTCAACACCATTTGTTGAGAAGATTATTCTTTCCCGCAACACCCCCTGAATTTGTCACACTGGGTGACCACAGCGTGAAGGTTTATTTCTCTACTCTCAGTTCTGCTCTGTTGACCAGTATGCCTCTCCTCCTGCCAGCTCCAGGCTGTCTGTATTACTGTGGCTTTACACGAAGAAGATTCCTAACCTGGAAGTGATGTACTCTCACTTCATTCTTCTTTTCCAAGATTGCTTTGGCTATTCTGCCAACTTTCATTTCCATATGAATTTTTAAGATTAGTTTTTCAATTTCTGCCAAAAAAAAAAAAAAAGCCAGCTTGGATCTTGATGTAGTTTGCACTGAATTTATAGATCAGTTTGGAAAGATTTGCAATCTTTTTTTTAATTTTTAATATATATTTCTTTATTGATTTCAGAGAGGAAGGGAGAGGGAGAGAGAGATAGAAACATCAATGATGAGAGAGAATCATTGATCGGCTGCCTCTTGCACGCCCCCTACTGGGGATCGAGCCCGCAACCCAGGCATGTGCCCTTGGCTAGAATCAAACCTGGAACCTTCAGTCCGCAGGCCGACGCTCTATCCACTGAGCCAAACCAGCTAGAGCCACGGTTTGCCGCTCTGTTGACTAATGAGTTTGCCAACCACTGACCCAGACTCTCGATTCCAATAATTACAGGCTGTTGTTCCTTGTGATTAAGCCCCTATCCCAGTGGTCGGCAAACTCATTAGCCAACAGAGCGGCAAACCACGGCTCGCAAGCCACATGTGGCTCGTGAGCCGCAGTTTGCCGACCACTGACTAGGGCAAGATTTGCAATCTTAATGAGTGTTCCAATCCATATATACAGACTATCTCTTCATTTACCTTCTTTCTTTTAATAACGTTTCATAATTTTCAGTGTACAAGTCTGGCACTACTTTTGTTGAATTTATCCCTAGGCATTTTATTCTTTTCGATGCTACTGTGAGAGGAACGGCTTTCTGACACTCATTTTCAGATGGCATATTGCTAGTTTGTACAAATATAACTGAATTTTGTGTGTTGATCTTATATCCTGCAACCTGAACTCACGCGTTAGTTCTTGTAGTGTGTGTGTGCATTCCTTAGAACTTTCTATTACAAGACCCTCTGGTATGTGAATGAAGACAGTTTTACTTCTTCCTTTCCAGTCTGAACGCCTTTTATTTCTTTTCCTTTCTGCTTGCTTGTCTAGAACTTCTGTACGATGTTGAATAGAAGTAGCAAGAGCTTTTATTCTTGTGCTTTTCCTGATCTTTAGGGGAAAACATTTGGTCTTGTACCACTGACTATGAGTTTCTCATACATGCCCTTCAGCAGGTTGGGTATGTCCCTCCTATCCCTAATTTTTCAAGAGCTGTTATCATGAATGAGCGCTGGATTTTTCAGATACTTTTTCTTCATCTATTGAGATGATCATGCGGCTTTGTCCTTAATTCTACAACATTGTGTTTTACATTAATTGATTTTTTGGAAGTTAAACCAACCTTGCCATCCTGGAATAAATCCCACATGGTCCTAGCATTTAATCCTTTTTATATATTTCTGGATTTGCTTTGCTAATTCATGAAGGCTATTGGTCTATGGTTTTCTTTTCTTGTGCTGTTTTTTTATCTGGCTTCCTCCTATGTATCCTGAATGTTTGTGAAGGGTTGGTATTATTTCTATAACCAATCTTTGTAGTCTTCAACATAGAGAATACGCACATTGTTTGTTACATATATTTCTAGGTATTTAATTTTTAAAAAATATGATTAGAAATGGTATTTTTAAACTTTTTTTCTAATTGCTTGTTGCTGTATATAGGAATATTGTTTCTCTTTGCATATTGACCTTATATCTAATGGCTTTCTAAGATCTGTTATTAATTCTCACGTGTTTTTAAGATTCTTTTAGACTTTCTATTTACAAAAGCATGTGAACTGCAAATATGACACGGAAGGAAGGCATGAGGACGTGAGGAGGCAGGGCACAGCTGTTTCTGGGTGACAGAAAGACAGCCACGCTTGACGGAAACGTAAGGGCTCGGGGCCCGGGCGCACACTCAGCGAGGGCGCAGCGTGCGGAGCAGCACACACAGCTGCCAGGGCAGGACCTGGAGCAGATGCGAGCAGCCCTCTAATAACCCCGCATCCCCCGCAACCCTCTCTGCAGCAGGAGGGGACCACTTCCCAGGGCTGTCCCTGCAGCAGGCGAGGTCCCCACGCCTGCTCCTCCTCGTCTCTCCCTCCAGGTCCCAGGATGGGGTCAGGACCAAGGCAAGTGGGGAGTCCAGGTGGGGAATGGGGGTGGGGAATGGGGGTAGGGGTGGGGAATCCCTCTCAGAAACCCTGCTCTCTGCTCCTCTGAGGCGTCCGGTGGTCACTGCTGGTCTGACACTCAAGAGTGCGAGCTGGTCGTGGGCAGGAACCCTGCATCGTCCGCCGTGCCCTCAGCCTGAGCGCCCACCGCAGCCCGGCGTGGGCGGGCGCATCCTCACCTCCACCGTGCCCCGTGGCTCTCCGTCTGAACAGCACGCCAAGGAGGGTCCGACAGCCTCGGACTTGAGGCCGCCAGTTCACATTATCACAGCCCTCCATCAGTAGAGAAGCGGATGCACTATTTTTAATTAAAATTGCTTCAATTTATTAATAGAAGCGGCGCTCACAAAGCCTTCATTTATCTTTAAGGGGCGGCCAGCTAGCAAACTACGGCCCGTGGGCCGGATCCGGCCCGTTCCGCTGTTCTATCCGGCCCGTGGAGCCGAAAGAGCGGAGGGTTCTCTTGCTCTCCCCTCCGCTCCTTCACCAGCAGCAGTGTTAACATGGCAACGTCGGAAAACACGGCCGCAGCTCCTTCTTCTGAGTGGGCGGATTTATATCCCCATTCAGTAGAAGGAACAACCTCTCCATCTTCCAGAGGCTCCTTGGAATGCCCGCGGACACGTCCCCCGACATCACCCTGGGAATGCGGAGACACGTTATCGTGGTGATGGAGGGAGACACGCCCCTGGAGAGCACAGTATCAGACCATTAGCTAAAAAGGAGACCAACAACACTGTTCCCACTGAAGGTGATGTTTTAAAGACCAAAAACCTTTCAACCCAGTCTACATGGCCATCTACATCTACGTCCCGGGCATAATTTGGAAGCTGCACTAAAGAAAATGTTTAATTTACTGTTTACACATTTTGTTCTTTTCTATTTGTTTTAGTTTTAAATTATTTTATTATATTTAAGTTTAACTTGAAAGGCTTTTGTACCTTTCCTTTGTTAGGCAATTTTATTTTGCCTTTGCCATCTTCAATATAAGGTATGTTATTGTGCTATGATTCCTCCATTTTTTGGAAGTTTCAAATTATAATAATTAGTGTTTACATTCTTCTTGTTAAAATGTTTGAAATGAATAAAACTATTGAAATAAAAAAAAAGACCGTACCCTTTTATGTAATGATGTTTACTTTGAATTTATATTAGTTCTCACAAACACTCCATCCATGCTTTTGTTCCGGCCCTCCGGTCCAGTTTAAGAACCCATTGTGGCCCTCGAGTCAAAAAGTTTGCCCACCCCTGAGCTAGCAGCTCCGGGCGGCTCTGGGTGCGGCTCTGGGTGCGGCTCTGGGTGCGGCTCTGGAGCAGCCAGTTTGGAGGTTTGGATCCCGGCCCGCACTCAATAGGGAGCCTCTGTAGGGAGCCTCAGGCCGTCACTCCCCCTGCGCCCTTCCTCAGCCAGTGGGGACGAAGCAGAAGGCCGGGAGACAAGAGCAGCGCCCCTCCCGGAGCTGGGAGAGGCTGCACGGGTGAAAGACGGCGCCTGGCACGCGCTAAGCGCCCCATGTTGCTGCTCAGTCAGATGCCAGGACACGTGCGGCCTCGAGGTCAATCACAGGATCGCCAGCGAAGATGTCCCCGCAGACAACAGAACCCCAATCTGACTCAACACTCCTCCCGGAAACCCCGCACAGCCTGGAGGACGGACCGAGCAGAGGGGCACGGTTGCCAGGACAGAGGGCACCCGCCCACCACAAGGCCCCTCGGGCCTGGGGGCTCTGTCCCTAAGCGCTGCCCACTGAGCAGCCTGCCCTGTGGTCTCCGGGCTCAGGAAGGCTGACGCGGTGCCCAAGTGGCGCCTCTGAGGGAAAGGAATTCACGGCGGTGCTGGCATCTGGTAGAGACTCGGTTTCTGGATGTGCTCAGTAAAGAACAAGCTTGAGAAATGTCACCTAAGTATCAAAACCACCCCAATGCTGCTCCTCTCAAATGCACGTCACAGTGGGACGGGCTAACGTTTAGACGCGAGGTGCATGCTCGTGACTCAGCCTCCCTCTGCAGGACAACCACCTGGCTCTGCAGGCTGCTCTGTAGGCTGCTCTGCAGCTGGGAGAATGTTTCTGCTGAGCTACAGGCCGGCGTGAGCCCTAAACTCTAGGCTGAGGGGGGCATTCATGGGCCTGGGTTACTCATCGATCCAGCAGCCCCTCCACTCTTAGCGGCCCGGCCACGTACTGTTCTCGCCCCTGTGCGTCTTCCTGTATCGTAATAAATGTTATGTCATCGGTCCCCCCAACTAGATGGACTCCGGAGGCCAAGCCATGGATTCCTAAGCGCTCCGAGTCATTCCCAGCATAGACAGGGGATCCAAAAGCACTCTCTGGCCTAGCCAGTTTGGCTCACGGACTGAAGGGTCCCGGGTTTGATTCCAGTCAAGGGCACGTATCTCGGTTGCAGGCTCGAAGCCCGGTTCTGGTCAGGGCACACGCAGGAGGCAACCAATTGATGTGTCTCTCTCACATCGATGTGTCTCTCTCTCGGTCTCTCCCTCTCCCTTCCACTCTCTCTAAAATCAATGAAAAGCACCCTCCGGTGAGGATTACCAACACAGAAAGCACCGTCTGTTGGCCGGGTAAGTGGGTGCACACCCAGCTGCGGCCGGTCTTGCTCTGACCAGCACCCTGGCAGCCTCAGAAACAGCGAGTCCTTCACAGAGAAGGGCCTCGAACCCTTACCGTGTTGACCATCAGCAGTGTCTTCCTCAGCAGTGTGTAGTGGTCTTCTCGTCTGAATAACTTGGTGATAATATTTGCTCCGCAACACTGATTTCTAGAGTTGCTACGAGAAGATTAAGAGGAAAAATCAGAGCCGAAACCGGTTTGGCTCAGTGGATAGAGCGTCGGCCTGTGGACTGAAGGGTCCCAGGTTCGATTCCGGTCAAGGGCACGTACCTTGGTTGCGGGCACATCCCCCGTGGGAGGTGTGCAGGAGGCAGCTGATCGATGTTTCTCTCTCATCGATGTTTCTAGCTCTCTATCCCTCTCCCTTCCTCTCTGTGAAATATCAATAAAATATATTTAAAAAAAAAAAAGAGGAAAAATCAGAAACAGAATCCTGTTCTTGACTAAGTTTTGTTCTTACATAATGCAAAACAAAATTCTAAAAATCACCCTCACGCAGCTATAACAACCGTCTCCCTGTGGACAGCTCTTCTCCCGAAAGCGCAGGCGCGTGTGCTGGCCCGGCAGCTTCGGTCTAGGTTGTGGGTTCAATCCCAGGTCGGGTATATGGGAAGCAACTGATCTGTTTCTCACATTGATATTTCTTTCTTTCTCTCTCTCTCTCTCTCTCTCTTCCCCTCTCTCTAAAAATCAATGAACATATCCTCAGACTAGGATGGAAAGACACCACAATCACAACATCGATGTTTCTCTCTCTCTCTGCCTCTCCCCCTCCCTTCCACTCTCTTTAAAAGTCAATGAAAAAATATCCTCAGATGAGGATTAACAAACGAACAAAAAAGAAAAGAAATGAACTCATAGAGGTGCACCCCAGGAATGGGGGGGGAGGGGCTCTGAGCACTGAAGGCTGGTATGGGCGGTTCCTCAGGTATTCATGAACCCGCGGCGGGCGGGCCTGCGGGGGGAATGACCTGGGGCGCCTGCTTCAGTGGGGGCGGGGCTCTCGGGCGGTGCAGAGCTCAGAGGCCGGCTCTCCCTGAGACTCACACGGGCCGGGCCGTCGACAGGTGGACATCGGCGTGAACCACCCTCCGGAGAGCGAAGTGTGGATTCTAACGTGTCGCACGGTGGAGTGCTTTCCCACGTCGTGGGGCCCCACCACCAGAGATGCGACAACACAAATCTCACGTGATGACAGACATGAGAGCGAGACAGAAATAAGGGGCTCAAGGGCCCGGTCCCCCGCGCCCCGCACGTGTGCACCGCACAGGAGGGCAGAGACTCAGTTACCAGCGGCGCCCCTTTCCCTGTAACACCGAACAGATGCGTGTTTGTGCCCCATTTTACACGGACACTCAGAGCCCAGGGCAGTGCTGGCGGCGAGCGCGGGTGCGTGCGGCGTCTGCCTCCGCTGCTCTCTAAGCACGTGACCTGCCAGCCGCCCCGGAGCCTCCTCTTTCCGTCTAGAAATTGGAATAATAGCTACGCCTACCTTTGGGTATAAGGCGACTCTAAGTCAGCACGCACAGAACATAGCTGACAACTGGAAATCACTCCGTAAAGTGCATAATTACTCATGCAGACTGATTTCCCATTAAGAAAGGAGGAGAAAGGAATTCAGACATCCTCTAACCTCTGACATGCTATGACACGTGTGACCAAAAGGCAGGGGTTTACATACCTGTCCTTTTTGGCCGGGGAGTCTGAACTCTGAGCCTCCGACCACTGAGGGTCGTGCAGCAACGTCAGGAACTGCTTCCAGTAGATTCTGCTGGTGGTTCTAAGTCCAAATCTGGGTGTTAGAAAACGTTTTAAACATTATTCCTATAACACTGTATGGATTAGATGTTCAATATTGAATTTTAAATGGCAGCAGTGCATTTTCATAAAGTTTACACTCCAAGGTAAACAAAATAATTTGGCCAAACAGTACTACAAACAGACTTTTAAAAAGCAAACAAAAATCAAACTGCTTCTACATCTCCGGGTCCCTGTATCCCATTAGCAGGAGCTAACACTGAAGGGAGAAACGAAGGGGGTTGTTAAAATTCCACAGCCGGAAACGAGCCTTTCAAACGCGCCATCTGAGGGCTCGGCCTGGTGCGGGCAGAGGGAAGGCGCTCATGCCACAGCCCGGTTCTGGCTCTGGGACTGGCACTGGGACCTCATGTGGCAGAAAGGGTTGCAGGTGACTGGGGATGTGGACCGTGAGGCGGGAGAGCATCCTGGGGTGCCAGGTGGGCCAGGCTACCCTCTCCTGTGTGTGTGTGTTGTGGCGGGGGCGGGGGAGGAGGGAAGGGTTGTTGGAAGGAGCAGAGCTAACAGGTCAGAGAGCCCTGCCCGCCTGCAGGGCGACATCACCGCTCAGTCACTCCCGCCCCCGCCGCCCTGTTACCCACTCAGCGCCCTCCGTGTTCCACACCAGGGGTGAGGCCCTTGAGCAAGGGCGTGAGGTGCCAAGTGCGCGGGAGGCGAACTGCCCCGCACTGACTGCTCTGGTGTGGATCCGCTGTGGGCGCCGTGAGACAGCAAGTGCGTGTGTGCCCACAACCTCACGGGTCCCCGTCCCCTCCCAGGGCGCCACCTGGAGCCCTTCACAGAGGGTTTCCTTCTGCTTCCAGGAGCTGAGGGGGGGACGCGCGGTCAGCCGAGATGGAGGTGCAATCGCCCTCATCACAGAACGAGGATGTGTGGTCCGGAGGTGCCACCCACACGCCCAACCCGGGCTCCCATGCGAGGAGACACCGTCCGACCCTGGGTGGCCGGGGTGCGGCTTCCCGCTCAGGGCAGCACCGGCCACGAGAACTCTCCTGCCCCCCTTCTTTCTCTCCCTCCTCCGGGCTCTCCAATCCCTGGAGGAGCCAGAGAACAAGTTTGCAAAGTTAGGAAGGAAGCCAAGTGCAAAGCGGGGAGAGGGAGCAGCGGCCCTGAGCCCCTGGTTCTTGCCTGCGCCAGGCCCTGACTGGGCGAGGCACCGTCCACGTGTAACTGAACCCACAGCTGACTGCTCCGTGAGAACGGCTCCTGCAGCTGCCAATCCAGCCAAACAGGCAAGGCGAGGTCTCTCCGCGCTCAGCCAGGGGCGCAAGAGCAAGGCCAAGGGCGTGAGACTAAGGGACGGCGGGAGACAAGGCTAGCTTCTTTAAGGTCACAGTCCACGCGTCTCGCCAGCTCAGCCCAGGTTACCCGTGCGCCACCCACCCAGCTGTCCATCCGTCCGAGCGTCCACACGAGAAGCCGAGCGTCCCTCTCTTTCACTCGAACTATTGCCGCAAGCCCGATAGGTCCTGTCTCGCTCGCCTTCCCCAGGAAGTGTCCATACTTGAACCGGCCTGCTCTTTCGGAAACGCACATGTGAGCAGATTACTCTCTTGCTTCCAGTCTCTCCACGGCTCTCCATGCTCTCGATAAAACCGAAGCCCTCCTGTCACTCACAGCCTGCGGCTGGGCCCTACCAGCATCTCTGGCCTCAGCCCGCACCCGGCCGCCCCTGCTCCCCCGGCGCCAGCCACACGGCCCTCCCGTCCTTCACGGGGCTCTGCTCCTCCTGTCCCGGCTCCCACACCCGCCGCTTCCTTTGCTGGACGCCACGCTCCTTCCCCGTCGTTACCCACTTCCCACACTTCACCTCCTTGACTCTGTCCCTCTGTCGAGACTTGGTTTAACCATTACTCTTGCAAGGAGCTTTCCCCGACTTCCGTAACCAGGGCGATCTGCCCTGTTTGCGTCTCTTTTTTTTTTTTTTTTTAATATATTTTATTGATTTTTTACAGAGGAAGGGAGAGGGATAGAGAGCTAGAAACATCGATGAGAGAGAAACATCGATCAGCTGCCTCCTGCACACCTCCTACTGGGGATGTGCCTGCAACCCAGGTACATGCCCTTGACCGGAATCGAACCTGGGACCTTTCAGTCCGCAGGCCGACGCTCTATCCACTGAGCCAAACCGGTTTTGGCATGTTAGCGTCTCTTAGGCGATGTCACCTCCCTTATGGCATGGCCACTGTGACCTAGGGATCATCAGCAGCTAAGAGCGGCACCGGCGGTGGCTATGATTATGGCAGGCAATACTGGATGGTGGTTATTATGATCCCTGCTGCTGCTAGCACCATGTACGTGGTCAAGAGAAAGAGAGAGAGATGGATTGGCCGGCGGATTGCTAGGCATACGTGGCAATATCCAACAGGTGGGCTACGACAGTAGTGTGACGCCCTCTGTTCATTCTCCTCCCGAAGGCTTCCCTTCTTTTGGAGCCTCTCGGTCAGCCTTGGTTCTCGCTCAGTGACCCCCTTTCTCCAGCCCCTTCAGGCCACAGAGATCATGTCTACCTCACCAATGACTCCACTGAATCCCCCCTTCTTGGGGGAAAGACCCTCAATCAGCTCACAGCATCTGCTGGCTGCTAGACCTGGCCCATGTGAGCCCGGATCAGAGATCACGGCAGGGCAGGGACCAGCTCCCTCGCCCTACGCTCCCTCTGCGCCCCTGGAGTCACACCCTGCTCAGCCCCGGTCCCGGGACCCCTGATCTCATCTCACACCTGGCTTCGCCTTTTCCTGAAAGGCGTGGAAGTAGAAGAGGTCTGAGACACCGAGCGACGCCTTGGGCAGTAACGGAGCTGTGTCCCCGGTTCTCCTGTCCCCGGGTCTCCTGTCCCCGGTTCTGCTGACCCCGGTTCTGCTGTCCCCGGTTCTGCTGTCCCCGGTTCTGCTGACCCCGGTTCTGCTGTCCCCGGTTCTGCTGACCCCGGTTCTGCTGTCCCCGGTTCTGCTGTCCCCGGTTCTGCTGACCCCGGTTCTGCTGTCCCCGGTTCTGCTGTCCCCGGTTCTGCTGACCCCGGTTCTGCTGTCCCCGGTTCTGCTGACCCCGGTTCTGCTGTCCCCGGTTCTGCTGTCCCCGGTTCTCCTGTCCCCGGTTCTGCTGACCCCGGTTCTGCTGTCCCCGGTTCTGCTGACCCTGGTTCTGCTGTCCCCGGTTCTGCTGTCCCCGGTTCTGCTGTCCCCGGTTCTGCTGACCCCGGTTCTGCTGTCCCCGGTTCTGCTGTCCCCGGTTCTGCTGACCCCGGTTCTGCTGTCCCCGGTTCTGCTGACCCCGGTTCTGCTGACCCCGGTTCTGCTGTCCCCGGTTCTGCTGACCCCGGTTCTGCTGTCCCCGGTTCTGCTGACCCCGGTTCTGCTGTCCCCGGTTCTGCTGACCCCGGTTCTGCTGTCCTGCTTCAGACAAGCGGGCGAAAGGGCTCGCTCTCTGTTGGCAGCTCCGCAGGCCACACGTGGAAGCAGCGTGAGCAGGACATTCTCAGCAGGAGTGGCTCTGGGGGAGGCCTGCTCCCGCGTGGATGGATGGAGAGCTCCGTCTCCGGTGAACCGAGTCCCGCAGCGTTCATTCCGTCCTCCCGCTCCTCCTGAACCCCGCTCTCCCGCCTGCCACTGGCCGTTAACAGGGCACCTGGTGTGAAGGCTGGGCGGCTCCGAGAGCACAGCATGGTGGTCATAAAGGCTGCGTTCGCGGTTGGAGCACCGTCCACTGCTCCATTAAGAATATGCGGGGAAACAGCTTTTCGAGTCTCTGAACCATTATCTGGGTAAGATTTTATGCCTCATTACCAAGCTGTTAGTGTTTTAAATTTAGCTCTAGACCCTGAGTAGTTAAAAGAACAACACACTTAAAAAGATGCCTATTTTTCCCTACATTGCCCATTCTTAAATTGGATATCAGAATAATTTCTCACATCGTTTTGTTAGGCATGAGAGATTAGATTTTATTTTGCTTCGAGTTTTTAAATTTCACTTCTTAAATGAAAGTGCAGTAAAACGGACGCTGGCTCGCCACATAGTTTCCTGAGTTTTAACTTATCTACAGAGATACCTCGCTTCCCTGAGCTTCACAAATATTGCGTTTTTACTAATTGAAAGCAAAAAGATCCCGACCTGCTTTATTGCAATGCTCGCTCTATTGCGGTGATCTAGCACGGGACCCACCCTATCTCCCAGGTGTGTCCGCGCAGATACGTAGAACCCCGCACTCAGGGTGCAGAGGGGTTCCCCTGCCCACAGCCTCCCTCACGTGCCCCTCTGAGGGAAAGGCCCTCAATCAGCTCACAGCATCTGCTGGCTGCCTAGACCTGGCCCATGTGAGCCCGGATCAGAGATCACGGCAGGGCAGGGACCTGCTCCCTCGCCCCACACTCCCTCTGCGCCCCTGGAGTCACACCCTGCTCAGCCCCGGTCCCGGGACCCCTGATCTCGCCTCACGCCTGGCTTCGCCTTTTCCTGAAAGGCGTGGAAGTAGAAGAGGTCTTAGACACCGAGCGACGCCTTGGGCAGCCCCTACTTTGCTCCCATCTCTCCTCCATCCCTGCGGACCAAAGAAAAGAGGGGCACCCGGGGCAGGGCCATCTGGGCCGCTCGCTGCTGACACTGGTCTCACCTCGAGCTCATTCTCCTGGGCCAATGCTTTAGTGCAGAACCCGGCAGATTCTCTCTTAGGAGACCACCTGGTTAGTGCTAAAAAGTGGTGGTGGTAGATTACCTATTTGGAAAAATAATTTAATTTGGATACCACCTTATGTCAGAATGGATTATAAAATGTTTTGTTTTGTTTTCAAAGAATAAAAACAACAAAAAACAAGCAGTGTAGAAAATGTTTTTTTCAAGCCTGGGTAAGAATGATGAATTTACATATTTTTAAGCCACAGAAGACATTGCAAAAGAAGGTTCGTGTCTGTGATTATATTAAAACTAGAGGCCCAGTGCATGAAATCATTCACTGAGGGGGAGGTCTCTCAGCCCAGACTGTGAGAGGGCACAGGCCAGGCCAAGGGACCCCACTGGTGCATGATCAGGGCCGGGGAGGAACGCGGGAGGTTGGCCAGCCCGGGAAGGACTGGGGGAGGGCTCCAGGGCATGTTGGCCTGTCTTGCTCAGTCCCAATTGGCTGGACCCCAGTAGCAAGCTAACCTACTGGTCAGAGCATATGCCCTGATGGTCAGTGCATGTCATAGTGACTGGTCGAGCGGTCAACTGTCTGCCCCCTGGTGGTCAATGTATGTCATAGCGAGCGGTTGAATGACCTTAGCATATCATTAGCATATTACACTTAGATTGGTTGCACAGACTACTGGACACTTAGCATATTAGGCTTTTATTATATAGGACTAGAGGCCCAGTGCACAAAATTTGTGCACGGGGGGAGGGGGGTGTCCCTCAGCCCAGCCTGCACCCTCTCCAATCTGGGACCCCTTGGGGGATGTCTGAATGCCGGTTTAGGCCCGATCCCACCGGGGCATTCGGACATCTCTCTCACAATCCAGGACTGCTGGCTCCCAACCGCTTGCCTGCCTGCCTGCCTGCCTGATTGCCCCTAACCGTTTCTGCCTGCCTGCCTGATCACCCCCTAACCACTCCCCTGCCAGCCTGATGCCTAACTGCTCCCCTGCTGGCCCAATTGCCCCTAACTGCCATCCCCTGCCAGCCTGCTCACCCCTAACTGTCCTCCCCTGCAGGCCTGGTCGTCCCCAACTACCCTCCCCTGCTGGCCCAGTAACCCCTAACTGCCCTCCCTTGCCAGCCTGGTTGCCCCTAACTGCCCTCCCCTGTCGGCCTGGTCGCCCCTAACTGTCTTCCCCTGCAGGCCTGGGTCCCCCCCAACTGCCCTCCCCTGCAGGCCTGGTCCTCCCCTGCAGGCCTGGTCTCCTGCAACTGTCTTCCTCTGCCAGCCTGGTCACCCCTAACTGCCCTCCCCTGCTGGCCTGATCACCCACAACTGCCCTCCCCTGCTGGCCATCTTGTGGTGGCCATCTTGTGGTGGCCATCTTGTGTCCACCTGGGGGCAGCCATCTTTGACCACATGGGGGCGGTCATTTGTGTGTTGGAGTGATGGTCAATTTGCATATTACTATATTAGATAGTATGAGAACTTCAACCTGAAGAGCTTATCATGCAACTGAGGGAAACAGCAAGCGGGGAACCCCACCAGAGGACCAGGAACCCCTTCTAGGTCCTGCGAGGAATAACTCTCAAACACGCATTCTGCTGAGGCCCGGCAGTCGGACATCCCCCAAGGGCTTCCAGACTGCAAGAGGGCGCAGGTCAGGCTGAGGGAACCCCCCGAGTGCATGAATTTCGTGCATGGGGCCTCTAGTAAGAATATATTGTTTTTAAATCAGATGAGGGAGATTATAAAAGTCAGAGGATTAAAAGGTATCTATATACTTCTAAAGGGATCATTGGCAAGTCTTTACTTCCACACACACTAGGGGACACACCTAATTTACAACTCATAGCATTAACCCGCTGGGCATTCACCTTGCCATTGTCGCTTGTGCCCTGTTCCACCAGGAACTCTGGGTAAATGCGGGAAAGGGCACGACTCAGGAAACCCCGGGTCGCTGGCTGGAAAAGGCTGTCCCGGAAGCATGGTGCTGGCTGCGGTGGCCTCCCACTACACTCACTCCCTGCACCCGTCACCGTCTCCACCACCACCACCACCCTGGTCGGCCACGCTGATTTCCGCCTTCTTAGCACCCCCCACAATGTCTGGCAGAGAGAAGCACTCAATATGTATCCATTACACTTACAACTCGGAAGACCACAACAGCAGTATGAAGGATGTCTGTAATATACGTTCCTATTTTAAAAAGCACAATATAAAACTGGAGACACACTCAGATTACAAATATGTGAAAGTTATAGATGCATGCAGACACAAAGCAGAAGAGAGCGTGGGAAATGAAAGCAGTAAATTTGCTACGTGAGGTGGACGGGACTCTGGTTTTGATCTTCCTTGCTGCTATTAAATTGCTCCTTGTAAAATTTTGAAAATGAACTAAAAAGAAATGTCTGTATGCCTTTCAGTTGTCCAAGAAGGCAATCCTACGGACCTCCACCGGGCACAGGCGGGACCACACAGCTGCTTGCTGGCCCATGGCGTCTTCGCTCCCAGGGCCACGCCGCGCCCTTCACTGGGGGAGCCAGTGGCCGTATGTGGCGACTCTGCATACACAGGGCGCGGAGAAGGAAAGGGGGCGCAGTGGGAAATGACGCGCTGGCCTAGCTTAGCACCCCTTCTTCCTCTTCCTTCTCCTGGGCCTTTCCTTTCTAGGTCACCCGAGTGCCCAGCAGTGCCCAGAGCTCCGTAAGACGATCTTCCCATGAGCCTCCACCCGAGCTCCCGAGAAAGGTTCTCTGAGCTCCTCACCCAGAGTTCGGTCTCCACACGCCACTCCCAACGGGAAGGAAACGGATCCTGGAGAAGTGGCTGATTCCAGGTCGGGGCCAAGAGATGACCTGAGTGGCCGGGAGCACGTGTCAGCCGGAAAGCAAGAGAGCGACACAGACTCCGAGGGTGACAGCAGCCGACTCAGGGCCGATGTGAGAGGCTCCCCCCGACCACGACGGAACAGACGGAGTACCAATGAGAATGACAACTGCACCAAATCGAAATGGGTTGGTACTACTTTTCAAGAAAGATGGCTCACTGCTCTAGGAGGGTGCTAGGAAGCCCAGGGTCTCCTGCCTTTCTGAGGTTGATGGGGCCTCTTGTCGCCGTCCCTGGGGAGGCGACGCTTTCCCTGCAGAAGCAGCCCCACCAATAAGAGCAGGAGGACCCACTGGAACATCACCGCTCGGCAGACTCGCGACCGAGTGCGTGCACACTAGTCCGGTCAACGTGGCCGCGCACATCACTGAAGAGACAAGCAGTCCGTTTTGAAGAATTCTTGCCCCCAAACTGGACGTGGGTCTACAGACCTATCAGCTCCGGACGGGCTGGGGGAGGGGGACGGGAAAGGGTACTGACTGTCACTGTGGGCACCACCGGCAGATTCGTGTTGTAAGAAAATCCTCCCAGCAAATAGTGCGGCTCCTACATGCACCTCGGGGGATGATAAGCAGACGGACAGGGGCCTAGCGACCGCAGGAACTGTGCAAACCAATCAGCTGACGCGTGCGGCCCATTTGGATCTGGACTCAAATACACGTCATAAAGGAAATAGGGCACATCCGAGCCCTGACTGGATGTCTATCACCATCAATAATTCTCCGAGGGGTGAAAACGTGTTTTCATGTTTCTAAGAGTTCTCACCTTTTGGAGATCTTGCCAGTGAAATGTGATGTCTGGTGTTTGTTCCAAAAACACCTGGGGTTGAGGGCGTGGGGACCTGAGCGCATTAATTCCCTCATTCTCTTTGTTCCCACACGCGTTTGAGCTTCTCAGCAGCGAAAAGTCCACAGCATTTAATAAGAACTAAAGGAGGCCGCTCCTTCCCCTCGCGGCTGACGGACGTGTGAGGGGAAAGATGTCCAGGAAGCACGGACTCTTACCTTTTCATCAGCGGGATGAAGATCCTTCTCGGCAACCGGTACACGAAGGAGTCGAGGACGATCTTGAGGTAGTTCAGGGAGATGTACCCGCACTTGGAGGGGTCCCCGGCGCTCAGGGCCTTTTCCACCTTCTCGCGGCACTTGGCAAGCTGCAACGGATTAGAACGAGAGCGTAGCATGCAGACACCCGCCTCACAGGGCGGCGCAACCTCTTTTCCCCAAACCTCTGCACACTTCCCTCTCCGAAACTGATCAGAAAGGGACCACGGCAGGTGCTGAAGCTCAAATGTTTAACTGACGAGCTCCTGCAGAACAGGGTCCCGCTCCCAGCTGCTCGCTGCGGGGCAGACAGGCTCCCAGGACCAGCAGCGCCCCCACACGCAGGCTGAGGGCAGGCGGGCCAGCCAGGGTGATGCATCTTCTCCCCATCCTTCCCGCTGCGCCCGCCCTCCGCTCCTCCTGACTACGGTCCATCACACGGAAAACGGCCACCTCTCATTAAAAATGCAAGTGGCTTTATAGAGAGGAGCATTGCTAAGGGCTCACACACAGCACACACTGGACGTTCCTTTATTCGTTGTTAACGGAGAAGTACAGAGAACCGGGTGAACGAGCTTTGCTTGCGGGACTTGGCCAATGCAGTAAAGTAGGTTAACCGATGATTTATTCTGTGACTTATGAAAGTGCTGTGAAGACTGGCTTTCCTGCCAAAGGCTTTCCTGCTGTTTATTGTTGAGGGACAAACATATTCTCCAGTGTTGCCAACCCTCTCCGCTCTGTCCCATTTCAGTTCCTCCTGCTAACTGGGTAAGAAGGTAGACAAACCAGCCGCCAGCTCGGTGTGAAAGGTGGCTTTAGGAAAGCTGCCGGGACATGGAAATATGTGAACCAGAGTCCCTGTCCACCACCTAGGGAGCAGGCTCGTGAAACTTCCGCAGAGGGCCCGGGAATGCCGGACAACCTGGGGAAGCTTTGACAATATTTAGAGAATCACAGAGCCTCAGCTTCTTAGAAAGTTGTGTAAAGTTCACCCCAAATGTGGCCAAGTCTGTGCGCCTGTTTCAGGGAGGTGGGCGCCCCGGGGAGGCCCCAGCAGAGACGCCGGAGCTGGGTGGAGCCATGAAGCCGCTGCCAACATCCTCCCGCCGTTTGGTCTCCGATGAGGTCTGTGTCCGGAACGGTTCTGACATCGGCGTTTTTGGAGAAAGAGCAGGGAGTGAAACAGGAAGGGGATCTCTGCGACATGCCTAGCCTTTTGGGAATTTCCATCGTCACTGTTTATAAAGAAGCAAAAGATGAAAAAGCGAGCAATTCAGCAAAGCACGGGAGAGGACACACGGACCGTGGGAGTCCCAGCACCCAGTCGTCAGTGCCCCCCAGGCCGTTGGCATCACGGGAGCACGGGCAGCACTTCCATCAGTGCGACCATGTCCCCCGGCAACGGGAGGTGCCTTCCGCTGAGCAGCCGCCGGCAACGGGCGGCATCGCACTTCCCACGGCGCGTGGCGTGGCCACATGTGGACGACCGGAAGCTGCGCCCATTTCTGCTGACACGTTTACTTTGTTTAAATGTTTCCTGGTCCCCGATCTAGATGCGGCCCCCTCGTTAGTCTCTCGTAGTGCCTCTCCTTTGCTGTCACTCCCTCAGGAGCAGGTGATGTGTTTGTATTTTTTCATATTTATGAGTGTGTGAGTGTGAGTGTGTGAGTGTGTGAGTGTGAACATGTGTGTGAATGTGTGAATGTGTGAATATGTGTGTGTGTGAACGTGTGTGTGAATTGTGTGAGTGTGGGAATGTGTGTGTGAGAATGTGAGTGTAAATGTGTGAATGTGAGTGTGAACATGTGTGTGATTTGTGTGAGTATGGGAATGTGTGTGTGAGAATGTGTGAGTGTGTGCATGTGTGTGTGAATGTGAATACGTGTATGTACGTGAGTGTGAGTGTGAACGTGTGTGTGAATGTGTGTGTGAGAATGTGTGAGCGTAAATGTGTGTGTGTGTGTGACACCTCTCTCCCTGGAGCACCATCACGCCACCTTCCTGAAAGCAGACACTATGGCTGCTTTGTTCACTAATAACTACCTAGAGCAGCCGTGGGCAAACTACGGCCCGTTCGGCTGTTCTATCCGGCCCGCGGAGCCGAAAGAGCGCAGGGTTCTCTTGCTCTCCCCTCCGCTCCTTCACCAGCAGCAGTGTTAACATGGCAACGTCGGGAAACACGGCCGCAGCTCCTTCTTCTGAGTGGGCGGATTTATATCCCCCCATTCAGTAGAAGGAACAACCTCTCCATCTTCCAGAGGCTCCTTGTAATGCCCGCGGACGCGTCCCCCGACATCACCCTGGGAATGCGGAGACACGTTATCGTGGTGATGGAGGGAGACACGCCCCTGGAGAGCACAGTATCAGAGCATTAGCTAAAAAGGAGACCAACAACACTGTTCCCACTGAAGTTGATGTTTTAAAGACCAAAAACCTTTCAACCCAGTCTACATTGCCATCTACGTCTACGTCCCGGGCATAATTTGGAAGTTGCACTAAAGAAAATGTTTAATTTACTGTTTACACATTTTGTTCTTTTCTATTTGTTTTAGTTTTAAATTATTTTATTATATTTAAGTTTAATTTGAAAAGCTTTTGTACCTTTCCTTTGTTAGGCAATTTTATTTTGCCTTTGCCATCTTCAATATAAGGTATGTTATTGTGCTATGATTCCTCCATTTTTTGAAGTTTCAAATTATAATAATTAATGTTTACATTCTTGTTAAAATGTTTGAAATGAATAAAACTACTGAAATAAAAAAAAAAAAAAGACCGTACCCTTTTATGTAATGATGTTTACTTTGAATTTATATTAGTTCACACAAACACTCCATCCATGCTTTTGTTCTGGCCCTCCGGTCCAGTTTAAGAACCCATTGTGGCCCTCGAGTCAAAAAGTTTGCCCACGCCTGACCTAGAATGAAGCACAATTTGGCAGGAAGTAGGCAAACGCATTAAATATCTGTTAAAAATGGATTTTTTTAACCAAAAATGATCCAAAGAGATGTTGCACAAAAGCCATTTGGCACACAGTTTTTAAAAGTGAAACGGGAAAGCGTGGCTGAGATGCCATGGCGCCTGCCTCACACGGAAACTGTGAACTCACACCAAGTGCTGGCGAGCCCGTGGGACAACAGGCGCTCCCAGGGCTGTGGGCACGGGCACTGACACCTGGGAACAGGCTGGCACTGCCACAGAGCTGAGCAGTGTGCGCCCCACACCCTGGCCAGCGCCTGCATCTGGCATGATTCCCAGAGAGCCTTCCGCAGGGCAGCGGGGACTGCACGGCCA
This sequence comes from Plecotus auritus, assembly GCF_963455305.1. NCBI lineage: Eukaryota > Metazoa > Chordata > Mammalia > Chiroptera > Vespertilionidae > Plecotus > Plecotus auritus. The sequence goes on from NC_137772.1 coordinate 224,550,804, forward strand.
CGTGGGGCAGCAGGGAATGGGTCAGCACAGACGGGGCAGTCCAGGTGTCGGTGCCGAGGGGAGTGTGGGCGCTGTGCGCGTTTGTATAACAGGAGTGTGTGCTGTGCGGGTGTGGATAACGGGAATGTGTGCTGTGCGGGTGTGGATAACGGGAATGTGTGCTGTGCGGGTGTGGATAACTGGAGTGTGTGCTGTGTGGGTGTGGATAACGGGAGTGTGTGCTGTGCGGGTGTGGATAACGGGAATGTGTGCTGTGCGGGTGTGGATAATGGGAGTGTGTGTGCTGTGCGGGTGTGGATAATGGGAGTGTGTGTGCTGTGCGGGTGTGGATAATGGGAGTGTGTGCTGTGCGGGGTGGATAATGGGAGTGTGTGCTGTGCGGGGTGGATAATGGGAGTGTGCGCTGTGCGGGGTGGATAATGGGAGTGTGTGTGCTGTGCGGGGTGGATAATGGGAGTGTGTGCTGTGCGGGGTGGATAATGGGAGTGTGCGCTGTGCGGGGTGGATAATGGGAGTGTGGGCGCTGTGCGGGTGTGGATAATGGGAGTGTGTGCTGTGCGGGGTGGATAATGGGAGTGTGCGCTGTGCGGGTGTGGATAATGGGAGTGTGCGCTGTGCGGGTGTGGATAATGGGAGTGTGCGCTGTGCGGGTGTGGATAATGGGAGTGTGTGCTGTGCGGGTTTGTATAATGGGAGTGTGCGCTGTGCGGGTGTGTATAATGGGAGTGTGCGCTTTGCGGGTGTGGATAATGGGAGTGCGCGCTGTGCGGGTGTGGGTAATGGGAGTGCGCGCTGTGCGGGTGTGGATAATGGGAGTGCGTGCTGTGCGGGTGTGGATAATGGGAGTGTGCGCTGTGCGGGTGTGGATAATGGGAGTGTGCGCTGTGCGGGTGTGGATAATGGGAGTGCGCGCTGGGCGGGTGTGGATAATGGGAGTGTGCGCTGTGCGGGTGTGGATAATGGGAGTGTGTGCTGTGCGGGTATGGGTAATGGGAGTGCGCGCTGTGCGGGTGTGGGTAATGGGAGTGTGTGCTGTGCGGGTGTGGGTAATGGGAGTGCGCGCTGTGCGGGTGTGGATAATGGGAGTGCGTGCTGTGCGGGTGTGGATAATGGGAGTGTGTGCTGTGCGGGTGTGGATAATGGGAGTGTGCGCTGTGCGGGTTTGTATAATGGGAGTGTGCGCTGTGCGGGTGTGGATAATGGGAGTGTGCGCTGTGCGGGTGTGGATAATGGGAGTGTGCGCTGTGCGGGTGTGGATAATGGGAGTGTGTGCTGTGCGGGTTTGTATAATGGGAGTGTGTGCTGTGCGGGTGTGTATAATGGGAGTGTGCGCTGTGCGGGTGTGGATAATGGGAGTGTGTGCTGTGCGGGTTTGTATAATGGGAGTGTGTGCTGTGCGGGTGTGGATAATGGGAGTGCGTGCTGTGCGGGTGTGGATAATGGGAGTGCGTGCTGTGCGGGTGTGGATAATGGGAGTGTGCGCTGGGCGGGTGTGGATAATGGGAGTGTGTGTGCTGTGCGGGTGTGGATAATGGGAGTGTGTGTGCTGTGCGGGTGTGGATAATGGGAGTGTGTGTGCTGTGCGGGTGTGGATAATGGGAGTGTGTGTGCTGTGCGGGTGTGGATAACGGGAGTGTGTGCTGTGTGGGTGTGGATAATGGAAGTGTGCGCTGTGCGGGTGTGGATAATGGGAGTGTGTGCTGTGTGGGTGTGGATAATGGAAGTGTGCGCTGTGTGGGTGTGGATAATGGGAGTGTGCGCTGTGCGGGTGTGGATAATGGGAGTGTGCGCTGTGTGGGTGTGGATAATGGAAGTGTGCGCTGTGCGGGTGTGGATAATGGGAGTGTGCGCTGTGTGGGTGTGGATAATGGGAGTGTGCGTGCTGTGCGGGTGTGGATAATGGGAGTGTGCGCTGTGCGGGTTTGTATAATGGGAGTGTGCGCTGTGCGGGTGTGGATAATGGGAGTGTGCGCTGTGCGGGTGTGGATAATGGGAGTGTGCGCTGTGCGGGTGTGGATAATGGGAGTGTGTGCTGTGCGGGTTTGTATAATGGGAGTGTGTGCTGTGCGGGTGTGTATAATGGGAGTGTGCGCTGTGCGGGTGTGGATAATGGGAGTGTGTGCTGTGCGGGTTTGTATAATGGGAGTGTGTGCTGTGCGGGTGTGGATAATGGGAGTGCGTGCTGTGCGGGTGTGGATAATGGGAGTGCGTGCTGTGCGGGTGTGGATAATGGGAGTGTGCGCTGGGCGGGTGTGGATAATGGGAGTGTGTGTGCTGTGCGGGTGTGGATAATGGGAGTGTGTGTGCTGTGCGGGTGTGGATAATGGGAGTGTGTGTGCTGTGCGGGTGTGGATAATGGGAGTGTGTGTGCTGTGCGGGTGTGGATAACGGGAGTGTGTGCTGTGTGGGTGTGGATAATGGAAGTGTGCGCTGTGCGGGTGTGGATAATGGGAGTGTGTGCTGTGTGGGTGTGGATAATGGAAGTGTGCGCTGTGTGGGTGTGGATAATGGGAGTGTGCGCTGTGCGGGTGTGGATAATGGGAGTGTGCGCTGTGTGGGTGTGGATAATGGAAGTGTGCGCTGTGCGGGTGTGGATAATGGGAGTGTGCGCTGTGTGGGTGTGGATAATGGGAGTGTGCGTGCTGTGCGGGTGTGGATAATGGGAGTGTGTGTGCTGTGCGGGTGTGGATAATGGGAGTGTGTGTGCTGTGCGGGTGTGGATAATGGGAGTGTGTGCTGTGCGGGGTGGATAATGGGAGTGTGTGCTGTGCGGGGTGGATAATGGGAGTGTGTGTGCTGTGCGGGTGTGTATAATGGGAGTGTGTGCTGTGCGGGTGTGTATAATGGGAGTGTGTGCTGTGCGGGGTGGATAATGGGAGTGTGTGTGCTGTGCGGGGTGGATAATGGGAGTGTGTGTGCTGTGCGGGGTGGATAATGGGAGTGTGTGTGCTGTGCGGGGTGGATAATGGGAGTGTGTGTGCTGTGCGGGGTGGATAATGGGAGTGTGTGTGCTGTGCGGGGTGGATAATGGGAGTGTGTGCTGTGTGGGTGTGGATAATGGAAGTGTGTGCTGTGCGGGTGTGGATAATGGAAGTGTGCGCTGTGTGGGTGTGGATAATGGAAGTGTGCGCTGTGCGGGGTGGATAATGGGAGTGTGTGTGCTGTGCGGGGTGGATAATGGGAGTGTGTGCTGTGTGGGTGTGGATAATGGAAGTGTGCGCTGTGCGGGGTGGATAATGGGAGTGTGCGCTGTGCGGGGTGGATAATGGGAGTGTGCGCTGTGCGGGGTGGATAATGGGAGTGTGTGCTGTGCGGGGTGGATAATGGGGGTGTGCGCTGTGCGGGTGTGGATAACGGGAGTGTGTGCTGTGCGGGTGTGGGTAATGGGAGTGTGCGCTGTGCGGGTGTGGATAATGGGAGTGTGTGTGCTGTGCGGGTGTGGATAATGGGAGTGTGTGTGCTGTGCGGGTGTGGATAATGGGAGAGTGTGCTGTGCGGGTGTGGATAATGGGAGTGTGTGTGCTGTGCGGGGTGGATAATGGGAGTGTGTGTGCTGTGCGGGGTGGGTAATGGGAGTGTGTGCTGTGCGGGGTGGGTAATGGGAGTGTGTGTGCTGTGCGGGTGTGGATAACGGGAGTGTGCGTGCTGTGCGGGTGTGGATAATGGGAGTGCGCGCTGTGCGGGTGTGGATAATGGGAGTGTGCGCTGTGCGGGTGTGGATAATGGGAGTGTGCGCTGTGCGGGTGTGTATAATGGGAGTGTGTGCTGTGCGGGGTGGATAATGGGAGTGTGTGCTGTGCGGGGTGGATAATGGGAGTGTGCGCTGTGCGGGGTGGATAATGGGAGTGTGTGCTGTGCGGGGTGGATTATGGGAGTGTGCGCTGTGCGGGTGTGGATAACTGGAGTGTGTGCTGTGCGGGTGTGGGTAATGGGAGTGTGCGCTGTGCGGGGTGGATAATGGGAGTGCGCGCTGTGCGGGTGTGGATAATGGGAGTGTGTGCGCTGTGTGGGTGTGGATAACGGGAGTGTGTGCTGTGCGGGGTGGATAATGGGAGTGTGTGCTGTGCGGGGTGGATAATGGGAGTGTGCGCTGTGCGGGGTGGATAATGGGAGTGTGCGCTGTGCGGGTGTGGATAATGGGAGTGTGTGGTGTGCGGGGTGGATAATGGGAGTGCGCGCTGTGCGGGGTGGATAATGGGAGTGTGCGCTGTGCGGGTGTGGATAATGGGAGTGTGTGCTGTGCGGGTGTGGATAATGGGAGTGTGTGTGCTGTGCGGGTGTGGATAATGGGAGTGTGTGCTGTGCGGGTGTGGATAATGGGAGTGCGTGCTGTGCGGGTGTGGATAATGGGAGTGCGTGCTGTGCGGGTGTGGATAATGGGAGTGCGTGCTGTGCGGGTGTGGATAATGGGAGTGTGCGCTGTGCGGGGTGGATAATGGGAGTGTGCGCTGTGCGGGTGTGGATAATGGGAGTGTGTGGTGTGCGGGGTGGATAATGGGAGTGCGCGCTGTGCGGGGTGGATAATGGGAGTGTGCGCTGTGCGGGTGTGGATAATGGGAGTGTGTGCTGTGCGGGTGTGGATAATGGGAGTGTGTGTGCTGTGCGGGTGTGGATAATGGGAGTGTGTGTGCTGTGCGGGTGTGGATAATGAAAGTGTGTGCTGTGCGGGTGTGGATAATGGGAGTGCGTGCTGTGCGGGTGTGGATAATGGGAGTGCGTGCTGTGCGGGTGTGGATAATGGGAGTGCGTGCTGTGCGGGTGTGGATAATGGAAGTGTGCGCTGTGCGGGTGTGGATAATGGAAGTGTGCGCTGTGCGGGTGTGGATAATGGGAGTGTGTGCTGTGCGGGGTGGATAATGGGAGTGTGTGCTGTGCGGGTGTGGATAATGGGAGTGTGTGCGCTGTGCGGGGTGGATAATGGGAGTGTGCGCTGTGCGGGGTGGATAATGGGAGTGTGTGCTGTGCGGGTGTGGATAATGGGAGTGTGTGCGCTGTGCGGGGTGGATAATGGGAGTGCGCGCTGTGCGGGGTGGATAATGGGAGAGTGTGCTGTGCGGGGTGGGTAATGGGAGAGTGTGCTGTGTGGGTGTGGATAATGGAAGTGTGCGCTGTGCGGGTGTGGATAATGGGTGTGTGTGCTGTGTGGGTGTGGATAATGGGAGTGTGTGCTGTGCGGGTGTGGATAATGGGTGTGTGCGCTGTGCGGGTGTGGATAACGGGAGTGTGCGCTGTGCGGGTGTGGATAACGGGAGTGTGTGCTGTGCGGGTGTGGATAATGCGTGTGTGTGCTGTGCGGGTGTGGATAATGGGAGTGCGTGCTGTGCGGGCGTGGATAATGGGAGTGCGTGCGCTGTGTGGGTGTGGATAACGGGAGTGTGTGCTGTGCGGGTGTGGATAACGGGAGTGTGTGCTGTGCGGGGTGGATAATGGGAGTGTGTGCTGTGCGGGGTGGATAATGGGAGTGTGCGCTGTGCGGGGTGGATAATGGGAGTGCGCGCTGTGCGGGTGTGGATAACGGGAGTGTGTGCTGTGCGGGGTGGATAATGGGAGTGTGTGCTGTGCGGGTGTGTATAATGGGAGTGTGTGCTGTGCGGGGTGGATAATGGGAGTGTGCGCTGTGCGGGGTGGATAATGGGAGTGCGCGCTGTGCGGGTGTGGATAACGGGAGTGTGTGCGCTGTGTGGGTGTGGATAACGGGAGTGTGTGCTGTGCGGGGTGGATAATGGGAGTGTGTGCTGTGCGGGGTGAATAATGGGAGTGTGCGCTGTGCGGGGTGGATAATGGGAGTGTGCGCTGTGCGGGTGTGGATAATGGGAGTGTGTGGTGTGCGGGGTGGATAATGGAGTGCGCGCTGTGCGGGGTGGATAATGGAGTGTGCGCTGTGCGGGTGTGGATAATGGGAGTGTGTGCTGTGCGGGTGTGGGTAATGGGAGTGTGCGCTGTGCGGGTGTGGATAATGGGAGTGTGTGTGCTGTGCGGGTGTGGATAATGGGAGTGTGTGTGCTGTGCGGGTGTGGATAATGGGAGTGTGTGCTGTGCGGGTGTGTATAATGGGAGTGTGTGCTGTGCGGGGTGGATAATGGGAGTGTGTGCTGTGCGGGGTGGATAATGGGAGTGTGCGCTGTGCGGGGTGGATAATGGGAGTGTGTGCTGTGCGGGGTGGATTATGGGAGTGTGCGCTGTGCGGGTGTGGATAACTGGAGTGTGTGCTGTGCGGGTGTGGGTAATGGGAGTGTGCGCTGTGCGGGTGTGGATAATGGGAGTGTGTGTGCTGTGCGGGTGTGGATAATGGGAGTGTGTGTGCTGTGCGGGTGTGGATAATGGGAGTGTGTGCTGTGCGGGTGTGTATAATGGGAGTGTGTGCTGTGCGGGGTGGATAATGGGAGTGTGCGCTGTGCGGGGTGGATAATGGGAGTGCGCGCTGTGCGGGTGTGGATAATGGGAGTGTGTGCGCTGTGTGGGTGTGGATAACGGGAGTGTGTGCTGTGCGGGGTGGATAATGGGAGTGTGTGCTGTGCGGGGTGAATAATGGGAGTGTGCGCTGTGCGGGGTGGATAATGGGAGTGTGCGCTGTGCGGGTGTGGATAATGGGAGTGTGCGTGCTGTGCGGGTGTGGATAATGGGAGTGTGTGCTGTGCGGGGTGGATAATGGGAGTGTGTGTGCTGTGCGGGTGTGGATAATGGGAGTGTGTGCTGTGCGGGGTGGATAATGGGAGTGTGCGTGCTGTGCGGGTGTGGATAATGGGAGTGTGCGCTGTGCGGGTGTGGGTAATGGGAGTGTGCGCTGTGCGGGTGTGGGTAATGGGAGTGTGCGCTGTGCGGGGTGGATAATGGGAGTGTGCGCTGTGCGGGTGTGGGTAATGGGAGTGTGCGCTGTGCGGGGTGGATAATGGGAGTGTGTGCTGTGCGGGTGTGGGTAATGGGAGTGTGCGCTGTGCGGGTGTGGGTAATGGGAGTGTGCGCTGTGCGGGTGTGGGTAATGGGAGTGTGCGCTGTGCGGGGTGGATAATGGGAGTGTGCGCTGTGCGGGGTGGATAATAGGAGTGTGCGCTGTAGGGGTGGATAATGGGAGTGTGTGCTGTGCGGGGTGGATAATGGGAGTGTGCGCTGTGCGGGGTGGATAATGGGAGTGTGTGCTGTGCGGGGTGGATAATGGGAGTGTGCGCTGTGCGGGTGTGGATAACGGGAGTGTGTGTGCTGTGCGGGTGTGGATAATGGGAGTGTGTGCTGTGCGGGTGTGGGTAATGGGAGTGTGCGCTGTGCGGGGTGGATAATGGGAGTGTGCGCTGTGCGGGGTGGATAATGGGAGTGTGCGCTGTGCGGGGTGGATAATGGGAGTGTGTGCTGTGCGGGGTGGATAATGGGAGTGTGCGCTGTGCGGGTGTGGATAACGGGAGTGTGTGCTGTGCGGGTGTGGGTAATGGGAGTGTGCGCTGTGCGGGTGTGGATAATGGGAGTGTGTGTGCTGTGCGGGTGTGGATAATGGGAGTGTGTGTGCTGTGCGGGTGTGGATAATGGGAGTGTGTGCTGTGCGGGTGTGGATAATGGGAGTGTGTGTGCTGTGCGGGGTGGATAATGGGAGTGTGCGCTGTGTGGGTGTGGATAATGGAAGTGTGCGCTGTGCGGGGTGGATAATGGGAGTGTGTGTGCTGTGCGGGGTGGATAATGGGAGTGTGTGCTGTGTGGGTGTGGATAATGGAAGTGTGTGCTGTGCGGGTGTGGATAATGGAAGTGTGCGCTGTGTGGGTGTGGATAATGGAAGTGTGCGCTGTGTGGGTGTGGATAATGGAAGTGTGCGCTGTGTGGGTGTGGATAATGGAAGTGTGCGCTGTGTGGGTGTGGATAATGGAAGTGTGTGTGCTGTGCGGGTGTGGATAATGGGAGTGTGCGTGCTGTGCGGGTGTGGATAATGGGAGTGTGCGTGCTGTGCGGGTGTGGATAACGGGAGTGTGTGCTGTGCGGGGTGGATAATGGGAGTGTGTGTGCTGTGCGGGTGTGGATAATGGGAGTGTGTGCTGTGCGGGGTGGATAATGGGAGTGTGCGTGCTGTGCGGGTGTGGATAATGGGAGTGTGCGCTGTGCGGGTGTGGGTAATGGGAGTGTGCGCTGTGCGGGTGTGGGTAATGGGAGTGTGCGCTGTGCGGGGTGGATAATGGGAGTGTGTGCTGTGCGGGTGTGGGTAATGGGAGTGTGCGCTGTGCGGGGTGGATAATGGGAGTGTGTGCTGTGCGGGTGTGGGTAATGGGAGTGTGCGCTGTGCGGGTGTGGGTAATGGGAGTGTGCGCTGTGCGGGTGTGGGTAATGGGAGTGTGCGCTGTGCGGGGTGGATAATGGGAGTGTGCGCTGTGCGGGGTGGATAATGGGAGTGTGCGCTGTGCGGGGTGGATAATGGGAGTGTGTGCTGTGCGGGGTGGATAATGGGGGTGTGCGCTGTGCGGGTGTGGATAACGGGAGTGTGTGCTGTGCGGGTGTGGGTAATGGGAGTGTGCGCTGTGCGGGTGTGGATAATGGGAGTGTGTGTGCTGTGCGGGTGTGGATAATGGGAGTGTGTGTGCTGTGCGGGTGTGGATAATGGGAGAGTGTGCTGTGCGGGTGTGGATAATAGGAGTGTGTGTGCTGTGCGGGGTGGATAATGGGAGTGTGTGTGCTGTGCGGGGTGGATAATGGGAGTGTGTGCTGTGCGGGGTGGGTAATGGGAGTGTGTGCTGTGCGGGTGTGGATAATGGGAGTGTGTGTGCTGTGCGGGTGTGGATAACGGGAGTGTGCGCTGTGCGGGTGTGGATAATGGGAGTGCGCGCTGTGCGGGTGTGGATAATGGGAGTGTGCGCTGTGCGGGTGTGGATAATGGGAGTGTGTGCTGTGCGGGTGTGTATAATGGGAGTGTGTGCTGTGCGGGGTGGATAATGGGAGTGTGTGCTGTGCGGGGTGGATAATGGGAGTGTGCGCTGTGCGGGGTGGATAATGGGAGTGTGTGCTGTGCGGGGTGGATTATGGGAGTGTGCGCTGTGCGGGTGTGGATAACTGGAGTGTGTGCTGTGCGGGTGTGGGTAATGGGAGTGTGCGCTGTGCGGGGTGGATAATGGGAGTGCGCGCTGTGCGGGTGTGGATAATGGGAGTGTGTGCGCTGTGTGGGTGTGGATAACGGGAGTGTGTGCTGTGCGGGGTGGATAATGGGAGTGTGTGCTGTGCGGGGTGGATAATGGGAGTGTGCGCTGTGCGGGGTGGATAATGGGAGTGTGCGCTGTGCGGGTGTGGATAATGGGAGTGTGTGGTGTGCGGGGTGGATAATGGGAGTGCGCGCTGTGCGGGGTGGATAATGGGAGTGTGCGCTGTGCGGGTGTGGATAATGGGAGTGTGTGCTGTGCGGGTGTGGATAATGGGAGTGTGTGTGCTGTGCGGGTGTGGATAATGGGAGTGTGTGCTGTGCGGGTGTGGATAATGGGAGTGCGTGCTGTGCGGGTGTGGATAATGGGAGTGCGTGCTGTGCGGGTGTGGATAATGGGAGTGCGTGCTGTGCGGGTGTGGATAATGGGAGTGTGCGCTGTGCGGGGTGGATAATGGGAGTGTGCGCTGTGCGGGTGTGGATAATGGGAGTGTGTGGTGTGCGGGGTGGATAATGGGAGTGCGCGCTGTGCGGGGTGGATAATGGGAGTGTGCGCTGTGCGGGTGTGGATAATGGGAGTGTGTGCTGTGCGGGTGTGGATAATGGGAGTGTGTGTGCTGTGCGGGTGTGGATAATGGGAGTGTGTGTGCTGTGCGGGTGTGGATAATGGGAGTGTGTGCTGTGCGGGTGTGGATAATGGGAGTGCGTGCTGTGCGGGTGTGGATAATGGGAGTGCGTGCTGTGCGGGTGTGGATAATGGGAGTGCGTGCTGTGCGGGTGTGGATAATGGAAGTGTGCGCTGTGCGGGTGTGGATAATGGGAGTGTGTGCTGTGCGGGGTGGATAATGGGAGTGTGTGCTGTGCGGGTGTGGATAATGGGAGTGTGTGCGCTGTGCGGGGTGGATAATGGGAGTGTGCGCTGTGCGGGGTGGATAATGGGAGTGTGTGCTGTGCGGGTGTGGATAATGGGAGTGTGTGCGCTGTGCGGGGTGGATAATGGGAGTGCGCGCTGTGCGGGGTGGATAATGGGAGTGTGTGCTGTGCGGGGTGGGTAATGGGAGAGTGTGCTGTGTGGGTGTGGATAATGGAAGTGTGCGCTGTGCGGGTGTGGATAATGGGTGTGTGTGCTGTGCGGGTGTGGATAATGGGAGTGCGTGCTGTGCGGGTGTGGATAATGGGAGTGTGCGCTGTGCGGGGTGGATAATGGGAGTGTGCGCTGTGCGGGTGTGGATAATGGGAGTGTGTGGTGTGCGGGGTGGATAATGGGAGTGCGCGCTGTGCGGGGTGGATAATGGGAGTGTGCGCTGTGCGGGTGTGGATAATGGGAGTGTGTGCTGTGCGGGTGTGGATAATGGGAGTGTGTGTGCTGTGCGGGTGTGGATAATGGGAGTGTGTGTGCTGTGCGGGTGTGGATAATGGGAGTGTGTGCTGTGCGGGTGTGGATAATGGGAGTGCGTGCTGTGCGGGTGTGGATAATGGGAGTGCGTGCTGTGCGGGTGTGGATAATGGGAGTGTGCGCTGTGCGGGGTGGATAATGGGAGTGTGCGCTGTGCGGGTGTGGATAATGGGAGTGTGTGGTGTGCGGGGTGGATAATGGGAGTGCGCGCTGTGCGGGGTGGATAATGGGAGTGTGCGCTGTGCGGGTGTGGATAATGGGAGTGTGTGCTGTGCGGGTGTGGATAATGGGAGTGTGTGTGCTGTGCGGGTGTGGATAATGGGAGTGTGTGTGCTGTGCGGGTGTGGATAATGGGAGTGTGTGCTGTGCGGGTGTGGATAATGGGAGTGTGTGCGCTGTGCGGGGTGGATAATGGGAGTGTGCGCTGTGCGGGGTGGATAATGGGAGTGTGTGCTGTGCGGGTGTGGATAATGGGAGTGTGTGCGCTGTGCGGGGTGGATAATGGGAGTGCGCGCTGTGCGGGGTGGATAATGGGAGTGTGTGCTGTGCGGGGTGGGTAATGGGAGAGTGTGCTGTGTGGGTGTGGATAATGGAAGTGTGCGCTGTGCGGGTGTGGATAATGGGTGTGTGTGCTGTGTGGGTGTGGATAATGGGAGTGTGTGCTGTGCGGGTGTGGATAATGGGTGTGTGCGCTGTGCGGGTGTGGATAACGGGAGTGTGCGCTGTGCGGGTGTGGATAACGGGAGTGTGTGCTGTGCGGGTGTGGATAATGCGTGTGTGTGCTGTGCGGGTGTGGATAATGGGAGTGCGTGCTGTGCGGGCGTGGATAATGGGAGTGCGTGCGCTGTGTGGGTGTGGATAACGGGAGTGTGTGCTGTGCGGGTGTGGATAACGGGAGTGTGTGCTGTGCGGGGTGGATAATGGGAGTGTGTGCTGTGCGGGGTGGATAATGGGAGTGTGCGCTGTGCGGGGTGGATAATGGGAGTGCGCGCTGTGCGGGTGTGGATAACGGGAGTGTGTGCTGTGCGGGGTGGATAATGGGAGTGTGTGCTGTGCGGGTGTGTATAATGGGAGTGTGTGCTGTGCGGGGTGGATAATGGGAGTGTGCGCTGTGCGGGGTGGATAATGGGAGTGCGCGCTGTGCGGGTGTGGATAACGGGAGTGTGTGCGCTGTGTGGGTGTGGATAACGGGAGTGTGTGCTGTGCGGGGTGGATAATGGGAGTGTGCGCTGTGCGGGGTGGATAATGGGAGTGTGTGCTGTGCGGGGTGGATTATGGGAGTGTGCGCTGTGCGGGTGTGGATAACTGGAGTGTGTGCTGTGCGGGTGTGGGTAATGGGAGTGTGCGCTGTGCGGGTGTGGATAATGGGAGTGTGTGTGCTGTGCGGGTGTGGATAATGGGAGTGTGTGTGCTGTGCGGGTGTGGATAATGGGAGTGTGTGCTGTGCGGGTGTGTATAATGGGAGTGTGTGCTGTGCGGGGTGGATAATGGGAGTGTGCGCTGTGCGGGGTGGATAATGGGAGTGCGCGCTGTGCGGGTGTGGATAATGGGAGTGTGTGCGCTGTGTGGGTGTGGATAACGGGAGTGTGTGCTGTGCGGGGTGGATAATGGGAGTGTGTGCTGTGCGGGGTGAATAATGGGAGTGTGCGCTGTGCGGGGTGGATAATGGGAGTGTGCGCTGTGCGGGTGTGGATAATGGGAGTGTGTGGTGTGCGGGGTGGATAATGGGAGTGCGCGCTGTGCGGGGTGGATAATGGGAGTGTGCGCTGTGCGGGTGTGGATAATGGGAGTGTGTGCTGTGCGGGTGTGGATAATGGGAGTGTGTGCTGTGCGGGGTGGATAATGGGAGTGTGTGTGCTGTGCGGGGTGGATAATGGGAGTGTGCGCTGTGCGGGGTGGATAATGGGAGTGTGTGCTGTGCGGGGTGGGTAATGGGAGTGTGTGCTGTGCGGGGTGGGTAATGGGAGTGTGCGCTGTGCGGGGTGGGTAATGGGAGTGTGTGCTGTGCGGGGTGGGTAATGGGAGTGTGTGCTGTGCGGGGTGAATAATGGGAGTGTGCGCTGTGCGGGGTGAATAATGGGAGTGTGCGCTGTGCGGGGTGGATAATGGGAGTGTGCGCTGTGCGGGGTGGATAATGGGAGTGTGCGCTGTGCGGGGTGGATAATGGGAGTGTGCGCTGTGCGGGGTGGATAATGGGAGTGTGCGCTGTGCGGGGTGGATAATGGGAGTGTGCGCTGTGCGGGGTGGATAATGGGAGTGTGTGCTGTGCGGGGTGGATAATGGGAGTGTGTGCTGTGCGGGGTGGATAATGGGAGTGTTTGCTGTGCGGGGTGGGTAATGGGAGTGTGTGCTGTGCGGGGTGGGTAATGGGAGTGTGTGCTGTGCGGGGTGGGTAATGGGAGTGTGTGCTGTGCGGGGTGAATAATGGGAGTGTGTGCTGTGCGGGTGTGGATAATGGGAGTGTGTGCGCTGTGTGGGTGTGGATAACGGGAGTGTGTGCTGTGCGGGGTGGATAATGGGTGTGTGTGCTGTGCGGGGTGGATAATGGGAGTGTGTGCTGTGCGGGGTGGATAATGGGAGTGTGTGCTGTGCGGGGTGGATAATGGGAGTGTGTGCTGTGCGGGGTGGATAATGGGAGTGTGCGCTGTGCGGGGTGGATAATGGGAGTGTGTGCTGTGCGGGGTGGATAATGGGAGTGTGTGCTGTGCGGGGTGGATAATGGGAGTGTGTGCTGTGCGGGGTGGGTAATGGGAGTGTGCGCTGTGCGGGGTGGGTAATGGGAGTGTGCGCTGTGCGGGGTGGGTAATGGGAGTGTGTGCTGTGCGGGGTGGGTAATGGGAGTGTGTGCTGTGCGGGGTGGGTAATGGGAGTGTGTGCTGTGCGGGGTGAATAATGGGAGTGTGTGCTGTGCGGGGTGGATAATGGGAGTGTGCGCTGTGCGGGGTGGATAATGGGAGTGTGTGCTGTGCGGGGTGGATAATGGGAGTGTGTGCTGTGCGGGGTGGGTAATGGGAGTGTGTGCTGTGCGGGGTGGGTAATGGGAGTGTGTGCTGTGCGGGGTGGGTAATGGGAGTGTGTGCTGTGCGGGGTGAATAATGGGAGTGTGTGCTGTGCGGGTGTGGATAATGGGAGTGTGTGCGCTGTGTGGGTGTGGATAACGGGAGTGTGTGCTGTGCGGGGTGGATAATGGGAGTGTGTGCTGTGCGGGGTGGATAATGGGAGTGTGTGCTGTGCGGGGTGGATAATGGGAGTGTGTGCTGTGCGGGGTGGATAATGGGAGTGTGTGCTGTGCGGGGTGGATAATGGGAGTGTGCGCTGTGCGGGGTGGATAATGGGAGTGTGTGCTGTGCGGGGTGGATAATGGGAGTGTGTGCTGTGCGGGGTGGATAATGGGAGTGTGTGCTGTGCGGGGTGGGTAATGGGAGTGTGTGCTGTGCGGGGTGGGTAATGGGAGTGTGCGCTGTGCGGGGTGGGTAATGGGAGTGTGTGCTGTGCGGGGTGGGTAATGGGAGTGTGTGCTGTGCGGGGTGGGTAATGGGAGTGTGTGCTGTGCGGGGTGAATAATGGGAGTGTGTGCTGTGCGGGTGTGGATAATGGGAGTGTGTGCGCTGTGTGGGTGTGGATAACGGGAGTGTGTGCTGTGCGGGGTGGATAATGGGAGTGTGTGCTGTGCGGGGTGAATAATGGGAGTGTGCGCTGTGCGGGGTGGATAATGGGAGTGTGCGCTGTGCGGGTGTGGATAATGGGAGTGTGTGGTGTGCGGGGTGGATAATGGAGTGCGCGCTGTGCGGGGTGGATAATGGGAGTGTGCGCTGTGCGGGTGTGGATAATGGGAGTGTGCACTGTGCGGGGTGGGTAATGGGAGTATGTGCTGTGCGGGGTGGATAATGGGAGTGTGTGCTGTGCGGGGTGAATAATGGGAGTGTGTGCTGTGCGGGGTGGATAATGGGAGTGCGCGCTGTGCGGGTGTGGATAATGGGAGTGCGCGCTGTGCGGGGTGGATAATGGGAGTGCGCGCTGTGCGGGTGTGGATAATGGGAGTGTGCGCTGTGCGCGGTGGATAATGGGAGAGTGCGCTGTGCGGGGTGGATAATGGGAGTGTGCGCTGTGCGGGGTGGGTAATGGGAAACTGCATGGTGTGAAGATGACAGTGGGGCTCCCTCCGTAGGAAGAGGACTCTGCCTAAGCACCCCCAGGATGGAAGGCGATGGTCTCGCAGCTCTGCACACAGACTACAAGGCACAGACAAATGTCAAGTGAAAGACCAAGAACCCAGACTGCATGGAAACATAATACGAGCCCGGCTGGCACAGTTCAGTGGCTGAGCATCCACCTAGGAACCAGGAGGTCACGGTTCGATTCCCGGTCAGGGCACATGCCCGGGTTGCGGGCCCCATCCCCAGTGTGGGGCGTATAGGAGGCAGCTGATCCATGATTCTCTCTCATCATTGATGTTTCTGTCTCTCCCTCCCTCTCCATTCCTCTCTAAAATCAATAAAAATATTTTTAAAAATAATAAATAAAAAGAAAAGGAAACACTAAGCTTTCCAAAGGAAACTCACAAAAAATATTTTTTTAAAAAGAAACATGATACGAAAAAATACAAACACATCACCTGCAAAGGTTTGATGCCATTAAAAGGAACTAAATAAAAATATGATTTCGTTGAAAGAAAAGCTTGAAGACACGTTGATAAAACAATAAAGAGAGATGAGAAGGGGTATTTCAGAACTAAGGAAATTAAAAAACAAAAATAACAGCATTATACGAACTAATAAACGGATTAGAGCAGGGGTGGGCAAACTTTTTGACTCGAGGGCCACAATGGGTTCTTAAACTGGACCGGAGGGCCGGAACAAAAGCATGGATGGAGTGTTTGTGTGAACTAATCTAAATTCAAAGTAAAGGAGCAGAGGGGAGAGCAAGAGAACCGGATAGAACAGCCGGATCCGGCCCGCGGGCCGTAGTTTGCCCACGGCTGGATTAGGGTCAGCAAGAACAAGCGCCGAGGCTGGGATTAGAACCCATGGTGGAGGGATGGCTGCAGAGAACTCCGAGAAGCCCACCGATTAGAGCAGGTCGGGGAGGCGTGGCCATCAGGACAGGCCCAGTGGTCCAGCCCAGGGACAGCGGGGGGGGGGGGGGGGTGGGGGGGGGAGTCGGGGGGCCGCGGACGGAGGGAGCAGGAAGAAGGCAGAGGGGAGGAGAGGGGGGTGCGGGATTCTCTAGGGATGGACCCGGGAGGCTTTCCTGACATGAAGGAACAAGTCCGCACACCAGCACACTCTGTGCCCCAGGACACTCGACGTGCCCCACGCCGGGACGGCTTAGTTTGCTTTTTAATGTCAAGGATCCAGAAAAAGCACTCAGGCATCCAGGGAGGGCGAGTCCCTACAGGGGGATCAGGTGGCCTCTGCGGCTCCTCCAGACGCCCAGGCCCGCAGACGATGGACACGCGTCGTGAGAAACAGAGAGCGTGACGGTGTCGTACCCGTGACAAAGCAGCAGGAGACGGGCTCCAACATGCAACAACGAAGGGGAGGCCCACGAGCCGTCCCTGAGGGAATCACTCCACAAAGAGCTCAGCCGACCGACGGGCAGAATGAACTCTGGAAGGCGCACACCGGCTCGCGTGGCCCTAAGTCCACGTGCGAGTGCAACAGGGGCAGAGCCCCCGGGGAGCTGTGGTGACAGGACGGAGCGTCAACACCAGGGACTCTAAGAACAAAACATAAACTGCGAAAACCATGCGGTGGGTGGGAGGGAGGGCGGCCAGGGTGACCCAGGAAGTGCCGGTCACGCTGGGTTTCCAAGCAGAGAGCCAGCCGCCTTCCAAGACCCGATCGATCGCTTTAGTTCCTAATGACTGTCTTCACCTCTTTTCCTGCCGCGAAGCCCCTCTGGGGACCTCACGACTCCTGAGTGACGACACATGTATCCGCAGTTCAGCAATGTCGTTGGCTTCACTCGAGGACAGCACTGTGAGCAAGGACTGGGGGGGTGTTTGTTTACTTATTTATTTATTTATTTATTTATTTATTTATTTTTATTGATTTCAGAGGAGAAGGGAGAGGGAGAGAGAGAGAAACATCAATGATGAGAGAGAATCATTGATTGGCTGCCTCCTGCGTGCCCCACACCGGGAACCGCGCCTGCAACCTGAACATGTGCCCTGACTGAGATCAGACCGTGGCCTCCTGATTCATAGGTGGACACTCAACCACTGAGCCACGCTGGCCGGGCAAGGACCAGGGGCTTAAACATAGCTCCAGAGCTTACTGGCAGGGTACCTAACCGTGGGCAAGTCATTAAACCTCTGTGTGCCTCAGTTTCCCCAGCTTGAAAGGGATGGTAAGAGTGTCTACCACACGGAGTGGCTGGGAAGGCTGAATGGGAGGGATCCTGTGAGGTGCCTGACAGGCAGGCAGCCCAGAGAAATTTAAATCAAATGGGCCTTCCTCGTAAAGGAAAAAATGTATGGTCCTAACCGGTTTGGCTCAGTGGGTAGAGCGTCGGCCTGCAGACTCAAGGGTCCCAGGTTCGATTCCGGTCAAGGGCATGTACCTTGGTTGCGGGCACATCCCCAGTAGGAGGTGTGCAGGAGGCAGCTGATCGATGTTTCTAACTCTATCCCTCTCCCTTCCTCTCTGTAAAAAAATCAATAAAATGTATTTTTTTAAAAATGTATGGTTCTCTCCTTAGAAAATTGTTTCTATGTATGTATCCACCCACCCACCCACCGACACAGCCATCTTTCTATGCTTGTGAATCGAGACAGGCCTAGAATTATGTTCGCCAAATGTTGCCTTTGATTATTGCTGGGTGGTACATTCTGAATAGTTTATTACTTTCTTCTTTACACTTTTCAGAATTGCTCACATTTGTGATTTGTAATACTCATATGTTTTGAGGAAACCAATAAATTCATTAACAACAACTAAAGTTTCACCAAGTGACCAAGCGTCTATTCAGTGCTCCCTCGTCTGGTACCCGCACCGTCACTGGCTTTTCTTAGTTTTTTCCTCACCGACAATTTCCTGCCGAAGAGTTTGTATCCGGAATGTGTAAGAGCGCTACGTGTGTGAGGAGCGGTTATTGCTTACCCCTTGTTCATGGCACACTGTTCGCCACGCTCATCACTTGTTTAGACGCAGTTTGCTGTAGAAAGCCTTTTCGTTTCAATGTAGTCCAATTAAAAATCTTTTTCTTTATGGTTTTCGGGCTTTACTTCACATTTAAAAGCCTAAATGTCAATCTTAAAATGTTTTCACCCACGATTAACTTTTAAATTTAAATAGTGGATGCCTATAGAATGTATTTGGGTGTGAAGAGTGGAAGTTTACAGCTTTCCCCCCGCAAATGGCTAGAATTATCCCAACAATAATTAGTGAATATTCCACTTCCCATCCCTCCACACCTCAAATCATAAGCTTAATTCACATGTAAAGATTGCTCTATTATCCATCTACTGTTTCAAATCACTCTGACTGTCCACTGGTGAACAGTGCCATACTGTCTTCATTATTCTACCTTCATAAACTTTTCATATGTGGGAGGATACGTCCTCCATTATAACTTTCCAAAAGAAAAGGTTCTAATCGGGAGAGCAGGCATTAATACCGAATCTTCCAAGAACTAGAAAAGACCTCTTCACTTACGCAAGTTTCCTATATTTTATTCAATAAAGCTGTATCATGTTGTTGTTTTCATCCTCAAGCGAGGATATGTTTTTATTGAATGAGAGAGAGAGAGAGAGAGAGAGAGAGAGAGAGAGAGAGAGAGAGAGAGAGACATGGGTCGGTTGCCTCTGGACCGGGGATCGAACCCGCCAGCTTGTGGTGCGCAGAACAGCACTCCCACCAACTGAGCCACCGGGCCGGGGCAGCTGCACCCTGATTTCATTCGTCCTAAATAGTCCTTATAGGATGTGGTGTGTGAGTAACACCAAGCCGGCACCCAGTCCAGGTCTCATGACCATTGCTGTTACCGATGTGTCACCGTTAGTAGGAGGTGGGGAAGTAGAGTTTGGGGGGTGGAGGTAGGAGCAAAACTAATGTCAGAACCGACGTCTCACCTAACGGTGCTCCACGCGGGCCCCCTCTGCCCACCCCGGGAGAACTTCCTCACCTCCTGGCAGAAGGTCCTCCCGATTTCATCCAAGGAGCGGTCTTCCCAGCTGTTTTCGGGCGCTTCGGAACAGCGGAGGAGGAAGCCCCGTGGGGCGGTTTTTGCTTGTTGGTTCTCCCAGGAGACCCCTATTAAAATGAAAGAGCTTCAGGTTACGAATATTGTCAGAGGTACAATTAAATACTAAACGTTTCCTTTTCATCATAACCTGACTGGTAGAAATTGAGACTCGAATACACGAAACCATGATGGACTATGTAATAAATGGTGTTGAAGTAACTGGATGAACATTAAAAAAAATTAATCTCTTTGCTATCTTATCCTCAGATAAACCTTCGATAGCGCCAAATGTACACTGAGTAGAATAATAAAACTGAAATAGAAGAAAATGAAGATGAATATTACATAATACATAACATTTGTGTGAGAAGTCCTTTCTAAGGAACATTTTCAAGCCAGAAATCACTTAAATAATGACTCGGTCCAACAATATATTTATTTTTATTTGGTAAAAAACAGCACACACACATAATAATGAAAGAAAAATGAGTGGGAAAACTATTGTTAATATACATGAAAAATACAGGTTAATTTTCATAATATATGAGTAGCATTTAGAAATCAATAAGATAAATATACTCCATAGAGCAACAGACTAAGATTATAAACAGGTAATCCAACAAATATATATAAAATGGCTCAAACTCATTGGTAATTTAAAAAGTCTAATTAAAAAAGTTTGACCTATGAACCAGGAGGTCGCGGTTCAATTCCTGGTCAGGGCACGTCCCCGGGTTGCGGACTCCATCCCCAGTGTGAGGCGTGCAGGAGGCTACCGATCAATGAGTCTCTCTCTCATCTTTGATTTTTCTATCTCTCTCTCCCTTTCCCATCCTCTCTGAAATCAATAAAAAATACCTTTAAAAAACACACAATTCAACATTTTTCTACTTGTCACGTAGGCAAGGATTAAAGGGAACGATGAGGAAAGAAATGCATGAATGTGCGTTCCAGCCTGTGTATAGAAAAGCAGGTACCGGAACACTCCCAAGTCCCTGCTACAACTCTGTAGTGAAGGAACGAGAGGCTCTCCCCACAAATGCCCATGGGCCGGGCCTCTCCGCACTGCTGGGAGAGAGGAACACTTGGCACAATGTAGATGCTCATCAACAGACGACTGGCTTTGTAAATCATGGCTTATCCAGCAGGAGACACTACACAGCTACCAAAACAAGGTGCTGTCTAAATGAATGGATGGGGAAGGCTTTCTATGAGATATATTGTCTCACGACTGAAAGAAAGGATGACTAGCATCATTTAATCTTCATTTTAACACTTGTCTTTTGTATTTCCCTATGCATCTCCATGCATCCATCCATCCATCCATGCATCCATCATGCATGCATGCATCCATCCATGCATCCATCATGCATGCATCCATCCATCCATCATGCATCCATCCATGCATCTATCCATCCATCCATGCATCCATCACGCATCCATCCATCCATCCATGCATCCATCATGCATCCATCCATCCATCCATGCATCCATCATGCATCCATCCATCCATCCATGCATCCATCATCCATCATCCATCCATTCATGCATCCATCCATGCATCCATCTTCCATCCATCATCCATCCATCCATGCATCCATCATCCATCCATTCATGCATCCATCATTCATCCATCCATGCATCCATCCATCCATGCATCCATCTTCCATCCATCCATCATCCATCCATCTTCCATCCATCCATCATCATCCATCCATCTTCCATCCATCCATCATCATCCATCCATCCATCTTCCATCCATCCATCCATGCATCCATCTTCCATCCATCCATCCATCCAGCTTCCATCCATCCATCCATCATCCATCCATCCATCCATGCATCAGAAACAAAATCTGGGAGGATGAGACACCACACAATATAGTGGTAGGATTCAGGTGGAGGCTAACAGGGACTGCTATTTTGTGCTTACGTGTTTTCTGGCTTTATGTTTTATTTATTTATTTTCTCAACAAGCATGTATTACTTGCATAATAAAAGATGATGAAATAAATCTAAAAGGTGGCTGTTTTCTTTCTCAAAGCTGACTGCAGAGTCACAAATGGTTTCCCAGATTTATTTCCTAAAATGTCTGCAAATAAGCTGCGCTCAGATGAAGCGTACTCCTAACCACCAGCTGCAGCTCCCAACCGCCCGCCTGCAGCTCCCTTCCTGCCTCAAAGCAGACAGACAGGGAGGGAAGGAGCAGCCGCCCCAGCGGCCCGGCTACATAGTAAAACGCAAGCGGGTCCTTCAGGACGGTCTGGGATGCGGGCTCAGCGGCTGAGCGTGGGAAACACGGGCTCTCAGACCACACGTGCACAGTCTCGTGGAAAGCTGGGGAAGCCGGGCCCAGAACCAGGCGCTGACCTGACCGCACACTCGTGGGCACTGTGCCCTGTGCCCCCTGCACTCCCGTGACACTGGTGTGCTCTGAAGGCAGCTCACAGGGACACACAGACATCCTAGGAAACCCACTGGCGCTCCGTAAACCACACAGCAGGCCCCGGAGGCGCAGGACTGGCACGGGCACAAGTGAGGCCTGCCCTCGGGAGCCCATTTTCTGGGCCCTGGGCAGCTACAGCTGCTGCAGCAGGCGGGTTCCAGAGCCCCCTGCACCCCATCCAGCAGCCCCTCCACCAGGCGGGTTACAGAGCCCCCTGCGCCCCATCCAGTGCCCCTCCCCAGGCGGGTTACAGAGCCCCCTGCGCCCCATCCAGTGCCCCTCCCCAGGCGGGTTACAGAGCCCCCTGCGCCCCATCCAGTGCCCCTCCCCAGGCGGGTTACAGAGCCCCCAGTGCCCCATCCAGCAGCCCCTCCCCAGGCGGGTTACAGAGCCCCCTGCGCCCCATCCAACAACTCCTCCCCAGGCGGGTTACAGAGCCCCCTGCGCCCCATCCAACAACTCCTCCCCAGGCGGGTTACAGAGCCCCCTGCGCCCCATCCAGTCCCCCTTCCCAGGCGGGTTACAGAGCCCCCTATACCCCATCCAGTCCCCCTTCCCAGGCGGGTTACAGAGCCCCCTGCGCCCCATCCAGTCCCCCTCCCCAGGCGGGTTACAGAGCCCCCTATACCCCATCCAGTGCCCCTCCCCAGGCGGGTTACAGAGCCCCCTGCGCCCCATCCAGTCCCCCTCCCCAGGCGGGTTACAGAGCCCCCTGCGCCCCATCCAGTCCCCCTTCCCAGGCGGGTTACAGAGCCCCCTATACCCCATCCAGTCCCCCTTCCCAGGCGGGTTACAGAGCCCCCTGTACCCCATCCAGTCCCCCTCCCCAGGTGGGTTACAGAGCCCCCTGTACCCCATCCAGTGCCCCTCCCCAGGTGGGTTACAGAGCCCCCTGTGCCCCATCCAGTGCCCCTCCCCAGGCGGGTTACAGAGCCCCCTGCGCCCCATCCAGTGCCCCTCCCCAGGAGGGTTACAGAGCCCCCTGCGCCCCATCCAGTGCCCCTCCCCAGGAGGGTTACAGAGCCCCCTGCGCCCCATCCAGTGCCCCTCCCCAGGCGGGTTACAGAGCCCCCTGCGCCCCATCCAGTGCCCCTCCCCAGGAGGGTTACAGAGCCCCCTGCGCCCCATCCAGTGCCCCTCCCCAGGCGGGTTACAGAGCCCCCTGCGCCCCATCCAGCAACTCCTCCCCAGGCGGGTTACAGAGCCCCCTGCGCCCCATCCAGTCCCGGTCCCCAGGCGGGTTACAGAGCCCCCTGAGCCCACCCAGCAGCCCCTCCACCCGCAGCTACTCTGGCCTCGCTCTCCAGTGCAGCACAGTCATTCCTGCCGCCTCCCACAGGCCCTAAGTCTCCTGGGAAGGGTTCGTGCTGGTTTGAAATGGGGTAGAGAGGAAACCCGGAGCATAAAGGAAATCTCCCCAATGTCATTTCTTCATGCGCCCAAATAAGCGGTACTTTCGGTAAGGAAGGTGGTATTGGCTTCCTAAGAACTCAAACTGCGCCTTCATTTAGAACACCCGCACAAAGAGGCTGCCTTCCATGGAAGGACGTGAATTTCAATCATGAAAGTCACAGAAGTTTAAAGGGGAAACCAGGCATGAGGAAGATTTGATTGTGAGATGGTCCCTACGGCTGGGTATAGAAGGAAGGCTGGAGAGGCCACGCTGGAGACGATGACCCGGTTAGCAGGCAGCAGCGGGAACTGGGCTGATGCTGCAGGAGCAGGAATATGCAGAAGAATCACTACATACACATCTCACATTTAAGCAGATCAAAGGTGCCTTTCATTATGAGACGTGTCGTTATTTTATGTGTCCCCAATAACGCCTGCTGCTAATTATTGTCAAATGAAAAATGAGGTTTCCATGGTGAATTGAAATTGTATTATAAAGCTTACCTTCTTAAAGAGAAAAAGATAGTAAAAACTAGGGGAAAAATTACCAGCAGGAAACTGAAGGAAAAAGAAACTTAATACGGGCAGCCAGAAAGCTTTGCTTCCAATTATTGTAGGTTGGCTCACATTGCACCAACCCTCCAGCAGAAAACAATTATAAACTCTGGCCAAAACATACACAAAGAACGATCTGAAGGCACTGGAGAGCAGCTGACATAACTGGAGCTGCACTTGGAAATACGCAGTAACGCTCACTGATCTCTTCTTGTTGGCCTTTGGCCCCAGAGCAAGCCGCCGCTGGAATCATGCTGAGCGGCTCGAATTTGAAATCAACCCAGGGTCTTGCTGGGTTTTAAAGCAGAAAACAGCGTCAGTGACCAGCACAGCAACGGTAAGTAAGGCGGGAAAGCCCACAAAGCAAGGCCAAGAGGAGGCGCTATGACTGTTCTCGGCCCCATGACAGCCGCACAGAGCAGACCACAAAAGCCCAGCCAGGAGCAGAGTGAAGGGTTCAGGTGTTAGTGAGCGCCCTCGGGAGGCAGAGATTGGAGGCTGAATGCAGCCCAGTAAGCTGGCTGCTGAAAACAAGATTCTTCAGAGGAACTAACAGAAGCCCTCTCCACAACGCGAAATCTACTACATCCAGGACAAATTCCCAAATTCCCAGACATGGGGGGGGGGGGAGGGGATGCGGGGGGAACGCCGAACAGGAAACTATGATCCATATTCAAGAAAAAAGGTAATCAATAAAGACCAAACTTGAGATGATCTAAATGTTGGAATTAGCAGGTTAAAATTTCAAAGCCTTTTACATTTTAAAACCAGTGTTTGAGAATATAAAAGAAAATATACTCATAATGAATGAAAACACAGAAAATCTCAGTGGAAAACTAGAAGCTATGGCAATGTATTGTGTTTTTAGTGTATGTCAAAATATGATGTATGGCAGAACTATAACAAAGAACAGGAGCGAAGAACTGGGAAAACACTGTTGCAAAGTCCTTACACTTTACGTGAATTAGTATAGTATTATTTAAAGGTAGATTCTAATTAACTAAAGATGGATAATGAAATAAAAATGCTCAATTTATTCAAATTTCTTGAAATTATGCAGATTCCACAGGAAAAACATTGGGGGGAGAGGTAGGTGGACAGAGAAGGAAGAAGGGGGCATAATGCACAAAGGCAAAGCTCCCATCTTGGTTAAAAATGTAACTCATGGTACAAAATTACTTTACAATTTTAGCATCTTAATAAGAATATGAATTCAGTAAAAGATAACAAAACAACAAAATGAGATGAAAAATAATATAACAGACCAAAGAAAACTCCATTATAGAAGTAATAAAGCAGACACAGCAAGGAAGAGAATACACCTTGGAGAGAATCAAATGACAGGTATGGAGAAAAGAGCGAAGGTGATCATTGTGAATACAGAGGGAAAAGGCAGAGAATAAAGTGAACTGGGAGAATTTAATCGATACAGAAGATAAGACAATCCAACATAAGGATAATTTGTGTCACTGAAGTTAAAAATCTGAAAAATGGATCAGAACAATTCAAAGGTACATAATATTACTGCAAAAAAAACCCACAACAACACTTGACATAAAGAAATAATTAAATTTACAGATTGAAAATAAACTGTGTTCTGGTACAAAAAGCTCAACACCAAGATTAGCCATACAGTGGCATTTGGGGCAACCGTTACAACCAGCTAGAAAGTTAAGCAGACTTGGTGCCAGAAAACAATGGAGGGGAAAGTGTGACCTGAACATGGCATGCAGCCAATAAACAGATATATTCCTTTTCCTCAGTTCCATTTCAACTCTATTCTTCTGACACACTCAAGTAAAAACAAAAACTTACATGAAATAGCACATATCCGAGCCCATTTTTACAAATGCGTTTCTTTCTATCTGCCCCTCCTTTGCACAGATTTGCACGGAAAGATGCCAGGATTAACGCTGACAGTGGTTATTTTTTCACGGGTAAGACTGGTTTGATCATTTTGTCTTTTTATTTCTCTGCATCTGTGCCTGCCTCACATGACTGTGGTGACTATGAAAAAAAAAAAAAAAAAAAAGGCTAGTGCCCTGTGTGGAACAAATGTTCATTAACAGGGTCAACTATTATGGTTACAAAACTGGCACATGCCCTAATTGGTTTGGCTCAGTGGATAGAGCGTCGATTCCGGTCAAGGGCATGTACCTTGGTTGCGGACACATCCCCAATAGAAAGTGTGCAAGAGGCAGCTGATCGATGTTTCTCTCTCATCGATGTTTCTAGCTCTATCCCTCTCCCTTCCTCTCTGTAAAAAAATCAATAAAATATTAAAAAAAAAAACTGGCATATGAACTTCTTTGTGATGTGACCCCTCCCCGGTCAGGCCAGACCCCACCTCACATCCCACTCGAGCTACCGGCACAGCCTGTGCTTCACCCAAACCTGCCCGCCAAGGGCCTGCGGCTGGAAGGCTCATGCCCCTGGTCCCTGGTCTCCGTCACAACCCCCCTCCCCGTGAACCCTGGTCCTGCAGAGGCGCCTCCTAGCTTGGTCCTCCCTCCTCCCCCTGTGAACACCATGACCTGCTCATTTCTCGGGGCATATACCGTAAACAGTTTGCTTTGGAGCTGAATAGTTTAAATCTCGACTCCACCACAAACTAGCACCGCAAGTCTAAGTTTTCTCACCTGAAAAAGGATCATAAAACCGCCTCACACAGCTACTGAGAGAAAGGAAAGTTTAAATTAAAGTTTATAAAGTGCCTACGCAGAGCACAAAAAATACAGGGTGTCCCCAAATGTATCCACACACTGTGGAATGAACTCCCATGGGTTCAATCTGAAAAGAAAGCAGCACCAATTGAGCTGTCAGCTGTTTAAGGGTGTGTACACTTCTGGGACACCAGTAGTGCTTTTTAGTATTACTTCTTCTTTATGTGACTTATTTTACCTCACCTGCCCTATTTAATATACACACAATATACTTGCCCCATATGAATGCACACACATACACACTTTTTAAACAAGTACTTTTTGTTGATTTCAGAGAGGAACGGAAAGGGAGATAGAAACATCAATGATGAGTGAGAGTCATTGCTCAGCTGCCTCCTGCAGGCCTCACACCAGGGGTCAAGCCTGCAACCCGGGCATGTGCCCTGACTGGGAATGGAACCGTGACCTCCTGATTCATGGGTCGATGCTCAACCACGGAGCCACGCCGGCCGGGCCACACACACACTTCTTGAACACAGAGTGTGTTACTCGGTGTTGCGCCCAGCGAAGGGCCTAGAGCAGGACCTGCACCGTAACTGAATGTAAGGGATGAAAGGGTCCTTGGAAGATGTCCTTGTCTGGTAATTCCCAAGCCAGGGGCCTCTGAAAGCAGAGCCCTGGAGTCCGCCATAAGCTCTCGTGGTTAGAGACCGAGCTGAACTCAGAACTGTCAGGTGAAGCTTGCCAGCGAGGCAGAGCTAAGCAGAAGGTGCCCGGGGGATACCTGCTGTGCGGAGTTAAGTTGAAACCAGACAGCAACAAGCCCTCTTGCGTCAATCACAGGCGGTACACTCTGAGGCAAGACACCACTGGCCTCAGGGGAGCACAGGGCCCTCCAGGGGGCATCTCCGCTGGCATCCTTCAAACACGCGCTCTCAGGGAGGGGCCCGGGCCCTGCCCCTGCAGAGCCAGCCAGCAGGGGACAGCTCTGGGCCTCAGGGAGGGGCCCGGGCCCTGCCCCTGAAGAGCCAGCCAGCAGGGGACAGCTCTGGGCGCTGCTGACATGGCTGGGACAAAGGAAGGAAAACTTGCCCGGCCTGCGTGGCTCAGTGGTTGAGCATCGACCTATGAGCCAGGAGGTCACGGTTCGATTCCCAGTCGGGGCACATGCCTGGGTTGTGGGCTTGATTCCTATTGGGGGGCGTGCAGGAGGCAGCCAATCAATGATTCTCTCTCATCACTGATGTTTCTATCTCTCACCCCCTTTATCTCTGAAATCAATAAAATATGTTTTTAAAAAAAGAAACACTTTTCCTTCTCCAGGTTCTCAGCCTGCATAAGCCTGGCTGTGCATGACCAACATAAATGACTCAACTCTTTGCCCTTTCATAGTGAGACTAGTGACCCGGTGCACAAAATTCATGCACATTAAAAGGGGATTAATTAGAGGAAATATTTTAATATTGCTATTTGCCCTTTCTCTATAATAGAAGTGTCAGAGATGAAGGGAAATTAGTAAACTGTACATGAAAATCTTCCTCCTGTCAGAGTCTGAGGCGCCATGGGAACCGGAGTCAAGTCCCCGCCCACCCACATGTGCCTTGAAATCGCACGAGACCCAGACCCGGCTGGCCCCACCCCCATTGGACTAGATCCAGATTCGGCCGGACCCACCCCCGTCAAGCCCCGCTGGGCGGGGGGTGCGGCTGAGGTCCCCTGGCCTGGCTCCGGGGCGTGGGGTGCAGCCTCGGGTCTCTCATCAAGCCCTACTGGGTGGGGGGCATGGCCTGAGGTCCCCCAGCCTGGTGCTGGGGTGGGGGGCATGGCCTGAGGTCCCCTGTTAAGCCCCACCAGGCAGGGGGTGCAGCCTCAGGTCCCCTGCCCTGGCCCAGTGCCACGCAGCCTCAGGTCCCTGCTGATTGCTCATTAAGGCTCATTAAGGGAACTCGGCCTCCACTGCGGCGCAGCCATCTTGTGTTATGGAATCCCTGCCTCTGCTGTGGGCACAGCCATCTTTGTTACGGCGTGATGGTCAAATCACATATTCCGTCTTTATTAGATAGGATTCTCCTCACCATTAAAGGAATAACATCTTCATTATCAAAAACTTATGAAAATAAGGAAGCAGCAGAAAGAATTGAACAGCACCTGGAGACAGATCACTTAAGGACAATCTGTATTTTGGAATTTCTTTCCAACAATTTGCTGATATTCCACAGACATTTTCCATGTTCCCGTGACCTTCGTGGAGAGCATGGCCCATGGCAGCACCGCACTGTGCGGTGCGCTGTGGCTCACTTACCCTTCCTCTTGTTAGTCATTCATGTTACTCTGATGTTGCATGATCCCAGGACTCCTCTGGGGATAATTTCCATATTCAACACCATTTCCTCAGGGCAGGTCCACAGAATAGGACTTGCATGCCAAGGCTACTGACATCTTAGCCCTATACTTAACAATACATACCTTGCTCTCCCAAATACTTGAGGTGTAAGTTATTATTTATACTGAGGTTCTTCAAAAAGGCATTATAATCCACTGAGGCGTCCTTATTAATGCTGTAGTATTCTGCAAACCTAAAACAGAAATACTCCTTAGTGACCAGCAACTGTGAGACAGACTACAAATGAAGCACGTTTGTTACTAAGGCATCGTCCACACGAGGGGTGGTGTTCATGGTAACGGTGTTTCTAGTGAGAGCTGGAGTTACACGTGCACCCCAGGAAATGTTACCCTTTAATAAAAACAGATACTTCTGAGGAGAGCCCTTCCCTCTGTCTATAGGTGGATGTGCATGGAGTCTAATGGGACAGATGCACGTGGAGGCCAACGGGGCAGGGTTGCCTCAGGATCCGCCCAGGGGGAAGGCTCTGCCTGGGACGCCTATGGGGCCGTCTTTCTGTGGCAGGAGGAGGGGCAGCCAGGATGTGTGCTGCCTAGGAGCCACGCCGGCCTCAGAGCAAAAGTAGGCTCCACTTTCCTGTCATAATTGGGGGGAATGGTCAGGGCCAGAGCTGGGCCAGGAGACAGCTTCTCTGGTTAAAATTGCAGTCATCAGAGAACCCAGAGCTGGGTGCAGGGACAACACAGCCCATCACCTTGACCAAACGTGTCCTTTCACCAGAGAAACTGAAGCCAGCATGACATACTGTTTCAAGCCGTTAATTGCAGCAGGGGTGTGGGGGTTGGGGGGAGTACTTTTCTTGGCACACGCTATGATTTCTACATATAAAGAGAAAATTTTAAGCATAACCAATGTTTCTCCCTGAACTATATGGAGATACGCTGTTTTTTAAGTTAAGATAAATAGGATGTTTGCAATTTTCTTCTAGTTATTCCAGTCTGTCACCTGATACATGGTTTTCTAGATAATTTCTGCATTGTTACATTTATTTAAAAACTAGTGGCCCGGTGCATGAAATTCGTGCACATTAAAAGGGGATTACTTAGAGGAAATAATTTAATATTGCTATTTGCCCTTTTTCTGTAATAGGAGTGTCAGAGATGAAAGAAAATTGGTAAAATATATACGAAAACCTTCCTCTTGTCAGAGTCTGGGGCATACCACAGGACCCAGAGTCAAGTCCCTGCCCACCCACATGCGCCTCAAAACTGCATGAGACCCAGACCCGGCCGGCCCCCGTCCCCATTGGGCTAGATCCAGACCTGGCCAGTCCCACCCTTGTCAAGCCCTACCAGCCAGGGGATGTAGCCTCAGGTCCCCTGGCCCGGCGCCAGGACAGGGGGTGTGGCCTGAGGTCCCCCAGCCCAGACCAGGGCAGGGGCATGCCTTGAGGTCCCCCGTCAAGCCCCGCCAGGTGGGGGACATGGCCTGAGGTCCCCCATCAAGCCCTGCCAGGCGCGGGTGCGCAGCCTCAGGTCCCCCGTCAAGCCCCACTGGCAGGGGGTTGCAGCCTCAGGTCCCCCATCAAGCCCTGCTGGCAGGGGGCACGGCCTGAATTCCCCTGACCCAGCACTGGGGATGCACCTTGAGGTCCCCCGTCAATCCATGCTGGGTGGGGAGCACAGCCTGAGGTCCCCTGTCAAGCCCCGCCAGGCAGGGGGGTGCAGCCTGAGGTCCCCCGGCCTGGTGCCGGGGTGGGGGGCATGGCCTGAAGTCCCCTGTCAAGTCCCACCTGGTGGGGGGCGCAGCCTGAGGTCCCCTAGCCCAGTACCAGGACGGGAAGCACATCTTGAGGTCCCCCATCAAGCCCCACCGGGCGGGGGGCACGGCCTGAGGTCCCCTGTCAAGTCCTGCTGGGCAAAGGGTGCAGTCTGAGGTTCCCCGGCCTGGTGCTGGGGTGGGGGGTGCGGCCTGAGTTCCCCTGACCCAGCACTGGGGGTACACCTTGAGGTCCTCTGTCAAGACCCGCTGGGTGGGGGGCACAACCTGAGGTTCCCTGTCAAGCCCAACCAGGCAGGGGGGCGCAGCCTCAGGTCCCCTGGCCCGATGCTGGGGCGGGGGGTGCAGCCTGAGGTCCCCCATCAAGCCCTGCTGGGCAGGGGTGCGGTCTGAGGTCCCCCGGCCTGGTGTCGGGGTGGGGGGTGCAGCCTGAAGTCCCCTGTCAAGCCCCACCTGGTGGGGGGTGCAGCCTGAGGTCCCCCAGCCTGGCGCTGGGGCAGGGGGAGTAGCTTGAGGTCCCCTAGCCCAGCATCAGGACGGGAAGCGCACCTTGAGGTCCCCCGTCAAGCCCCGCTAGGCGGGTGGCGCAGCCTGAGGTCCCCTGTCCAGACCCATGGGGGGTGGGGGAGGGCGTAGCCTCAGGTCCCTGCTGATTGCTCGTTAAGGCTCCTTATGGGAACTTGGCTTCAGCTGTGGGTGCAGCCATCGTTGTGACGGAGTGATGGTCAATTAGCATATGGCCTCTTTATTAGATAGGAAGGATGACAGTTTTTAAAGGTTTGGTTTACATTATCCCCATATGCGATGGTTTCTATAATTACCTAATCTCATGCTGCTTTCTACAAATTTGGTAATTATCACGTAAAGTATTTATTTTTCTGTTTTCCAAATTTAACAAAGACATCCTGCACTCATCCCAGTGCACACCTTTGTTCCCGCCGCGATGAATCCTGCCTATTGTTCTACTCAGAAACTTCTCCCGAGATCTGACAGCTGCCAGATGCAGCGCTGAAGCCCCTGAGGCTCCCCCTCACCCACAGGGTGTCTCCTGGGAAGAGGCTGTAGCTCGGGAACCCAGGAGGCGGCCCGAACGCTCTCTTTTTCAGAACTCTAGACAGTGTGGGCTGCTCAGCTGCCACAGGGAAGCGGGGCGCTGGTGGAAATCTCCTCACCAGCCTACCATCTGCTGTGAAAACCAGCAACCCTTCAGACTGGTATTTGCTCCTAATGCCCGCTGCACAGACACTGCGCACGGACAGACGGAACCCACGTGAGGCCTCGGCGAGATAACATTCCCCCAGCGAAGCCCGCCCGCCCGCCCGCCTGAGGGCGCAGTAGCTCAGAGGTTTTTTGGGCGGGGTGTTTTACTTTTATTTTATTTTATAAGAATAAAGGCCTGGGAGACAGAATCGCTCCTAAGATGCCACAACTCAGGCCATGTTCCCAGGGACCTGCACTCACACGCCCACAGAGACCCCAGACAGGTCGGTGGCGCAGGAAGGCCGACTGTAAGGGCAAAGGGACAGGTACCAGCTGACCCGCAGCCTCTCTAGGGCCACCAGCTGGACCTGAGCCGGGGGCTCCTCGGCCTGGGCAGCCGACGGGCCCCTGGTGAGGAGGGAAGGAGCGAGGGCGTTTGTGTCTCCAGGCTGCTCACCCAGTATTTCACCTGCATCCCAGCACTGTGGCCTGTGAGGCAGTGGAGGGCAAGGGGTGCAAGATGGGAACGAGCAAAGGAAAGCCCCTGGGTCTCGGGATCGGTGATGAGGTATAAAACCGGGTGAGTGTTTCCGCGCCGCTGGTCCGCATCGCTGCACGGCATCCTGCAGCCTGCAGAGAGCTCCGTACCGAGAGGGGCGCCAATGGCACCACTGCGGTCACAGCATCGCGGGCACGCTTGGCACCGAATCCATGCCTGGTGCCGCAGGCACGCTCTGTACGTCCGTCCGTGGAATCCTCACACCATCCCTGCCAGGCAGGCTCCCCAGCCTCCGTTTCTTTAAGAGGAAACTGAGTCTCAGAGAGCCCCAGAACCTCCCGAGGCCCAACCATGAGGGAGGGCAGAGCACAAACTGGACTACTAGGGTGCCCGACCCCAAGCCCAGGCCACGCCCGCCACCCCAAGCGCTGCCGGCGGAAATGAAACAGAACGCCAGTAGATTAAACGAACAGGGAGGATTCAAAAATGCACTGTGTTTCGTGCTCAAAAACGGAAAAGGCGACGCTAATCCTGAAGCAGCTTCTCGGGGGAAGAGGGTGTGCTTGAGCTTCCGCAGAAAAGCATTAAAGCAATTGAGGAAATGGCTGCTCTGATGGTCCGCGTCTCCATCCTCGCGGAAGGCAATCCATTCGCTTCGCAGCCTTATCACAAACACAGCATTGTTTCTGAGGCTTAAGAAACCTCAAATAAAAACGTGTGGAGCCCTTTATTATTCAGTACTGTGAGATGGGGAAGCAGACAGCGGCATTTTTTATAGATTTACTAGGTTGGAGACGGCAGTGCCAAACGCAAGGTTTATTGTCAAATAAAACAGTTCTGCTTTTTGATTGCCGGCTTTAAAGCGTTGCTTGTGTTCTATAATTGCGTGCACAAAATTATTTAATTTGTTTTGTTTGGATCTTATTCTGGACACTTTCCCAGCCGGGAAGATGTAAAAATTAAAACATCTATTATGGCTTTTATATTCTGAGGTGGGTGATAAAGAGGAAAAAAGGAATTATTCAAAAGACTGAGAGATATCCGTTTTTTAAATGTCTCCTTGCTTTTCAGACCCTGCAGTGCCTGTGACAGCCACACGCCCTCTTGACTTCCCGGCCACAGGAGCGAGGCCTCTGCCCCCAACAGAGTCAACAATGTCTCGTTACTGCTGCGAGGACGCCCTGGCCGGGTAGCTCAGCTGGTTAGAGCATTGTCCCCATACACCAAGGTTTGGGGTTCGATCCCCAGTCAGGGCACATACAAGAATCAAGCAATGAATGCATAAATAAGTGGAACAACAAATGGATGTCTCTCTCTCTCTCTCTCTCTCTCTCTCTCAAATTGATTTTTAAAAAATTAAAAATACTGTGCAAAGAACCACAGGGAGCCATTTCCATAGCCACATCAGTGTTGGGGTGAACCACTGAGGCTTGGCACTCCCGTTGGTGGCCTGGAGGGTGTTGACAGAAGTGGGAAGGGGAGGAGCCGGAGAGCCTCGGGCTGAGCCCTCTGTCAGTAAAGTTAAACATGGATCCTCCTAGTGGCTTCCATTCAAACCTCAAGTGGCCCCGAAGCAAGCTCCGGGCTGCTTCTACATGACCCAGAGTTTCCTGGAGGCTCCACTCAATGCCGTGCAGCTGCCCTCAGGGCACGTGGCAGGGCTTCTGAACGGCCGGAGCAGCTGAAGGTTCTGTCCCTCGCTGTCCCCTGCAGGACGCCCCAACCCCAGCAGGAACAGTCCTCCGAGACAGTTAACTGGAGTCAGGGTGGAGACCCAGTCGGGAGCATGTCAGCTCGAGAATAAATGTGGACAGTTTCCTTCTCTTAACCCCAGGCTGTGAGCGGCAAGCACCGGGGCTGGAGGGCATGGTGCCAGCCGGCGGGAGGAGCGCGACAGCTGGTGCTGGGTCACTTTCCTGGAGATGCAGGGAGTCCCAGGCCAGTGACTCCCACCCTGGGTGCTGAAGGACTTAGAGCCGTCAGCCCTCCCTGTGGAGACTCCATGGAGAGCCGTGTGAACGTGGGAAGGATGGCGAACGGGGCCCCTTTTAGGAAGAGTGGAGACAGAGGGAGGGAGGGAGGACAATGTGAGGATCCGAGGAACCGACAGGCCCCCTTTTGGAAATGGTTTCCATCCCCCCGTGTGGCTGCGGGGCGCCCCCTCACTCACTTCCTGTAC
Source organism: Plecotus auritus (assembly GCF_963455305.1). Classification (NCBI taxonomy): domain Eukaryota; kingdom Metazoa; phylum Chordata; class Mammalia; order Chiroptera; family Vespertilionidae; genus Plecotus; species Plecotus auritus. Next base: position 224,584,546 of record NC_137772.1, read on the forward strand.
TCCTCCTCCGACATCCTCAGGCAGAAGGTCTCCAGGACCCGCCGCAGCTCGTTCGGCTGCATCCGGCCCGTCTTGTTCACGTCGATGAGGTTGAGGGCGCGGACCACGGCTTTGATGTTTTTAGAAATCTGCGTAGAAAAGCCATTGAGGAAAGGTCAGAAGATCCGGTGCTGAAAACCAAAATGGGAACGAGAAACGTGAACGCTTCTGAACGCTTCTTGTAAAAGAACACGTTTCAGAGCGCACAGTCATGGCTGTTGCAGAGCAGCATGTGAAGGGGAGGAAGACACTGCGTTTATGGAATGTTGTCAAGGCAATTTTCTCTGTAAAACGTCTCCGTAAGTTTTTTAACCGCCCTTTCTGCTGTGAAGCGGTAAGTCTCATGCACAATCCACCCCTTGTAGGCCACAGCAAGCAGCCGCTTTGGTGCCCGGGACTGGTACACAGCTCCGCCGCCTGAACGTGACAGCTTCTACTCTTCACAGCCACGTGCAAACGCTCTTACTAGGAGCTGAATGGAACCATGACTGAACTTCCACCGTCTGATTTTTAAAATTCATCACAGCAAGTGCATGCTTGTGTCACACACATGAAGGGCATCGCAGGCCCGTGGAGACGCAGAGAGCCGAGCTGAGCACCTGCCCTTCAGCCGTGAGTATTTAGAGGAAAGAGACACCTGGGGGCTCCGTGTGCCCAGCGCAGAGCCACGTGGCTGACTCAGGGGAGGCAGGAGGACCGGTTCCCCACTGTCGGATAACACTGAGGTTCAGGGAGGCCATGTGAGCCACCCAACATCCCTGGCTAGTGGCTGACGGTGCTGGGATTCGAACCCAAGTCAATCCGTAACCACCCCGCCCCGCAGAGGAGAGAAGGCACATAAGCTGCCATGGGAACAAGAACCGGCATCCGGCGTTTGCATGTTCTGTTCCGGGGCCTGGAACCTTCTGCCCAGGGAGCCTCTGGCTGCTCTCCACTTCACTTGGGTCTCGGCCCAAACGTCTTATCACAATGGCCCCCCCTGGGCACGTGCATAAGATAGGAAGGACCCCACCCAGCTTCCTCTAAGCACTTCTCGCCAACGAACCAATGCTTGTCCTTACTGTCTCCCCGGAATGTCTGCTCCGAGCGCAGCTCCGCTCACGCCCCCTCACGGCTCCCTCCCCTGCTTGGCGAAGGCCTCCCCGGGAGCCTGGGCACCTGCCTGCAAAGCTCTGCAGGGCCCTCCCGAATGCAACAGGGTCACTGCACCACCGTCACCTGAGTGGCGGTTACGTGGCAAGTCCCTTGCGAGGTTCCACGCACATCTCCCACTTCTAACCGCCAGAGAGACTGGCAGAAACGATCAAACACTGGGGACGCCAAGCGAGGAGGAGGGGGCCCATGGCTGGGGGGTGTCCCCTCGGCTCCAGCACCTGGTCGGAATGTGCAGGCCCGGCCACAGAGACCACGTGCTCCCACGGCCACATAAACCCTCCGCACCTGGTCTGCGGCCAGATCCCGCTCACCTCCCCGGCGAAACGGAGGGCACGAGGCGATGTGCTTTTTAAAACGCAAAGCAACCCATATGGCTCTGCAGCGTGGAGCGCGGGGAGCAGCCAGGCTGGCACGGAGCCCCACCCAGCCGGCGGCGTCTCCAAGTCTCTTATCATTTGTCAGACGGGAGTTTGGCAGGATGTGCGCTGAGCTGCAGATGGCGAGGCTTAGCAAAGGCGTCGGTGAGGGCCACGCTGTCAAGATCGGCCCTGCGCAGGGTGGGAGGGAAGCAAATTGTGCGGGGGTCCCAGTGGCCATGCCCCCCCCCCCCAGTCCCGGGCTGTGTACTGACCCACTTCCCATCACAAGCCCGCAGGGTCCCTCCCACTAAGGAAAGGCCTCACCTGCCTGCCACGCCCTAGCCCAGTGGTTCTCAACCTTCCTAATGCCGCGACCCTTTAATACAGTTCCTCCTGTGGTGGGGACCCCCAACCATAAAATTATTTTCGTTGCTACTTCATAACTGTCATTTTGCTACTGTTATGAATCGTAATGTAAACATCTGTGTTTTCCGAGGTCTTAGGCTCTACAGCAGCGGTTCTCAACCTGTGGGTCGCGACCATCGCTAGCAGGGTCACCTAAGACCATCGGAAAACACAGATATTTACATTACGGTTCATAACAGTAGCAAAATGACAGTTATAAAGTAGCAATGAAAATAATTTTATGGTTGGGGGTCCCCACAACAGGAGGAACTGTACTAATGGGTTGCGGCATTAGGAAGGTTGAGAACCACTGGGCTAGATGATCTGCCCCCGCCCCTCCCCCCCCCCCCCCCCCACACACACACACACGACCTGTCGGGCTGCTCGGCTCTGAGTTCTCTCTCACGCACGCAAAGTGGCTCACCCCCAGGACTGTGTGCGCTGTCTCCTCTGCCGGACAGCTCCTCCCAGCCTCCCTGGGGTGTCACCTGCCACCTGCTCCGAGAGACGGCCCCCTCCCGTCCTGCACTGAAGCGCACCCTCACCCCTGTGACCACTCGCCTCATTTCTCTTCTCCACACTCATCCTTCTTTCAGTATCTGTTCGTGTGTCTCCTCCTCCGCAGAAACGGAAGCTCCGAGGAAGGGGACTTGGTTGTTTGCCGTGTCCTCACAGAGCGGGCGCTCACACTATCGGCTGAGCGGTCACATGCCGCGTCTGCTGCCCGCCGCTCTGCCTGGCCCTGCCATGTCCCTCGGATGCCCGCTCTGTGGCTTTCCCGATCCCACTTCCATCGGTCGCTGCTCTGTGACTTCCACCTTGACATCTCGCCTCCCTCCCCATTCCCTTCTGGCCTCTGCTCTCCAGGTGCTCCATTCCCACCCTTCAAACCCCCACTGCTTTCTGGGGGGAAACTGGGGCACAGTTAATGGAAGGAGAGGGCGCTGTCTCCTGCTTCCCGCCCCCCGCCTCCCCCCCCCCCCCACACACACACACATCCAGCAAGCTTCTAGAAGAGAATGTGGTCGTGCCCTGTGAGTGCGCAGACAGGCCAGGACAGGGTGCCCTGCCGCCCAGCCTCATTGCCTAAGGGCCCGGTCCCTCTCCTGTGTTCCAGGTGCGGCAAGCTACTGGCCACTTGTTTTGTGTGCCTCCAAGCAAAGAGTGGTTTTTCCACTTCTAAATGCTTGGGGGAAAACACAGGAGTGGTATTTTGTGACATGTGAACGTTATATGGATTCCACCCTCCAGGCTCCTAAGTAAATGTTATTGGCGCCACCATGCCCCTTTATTTACATACTAGGGGCCCAGTGCACAAATTCGTGACCTTGAAGGGAACTGTGGGCCATGAGGCTGCAGTAGGCACAGGGGCGGGTCTCGGCCCATCCTCCGCGCCCCTGCCCAGCCCCTCCTGCCACGGCCCCCGGCCCCCTGTCTGCTGGCAGCCCCATGCACTGACGGTGCTGGCCCCACTCTCCGCTGATGGTGCAGAGCGACTGGGGCCGGCACCATCAGCGGGTGCGAGCAGCAGCTGCTGCCCTGATCACCCCTCAGGAGCAGGGGGAAGTGGAGAAGCCCTCAGGGGCGATCAGGGCTGGCAGCCGCTCGCACCCACTGATGGCACCAAGTGATTGGGACCAGCGCCAGGCACCAGCAGCAGGTGCAAGAGGGGCTGGCGCTAGCTGCAGGTGCAAGCATTGGGCGGGACTGTGGCACACGTGAGCAAAGAATTTTCAGTAACCACCAGAGACTCGCCCCAATGACAGCGAGCAGTGCCCCGCCTTGGTCTGGCGTCCCCGTTCACCTGCACCACCATCCCACTGCAGCCAACGCCCGCCATGTTCTGCACACGCTCCCTGGTGGTCAGCGCACGTCATAGCGACCGGTTGTTCAGTTGTTCTGGTTGTTTCACCATTCGGTCTATTTGCATATTGGCCTTTTATTATATAGGAAGGATTGCCTCTGGCTGCTTCCCCTGCACGGGCAGTTGAGTAAGTGGACGGAACAGACCGTCTGGTCTGTGAAAATAAAAATATTTACTGTATTTCCAAACAATGCTCACGACCGTCCCACACTCTCCCCTGCGCCCCCGCTCATATCTGAGAGGTTAGTGTCAGGGCTTCTGTGCACAAACACAAGGAAAGCGCCGAGGATTTAAAAAGGAAACCGAAACAACAGTTAGGGGGGACTTCAAAGACTCAGGAAATGGCCCGAGGCTCTGCAGAAGCCGCCCAACTGCCCAGCGATTTCTCTGCCAACCCCCTTCCTGCCCTGAGCCAGACCTGTCCCAGCCCATCCAGCAGCCGGGACCAGCCAGGAGCTGCTTCCCACTCGCGGGGCAGAGCAGGCCCTGAAATGAGACTCGAATGCTCCGCGCTGTTACTTGGGTGACCATGGGACAGCGGCCTCGCCTTCCGTTTCCTCGTCTGTGAAGAGGGGATGCCCTGGGCGCTGCATCGGCATGGGGGGAGCAGTGAGCTCGGGCGCAGTGCCCCAGGGAGCATGCTCAGTAAACGGTGCCGATGGAACTGCTGATGGACCAGAGGCTGCGGACAGGGCAGGCAGCTTCGCCAGTGCCTGCAGGGAACAGTGCGCAGCGGAAGCCCACGCACGCGGCTCACACGTGCACCCACTCCGTGCGGATGGCCGACAAACTGCTCACAGTGGGTGTGGTTGTTACCCCATAGTTCTTTGTCTAAATTTATTTTACAGCGCTTAGACCTCCAAGAAGGAAAGCCGTGAGCCCAAATTAATACGAGCACCCCGATGTTAAAGGAGGTGAGAGAAGGCCTAACTAATGTGTCCTCCCTGGGGCCCGAATCCCCACTCGGCCGGCAGGCTCTCTGGCCGGCCCTTCCCCGGGAGGAGTGGTTCTTCGTGCCAGACGGGACCCTGTGCACACCTTCAGCCTTCACAGCCGTGCCCTCCCCGCTCCTGCTCGGCTGGCTTCTGCCCGTCTGCCCTGGTTTCCGGCAGTGGGAGTGGGAGGCAGCCCACACCGCCTGGCCTGAGCCGAGGGCCTCCCAGCCGAGCACCGTCTCGCTGTCCCCTGCTCACCGCGCACCTGTCACCGCGGCTACATTCATTTTAAACTTAAGGGGTACATTTTTTAAATGAAACCATGAAAAAGGAGTTCTCTTACAATAAACACATCAATGCTCATTTCCCTTATTATTCTACTTTTGGCTATTTCGTATAAAATCTTTAATTAAAGTTTTTCTTTGAAATTGTCATTATCAACTAGAAGAAAGGACGGGGGACGAAGAAAGCACAGCTGTGCAGACAGGAAGCCCATTCGGGACTAAATGGACCGGAACGGGGCGAGCGGCCTGCCTGCTACGCTCTGAGTCTGGCTCCGTATTCTCCCAGCACCGTCTAACTTGTCACTTTATATCAGTTCCATCTGTTTACACTCTGCAGAGTATTGGCTTCCTACCGTGAACATTTCCTATTTACCAGCTGGTAGCGATGCGCCAAACCAGATAGGAAAAAATTAGAGCGCATTCAGAACCTCATAAACACAAACTCTCCATTCGGGGCCGGTGGGCGGAGCGGCCGGCGGCGCCACCTCCACCTCGGTGGCACTGCTCTCACCACCCTGGGGCTCCCAGGCACACGCCCAGGACTGCGCATGCTCCCTGCACGCGAGCATCACTGCCTCGACCGAGGCTGGCACACGCTCACACAGCGAGACCCCACACGAGACCCGTGAACACGGAGAAAAGGGGGCCGACTAGAAGGTCAAGGCAACCTAAACATCAGAGCTGCTATCACGGAGCAAAAACCCAAAACTCTGGTGTGGGGTTTCCTCGCAGCCATAGCGAAAAGATCAACTTGCTGTTCTATGAGCACAGGCCACGCAAACCTCCCGCATGCTTGATTCATTGTTAAAATGCGTCCCTGCCACGTGCAGCTTAAGGACCTCTAGGAGAACCCTACCCACCCCTGCACCCCGACAGCCAGGAAGACCAGCCGGAGCTGCGTACCAATAGCTGGGCTTTGTAGGAGCCAGATCTAGAAGGAAACTTCCCGTCCCTCCTGTCTTTCTAACCAGCCCACACCCACAGGCCGGCCACCCCGACAGGAAGGCAAGCCACTCCCCAGGAACCATGTTCCCGCGCCCCAGGGGCGCTCAGCAGATGTGGCTGATGGTACAAGTGACGGGTCCAGTCCGGGTCTGGTCGCAGATGCCCTGCCTCCGCTGCCTTCCCATTGGATGTACCCGCTGCACTGCTGGCACCACCTCCTAACACCGCCTTGCCCATGCCACCTCCACCCGAAACCTTCCATGAACCATCCCCACCCCACACCTTGCCCGGCATCGGGGTTAATGCCAGGCCTCAGATCCTTCCGTCCTCCTCTCCAGCCTGCCTTTCTAAGTTGATCGGCCCATCCTGCCTAGGGAGACAGCTCCCCACAGGGCCGGTTTTCTCACTGCCCCGCCACATAGCCACAGCCCACTGCCAGGGCCCCTCTCTCCCCAGACTCAGTCCCGAAAGCTACCCGCAGGCCCCTCACCGTCCTCCACACTGAAACGCCCCCCGGCCCACCTGGAGCTCCACCTCCTGCTCTTCCGAAGCTTCCCCGCTGCCCGCTGCCCGGCCCTGCAGCGTTGCGCTTTTCACCAGGAAACAGCCCCTGAGCTCACAGCAGGCGCCGGGACCCACCCACAGCACCGAAGCTCAACTTGGGCAGGACAGAGAAGGTGGCCCTCCCAGGAAATCTCAGAGTGGCCTGGTGTTAAAGAAAGAAATGCATAATTTCAGCTCAGCCAGCGTGGCTCAGTGGTTGAGCATTGACCTATGAACCAAGAGGTGACGGTTCGATTCCTGGTCAGGGCACATACCCGGGCTGTGGGCTCAATCTCCAGGGTGGGCATGCAGGAGGCAGCTGATCAGTGATTCTCTCTCATCATTGATGTTTCTGTCTCTCTCCCTCTCCCTTCCTCTCTGAAATCAATAAACATATATAAAGTAATACACAATTATAGGCAGTGGAGTCAGAAAACACCTCCCAGGGAGCTCTCTTGGCGCCGCTGGGAGCCCACACCCAACCGCATGTGTGTCCTCCCCAGGACCCGCTCCGAGCCCCGAGAAAGAGACTGAATGTGGGTGCCATCGGCATCCGGCCTCTTGCCCTCCCGCTCTGTGGCTTTAAACCATAAATGGCCACCATTTAACTGTCCGCACGAGAACTCGCGTCTCACCTCCTCCCAACGCAAACGCCTGGTTTTCTGAGTAACGTCCCGCATTAAGGTGAGTTCATTTCATACTGACTCTCACACAGAAGCTCAACAAGACCTCGCGATGCTGTCCGGTCTCACAGCCCAGGAGACAGCGGCTGAGACTCGCTGCGCAGCCACTCAGGTGAGAGCCGCTCAGCCGCACACCCAGGGAGGCAGGTCCGAGGGTTCCCGCCTGCTCCCCGGCCCCGCCCCGCTTTAAACACTCACCCTGTAAGTTTATTTGTGCGTGGATTTGCCGCACACAGGAAACGTTATTTAAAAAATAAATAAAAAGATAAACTTGGCCTGAAACAATTCTGATGTAACAGAACCCTTGCTTTCGCCTCCCGAGGAAGCCGTTGGTAAGTCAGCACTAGAGCAACCGCATCGGTCCGGGAGGAGGAGTGTTTGCAGCTTCATTTTCATAAAGCGGCGCGTGCCTGTTAGGTGACATCCTCTAGAGCACACGTGAGCGCCATCTCCTTGCGAGGGGTGCAGGCACAGGCGGAGCTGTGACACTTGTGATTGACAGGCGTCTCCGCGGGAGGACAGCGCCTCCCAGCAATCTGTCCCAACAGCTCTGCGATATGCTAATTCCCTTCAGGTGAGCGAGGAGATGTGTTCAAATATCTGCCGCAGAGCCATCCACACCTGGAGCGCGGGGCGGAGCGGGCGCGGGATCGGGAGATGCCGGGAATCACCGAACGCCTGCGCCTGGCAAAGGGCCTCGCTCGGGGCCTGAGTCTCTTCACGCGGCAGGCGGTGCGTCCGCTCGGGCGCCGCGCTGTGATCATGGCGGGGCACGTTTACAGCGTGGCTGTGACTCGTTTCTTTACTCCTCAAGCCGTAATTCTTAAATGTCTTGTTTTTAGGAAAATCCAGCTGTTTAAGGAAGCGAACCTACCCATCTCTGTCTTTTCCTTCTGGGGTATCACAGACCAAGCAAGCAGGCCGCCTCTCCTCACTTCCTGATTGCTTCTGGATGCCCGAGGCAGCCAGGGTGCCCCACGAACACGGGCTAGACCACTGGGTGGGTGCCCGACAGACACGCCGGTCACGGCGGCTGGCAGACCAGATGTTCGGACACCATGGCACCGGGCTGGGAACAGCGCTCTGATCAGGGGGTTACGTGGTACGGAGCTCACAGCCTGGGCTCAGGGTGTTTGTTTATCCTTTCTCTCCCATGTTAACTGAGTTCCACGTTCTTGAACTCTGGGCCTCGCTCCAGAACAGTGTGTGTTGTGTTTTTTTTTCGGGAGGGTGGGCATGCGCCGGGCTCCTGTGCAGGCCTGGGAGCGCCGTCCGGCCGGCAGCCCTGGATGTGATTACCAGTGCGCATCCAAGGAGCTGCCAGGCGAGCTGCTCTTTCTTCGCCAGCCTCTCCTCGCTTCCACCTTCCCCTCAAGTGAGGGACTGACCACAGGTAAACAAGGAAAGAAGACCAAAAGGTGGTTCGCCTGGCAACACACGGACGCCTGGCCTCCGTCCTTTCCGTCCTGAAGAAGGCAAAGCCCCGAGTCTGGGGCCTCGGGCGTGGCCACCGCTCAGGGATGGAGCTGGGCCCCGGCAGGCGGGGGCCCGGGAGGCCGAGGAGCTGGCAGGAATGTGAGGGCTTGGTGCCCGGTGCCGAGAGAGAAAGGAAGGAAGACTCCCGAACGCCCATGTGATGAAACGATGACTCTGAGCTGGGAGCGAAAGCCCCACCCAGGGTGTGGACCACGCACAGCACCAGGCCTCAGCTCCAGGGCGCTGCCCACAGCACAGGGCGAGGCGCAGGTTTGCTCTGCTCTGCCCTCTGCAGGTGGGGAAGGAGACGCCGCACTCACAGGAAGCTGCAGTGCTGCCCTAACGCTGGCAGCTGCACGGTCCAAGCCGCCAGGTGCTGCTGCGGTACTCACGCCACACTATGCCACGCCACGCCACGCCACGCCACGCCACATGGCAGCGCCTCAGGTGGGTGTGACTGTCCCCGCTGACAGATGAAGAAACGATGACGAGGACTTGCCCCAGGCCACCGCTGAAGTGGCAGAAACCTGCCTGGTCCCACGCCCCCTGCCTGCCCAGGGCCGGGGTCAAGGAAGAACCTGGGCCAGCAGTTCAAGCTGCAGAAGGGATGACAGACCCCGAGCTGCCGGGATGCGGGCTCAGCTCCACCCCCGCTCCTCCGCCTCTGCCTGTCACCTTTCTCTTCTCACTGGAAGTTGACGAAAACTGCACGGGTTAAACCGACTCTTAGCCCATGGATGGGCCTCTCCCACCCCTGGGTACAGGGCAGGGCTGGGATTAGAAAAGGACGTGGGCGAAAGGATGGTCAGTGAGAGGTCCCCCTCAGCTTCCCATCATTCTCAGTAATTTACCCCCCTCACGTCCACACCCTCCACGGTAACACAGCGGCGTTCCTGATCCACGACGTGTTTATGTTGATACGAGTGTCACAAACAGTCGACTTTCCTGGGAGAGTTTCATGATTAACCCTGTTTATGAAGACACCAATTAAAGATGTACCCCACCAATAACATCGATCATGTGCCGTGTTTCTTACAGAAGAACAAATGGACCCCAATGGAGGAAGCCAGTGCGTATAGCAGGTGCCCGCCTCCCTGGAGCCCGGGGAGCTGGGTGTGAGGAGCAGACAATGTCCCACACGATCACGCGCAGATGCGCGGCCTGGTGCGCACAGCATCCGCCAGGAACATTCAGACACACATTTTGTAGATTTCTGGCTATTTTTGATATTCAAATGTATGAAAATCTCAGAAGACTTCAAAAAAGAAAGAAAATTTGTCACATTTCAAACCAACATATTGAATCAAATAAATTAAGCCACGATTCTCAAACTGCTCGTGCAACTGACAGGTTCAAATGCATTTTAAAAAGGGGTCTGATTCCAAACCCCAAATGCCATGAACATGGCCCCCCATTCCTGCCCCCCCCACAAGCTGGGTGCTGTGACACCCACCACAATCAGCAAACGGGGCGAAGCTACGGGCTCCTTCTCTAAGCGCAAGGCCGCTTCTGTGACCCCCTCCCGTGGATCTCCCCGAGTCCCCTGGTTGCTGGTACTGTGCTGCACGTGATTGGCACTTACTGCTAAAAAATGGGAGTTTTCTCTTTTTAAAGAAAACCCTGCTTCAGTCTGGGACAAAACCAGAAAGGGCAGCCCCACTAATAACGATCGCAAGTTAATGGGAAGGTCATTAACATCCCGGGACCTCTGCGGGGCGCTCAGCGGGCCGGCCGCTGTAAGTTCTGTTTAGCCGAAAGCTTTGACCTGGGAACACAGACGACAAGCCCGTGACAGGCTGCACGTCTCCCGTCTCCCGCTGCTCACAGTGACGGCGCTGAAGGGTGGGGAAGCGTTTGACGAGCTCTCCGTTACCTTGTCTCCTATGAGGGTTTCCAGTTCTTTCAGTGTCCGGCCGCCATTCACTTCGCCTCCATTGCCCCTTCGGGACAAAAAGAAAAACTTGTTAAAATGTAGCAAGTCAATGTTGACATAGGGCATGCAGAGATCAAAATGAGAAGGGTTGCTAAACTGTGCATTTTAATTTTTTATATTTTTACTAGTGGCCCGGTACATGAAATTTGTGTACATTAAAAGGGAATTAATTAGAGGAAATATTTTAATATTGCTATTTGCCCTTTCTCTATAATAGAAGTGTCAGAGATGAAAGAAAATTAATAAAATCTATATGAAAAGCTCCCTCCTGTCAGAGTCTGGGGCACGCCACAGGATCCAGAGTCAAGTCCCTGCCAACCCGTGCACACCTCGAAATCGCATGAGACCCAGACCCAGCCAGCCCCACCCCTATCAAGCCCTGCAGGGTGGGGGGTGCAGCCTCAGGTCCCCCGTCAAGCCCCGCTAGGCAGGGGGCACAGCATCAGGTCCTCTGTCAAACCCCGCTGGGTGGGGGCCACAGCCTCAGGTCCCCCAGTGCAGCCTCAGGTCCCCTGGCCCCGGCATGACAGCGTGACGGCGTGATGACCATTTGCATATTAGCTCTTTATTATATAGGATTGATTTCAGAGAGGAAGGGAGAGGAAGAGAATCATTGATCGGCTGCCTCTTGCATGCCCCACACTGAGGATCGAGCCCCCAACCCAGGCATGTGCCCTTGGCCGGAATAAAACCTGGGACCTTTCAGTCCACAGGCTGACTACCCACTGAGCCACACCAGCCAGGGCTGCCCTGTGCACTTTTAAACGTGGGATAGTGCTCATGCACCACGGTCTGCCAGAGTGGGACCTCAGAACTGCTTTGCTGGGTCTGTTGGGGCCAAACCCACTTCTGTTGGAGAACGTCCTCACTTCCATCCTGAAAGTTCCGAAGCTATTTCCCTGAGACACACAGCTCCAGGGAGGCAGCGGCTTCTTTCAGTGTGGTGGGGATTAACCCATTCCCTCCGGGTTTCCTCTGTGACCCTTCAGAAGTCACTTCTGTCTCAGTGTTGACACCTGGCTTTGTCTTTGGGGTCTGTCTCTACTCCTGTTGTTCATCCTGCTTGAGACCTGGCTTCTTGGATCAGCACCTTTCACCAGTTCCGGGAAGTCCTCGGCCGCATTGTCACTCCCAGCCCATCTCTCATGCCCCGCACGGGACCTGAGGGGCCTCTGGTGTGGAGCTGCGTTCCGGCTCGTTCTCCTGCCCGGTCCGCCAGGCCGCTTACCTCTTGGGCTGTGTCTAATCTGCTTGTCAAACTCACTGAGCTTTAAATTGGTACTATGAAATAGCACCCATTTGCAGAACATACATACAACAATGCACAGTTTCGTTACAATTAAGGCAAAGCCTGTTTAACAATTGCCCAAATTAAGAACTAAGGCCAAACACAAAAGGCCCATGTGTCCTTCTCCAATCCTAACATTCCCTCTCCTCCTAGTAACCGCCATCCTAATACTTAACGTGTCATTTCCTTCTACTTGGTTGTAACTGCCCCCCCCCGGGCATTACCCCTCAAAAATACAGTCCAGCTTTCTTGTATGTCACGTGAATAGGCGATTCCTTTGTTTCTTGCTCCTTTGCTCATTCTTATGTCCGTGAGATTCATTCAACTTGCTAACTATAGGTGTGTGTTTTTATTGATTTCAGAGAGGAAGCGAGAGGGAGAGTGAGAAGCATCAATGATGGGAGAGCATCATCCATCCGCTGCCTCCTGCACGCCCCACACTGGGGATCAAGCCCACAGCCCAGGCCTGTGCCCTGACTGGAATCGAACTGTGACCTTCTGGTTCATAGGTCCCTGCGCAACCACTGAGCCACGCCAGTCGGGCATTAAATTCTATAGGGACAAGTTCTACCAACACGTCTTCCATATATATCTGTTGACATGATCAGTTCTAATGACCCTATGTCTTATCTCCTATCATTTCAAATTGCACGTTTTCATAGGAACAACAATAAAAGAAAACCACTTACCACTTTATAAGATTTACATTTAGGTCCACCCCGCCAAACCTGGACAGGAATTGGAGGTACGGAACAGCACCAGCGCTGGTGAGGGAGATCTGCATTCAAACAGGAAGAAGGACAGCCTGTTAGAGGACTCGGACCCAAGCCAGGGGCAGTGCAGGCGGAGGTGATGTGGGTGGGACACCGCTGCTCAGACCAGGGGCTGAGTGACGCTCGTGCTCAGCAAACCAGGTGCAAACAACAAGAATGCCAGGGTGCGCTTAATTAAACGTCAACACGTTCTCTACAAAATCATCTAAATCTAGATCTACCTAAAAAATAAAGCAAAAATATATTCTAATATGTTTATAGACATATGTGCTAATACACATCATCTATGTATAAATATGAATATGATGGATTTGGGTCCCGAGAGGTGAGGAACAGCACAGGTACCCTCTGAGTGCCCGGGAAACTGTGTACATCAGACTGTCTTAAGGGAGAAAAAGTCCTTCTTAAATTCATAATTCTAGCAGACATCACTGGGTCAAGTGCGTCAAGACTGTTAACTTACCCCTCGATGTCTGATTTACTGCTGTTGACAACTGTACTGTGATTATGTAAGAGGACAGTTCTTAGTCTACACACTGAACTACTTAGAAGAACCAGAAACACAAGCAACTTCTCCAATGGCTCAGAAAAACATTATGTCTATAGTCGTGTGCATCATGTACAGTACCGTTTACACACACACACAAGGAAAGGTCACAGGAGGAGCAGGTGAGGTCACATGTTCACCCTGGCACATGGGGGGAGAGGGTATGGGCGCTGTTAGTGCGACAGGGGCCCCACCCACACTCTTCCTCTTCTGACAAATGCTCTGGAGTTTGAAATTACTTCTAAGTAAAAAGGCAAATTTTTTAAAAAGTGAAAATAATTTTTCTCCCGGCCCCCAAAGGAACTATCAAACTAAAATGAAGGTACACATGTGATCATTAGAGATGTATTTATTCACGTTCACGCAGCACACGGAGCGCACTTGCCCAGTGGTGATGGCTCCGGGTCTGCCCACCGGCTCCGCATTCCCTCGGCCCTCAGGTTCCCCCTGGAGCCCAGCGGCCTGCTCGGCTCCCCAGTGGACACCTCCCCTCCATTCAGCACGTGCCCCCCGCCAGAGGGCGCCCAAGGGAGGGTCCTTTGAGCAGCTCTTCCCGGGAGGACCCGGGGCTTCTGACCTGACGGGCCTGTGAGGTGACCTAACTTGGGGTGGACATCCCCGTGCAGCTCCTCGGGGCGCCTCGCGGCTGGTGGTGAGGGAGTGGGTGAAGCAGGAAAACGCCGGCAGAGCTCACACTCCCCAGGGGCTCGGGTGCCAGACCCGGTGCCCACGTGAGTTTCCCAGGCAGCCCGGGCGAACCCCTGCGGGGCTGACATTGTGTGGCCTCCCCTCATGGCACTGCCATCAAGGCCGGCCAGCCCCATGCTGCAGAGCCAGGCTCATCGCCCCATGAACCACCCGCCAGGGAAGCAGCCAGGCCATCAGCCTCCTGAGGCTTCCGGCACATTCCATGCTGTCCTGACGGCCTAAGGCAGAGACATCTGTGATGGTCAGCCTCGCACCGACACCTCAGACCCCATGGGTGCTGTCCACAGGAGAGGATCTGCTGGGAACTCGCCTCCAACACTCGTGATTCCGGCAAAAACGTTCATGCATGAAAACCGTCCTCCGGCGAGGGGCTGAGGGCAGAGTCTTGGATGGGCCGGGTCGGCGGCTGGAAAATCAATATACCTGCTGCCAAGGTCTGCAGAGACGCCGCTCCCACCTGGTGCAGCCACGGGCCAGGTGAGCTGCTTCTGTTCTCTGGAATCCATTTCCCAAGCCAACTTCTTCCAAAACTGCTACATGAACACTCAGAGACCAAGGCCGTATTCTTACCCTCATCTTCCTGTCAACAGAAACTTAGGTGCGGGCCTGATCACAACACTTGAAGTCAAACATGCCCAGCGTGGTTCTTAACATTAAAAACTGAAGCGCAAGCACTGGCTGGTGTTGCTCAGTGGATAGAGCATTGGCCTGTGGACTGAAGGGTCCCAGGTTCGATTCTGGTTAAGGGCACATGCCTGGGTTGTGGGCTCGATCCCCAGGAGGAGGCGAGCAGAAGGCAGCTGATCAATGATTCTCTTTCATCATTGATGGTCCTATCTCTCTCTTCCTCTCCCTCCCTCTCTGAAATAAATATATATATACTAGAGGCCCGATGCACAAAGATTCATGCAAGAATGGGCCTTTCTTACCCTGGCTGCCAGCACTGCCTTTGCTCTGGCTGGAGCCACCTTTTGGCTCCAGCCCAGAGCCACCTTTCCGCCTTTCCACGAACCCAGAGGCCCTGAGTGGCTGGGGCGGTGCTGAACACCGCTGGCTGCTCGGCACCTACGTATGAAAACTAACCCACCATCTTTGTTGGGTTAATTTGCATACTCACTCCTGATTGGCTGCTGCGCATTGCAAAGGTATGGTCAATTTGCATCTTACTCTTTTATTAGTGTAGATAATTCTTTTTTAATTGAAGCTCAAGTAAATTCACTCTAACTGGGAAGTTCTTTCCTCATTTGAAGGGGGACGTTCCCTTGAAATGTTTTACCAGTTGTATGAGTTTCCCATTAGGCTGGCATTAAGCGCAGGAGAAGAATGGTTGTACCATCACACGGATTCGTCATTAAAAGATCTAGAAAAGCCTCATGCTCCCTGGACTGCGGGGCTGGGAAGAGAAGCCGCACCCTTCACTCTGGTGACCGTGGCCTCCTGCTCAGGCACCAGGCTCCAGCCTCCCTGATTCACACACGTCACAGGAGCTCGCGGTTCCAGAGAAACATGCCTTTCATTTAGACTACTAGGACCTGTGTGTGTTTTTTTAATCTCTGAAGTTCAGCATTTCTCAGTAACTTCTTTTAAAGACAGATGTAGCTTTTAAAAACAGATACGCATTTCACATCTTCTGTGCTTTTCCTCTTCCTGCATAGCTGATTAGCATGGGAAGGTTGTCAAATTTTTAAATTAACATCAGATCATGAATATAGGAAACATTAACAGGAAATAATGTTTTTATTTTCCATTTGGTATAAAGTGTCAGTTCAATCAAGCCTATGAGAAAACAGATTTTCTCTGCAAGGGCAAACGCTCTTTAAAAGTAAAAGAACAGAGGGAAACCAAGATGGCGGCATAAGGTATACACCTGTACGTGCTGCCTCTCACAACCACACCAAAACTACAACTAAAAGACAAAACGTCTATCACCCAGAACCATGGGAAAGCTGGATGAGTAGAAGTTCTACAACTAGAAGGAGAGAGAAAAGAGCATTGAGACGTGCACAAGCGCGGAAAAGCTGAGGTACAGAGGCACGCGAATCGGGCTGGCAGCTGGCGACTGGGTACACTGTTTTGTTCAACCGGAATGGAGACACAAGCTCCCGATTACTCTGAACTCCAGTTTCTGGCGATACTCTGGGGACCCAGACTCCTACAGGGAGAAGCTGGACCATCTGCCATCGGATCAAAAAGTGAGGGTGGCTTTCTTGCAGAGGTGCGTGCAGGAATCATTGTTCACTGTGCTGGGGCGCGGGACGCAGAGGCGGCTGACTGGCAGCCATGGCTGTTGGCCACGCCCTAGCCTAGTGATTCTCTGAGACCCCGCCCCGCACAATTTACAAACCCACCCAAGCTCTGCACAGCAGCTTTTGCATATAAATGGCCTGCCCTATCGCAGCTTAACCTAACAAACTGCAGCTCTGGTCAGACAGCTCCAAAACCTCCAAACCCCAAGCAAAGAGGAGAAATCTGCAGTTCTCGCTGTAACTCCTGCTGGGTGGACTCAGACAGTAGCTGACCTGCACCCCACTGGAGATCCAGGAGCCAGTGTACCTAGTGGTCAGTGTGAGACGACACCAGATTTCAACTCCTCACATACATAAGTGACACACTCAAGAGGCAGACTCAGTGAGCACCAAAGCCCCACTGAAACAAGTCCTGCACCATAAGCGTGTCTCCAGCGCAGTTCTTTCATTATAGACACAGCGGGTCCTCACAGCCAATTGGCCTGGAGGTCAATTCCTCCCAGTGTACCAATAGCAATCAAGGCTTAACTACAACAAGACTTTGCACTCAGCCCACAAAGGGGTGCACCAAGAGTGTCCACCTCAGGTGACTGGGGAGGCTGAACCACTGGGCCCTTTAGGTCACCTACCACAGAAAACCACCCCATCAACACAGGGAAGCGGCCAAAATGCGGAGACAAAGAAACATGTCACGAATGAAAGAAATGGAGGAAAGCAAACTACTGGACATAGAGTTCAAAACCACATTTATAAGGTTACTCAAGAATCTGCTAAAAACCTCTGAGGAACTTAGTGAGACCTTTAAGGATCTTAATGAGAATGCCAAAAAAATGGAAAAGGACCAGTCAGAAATTAAGCATACACTGTCTGAAATAAAGAATATACAGAAATTCAACAATAGACCAAAGGACCCCAAGAATCAAACCAAAGATTTGAAATATGAGGAAACAGAAAACACCCAATCAGAAAAACAAAAAGAAAAAAGAATCCAAAAATATGAAGATAGTGTAAGGAGCCTCTGGGACAACTTTAAGCGTACCAACATCCGAATTACTGGGGTGCCAGAAGAAGAGATAGAGCAAAATATTGAAAACCTATTAGAAGAAATAATGACAGAAAACTTTCCCTACCTGGTGAAAGAAATAGACTTACAAGTCCAGGAAGCGCAGAGAACCCCAAACAAGAGGAATCCAAAGAGGACCACACCAAGACACATCATAATTAAAATGCCAAGGGCAAAAGACAAAGAGAGAATCTTGAAAGCAACAAGAGAAAAACGGTTAGTTACCTACAAGGGAGTACCCATACGACTGTCAGCTGATTTCTCAACAGAAACTATGCAGGCCAGAAGGGAGTGGCAAGAAATATTCAAAGTGATGAACAGCAAGAACCTACAACCAAGATTACTCTACCCAGCAAAGCTATCATTTAGAATTGAAGGTCAGATAAAAGAGCTTCACAGACAAGAAAAAGCTAAAGGAGTTCATCACCACCAAACCAGGATTATATGAAATGCTGAAGGGTATTCTTTAAGAATAATAAGAAGAAAATGGTAAAGATAAAAATTATGAACAACAAAATGACAACGAATACATGCCTATCAATAAGTGAATCTAAAAATCAAGTGAATAAAAAAAATCTGATGAACAGAATAAACTGATGAGTATAACAGAATCAGGGGCATAGAAAGGGAGTGGACTGACAATTCTTGGGGGAAGGGGGTGTGTGGGGTGCAGGAAGAGATTGGACAAAAATCTTACACCGATGGATGAAGACAGTGGCGGGGGGTAAGGGCATGGGGTAGGGTGGGGAATCAGGTGGAGGGGAGCTATGGGGGGAAAAAAGAGGAACATCTGTAATAATCTGAACAATAAAGATTTATTTTAAAAAAATATAGTGTGAAAAAAATAAAACAACATTATTAGCGTATGACACAGCAATTCCACTCCCAGGTGTGTACCCAAGAGGAGGGAAGACCCATGTCCACACAGACATCTGTACATGAACGGTCATGGCAGCACTGTTCACAAAGGCCAACGAGTGCAAACAACTCCAAGGTCCCTCACCTGATGACAGAAGGGGGCCTGTCCATGCAGCGGAGTATGATTAAAAAGGCCATAAAAAGAGGGCAGCACTGACTCAAGCTACAACACGGAGGCACCCTGAAAACATGCTAAATGAAGCCAGGCACAAAGTATCCTACAATGTGCCGTTCCATTTATAGGAAATGTCCAGGACAAGCAAGTCTGTTGTGACAGAGTAGATTAATGGTTGTCAGGGAGCGGGGGTGGGAAGGGGGGTGAGGAGAGGCTGCTACGGAATACGGAGTTTCTCTCTGGGGTGGTGGAATGTTCAGGAATTAGGGAGTAGTTGCGCAACTCTGTGGTTATATTAAAAACCACTAACTTGTATATTTTTAAATGGTGAATTGGATAATATGTAAATGTTTTCTTAATAAAGCTTTTATTTAAAATGTAGGTACGTATTAATTGACCATAAAGGTGTGGGTTCATTTCTGGGCTGTCTCTTCTGCTCCATTGATCTCTATGGCTGTGTTTATGCCAGTGCCATGCTGTTTTGATTATTATGCCCTGGTGGTATAGTTCGATGTCAGGTAGCATAATTCCTCCAACTTTGTTGTTCTTTCTCAAGACTGCTGTGGCTATTCAGGGTCTTTTGTGGCTCCATAGAAATTTCTGTAATATTTCCCTAGTTCTGTGAAATATGCCAATGGTATCTTGCTAGGAATTGCATTGTATCAATAGATTGCTTTGGGTAGTATGACTATTTAAAGATGTTAATTCTTCCCGTTCATGAACACGGCATATGCTTCCACTTATTTGTATCTTCTTCCATTTCTTACTTCTGTGTCTTATACGTTTCCCAGTACAGGTCTTTTACATCCTTGGTTAACTTTATTCTTAGGTATTTTCCCTAAGAATTTAGGTATTCTGAGATGTTTCCCCTCGAGTTAAATACCCCCTCCTCCCGAAAGCCCTCCTGGACTGCCACTCCTCATTGTTAGGGAGTGTTCCCTCCTCTAACTCCCACACTACCCTGTAACTGCCTCTGTCTGGGGGCAACTATCAGCCCTTTCATAGCTCCCTCACTGGACAGGGATCCCCTCAAGGGCGGCCCCCGTCTGGCTGCTCTGCACTGGGTCGAGCATATAGTGGATACTCAGTAACCCTGGGATACAAGGACAAATGCTGAAATGCCAAAGGCCCGACTTACGATGGTGTGACTTATACTTTACAACTGGATGATGGTGAGAAAGCGATACATATTCATTAGAAACTGTACTTTGAATTTTGTTCTTTTCCGGTGCCAGTGACACTCTGGTGACACTGGGCGGTGGCCGCAGCTCCCAGGCAGCCACGCACTCACCAGGGTCAACAATCAATACCGTCCAGTGTACTCATTGTGTTGGAGGGTCTGCTCACCCATCGGCTGAGTGCCCGGAGCACGGCTGCGTGTGCTGGCTAAGCTGGGATGTTCCTCGGCTGGGTGTATTAAATGCATTTCCTCAGGACATTTTCCGCTGACCGTGGGTTTATCAGGAGGCACACCCCTCGTAAGTCAAGGAGCATCTGTACTAAGTTCCAAAATGCAAGTTGAGCCTGGCCAGCGTGGCTCAGTGGTTGAGCATCGACCTGTGAACCAGGCGATCGTGGTTCCATTCCCGGTCAGGGCGCATACCCCCGGTGTGGGCTCAATCCCCAGTGGGGGGCATGCAGGAGGCAGCCGATCAGTGATTCTCTCTCACCATTCATGTTTCTCTCTCTCTCTCCCTCTCCCTTCCTCTCTGAAATCAATAAAAATATATTTTAAAAAATGCAAGTTGACCGAATGTTTTATACATTGGAAGCTTGACAAAGCAAGACAATACAAAACAAAAAAATGTGTAATGGTGCCACGTGCAAATGATGACCAGAGTTCATCCCAACTCTGCCCCAACGTGAGGAAGTGATGTGAAGAAAGCATGCACTGCTCCCCTGGGGCCGCCGCTGCCCGCCACCTGCCCGGCCGGGGAGGACGCGACCTTACCTGGGCCAGCACGTCCTGGAACTGCTCCCTCGTGAGAGGCAGCAGGAAGGTGCTGACGACCCTCCGCAGCTCGCTCTTGGACACCGTCATGCTGCGGCTGGGATCGAGCAGCTGGAAGGCTTTTATCAACTCGTCTCCTTTGTCGGTAATTTTTTGAAATAAAATCCGTTTAACATCTAAGAAGGACAGTATCGGATTTGCAACGGTTGTGGCTGTAAGAGAGAAATGGCTGTTTATTACACATGCTTAGAGCTAAGCGGCCTGGGACTGAGCCGCCGGTAAGACCTGATCGCTGTGGAACGACAGTAATGAGGACAGAGAAACACAGGCAAAGACGACCTGCCGTGCAGAGGGCGTAGGTCATTGCAGGTGGGAAACGGGTGTTGGAATAAAACTTGGGAATCAATTCCTTTTACATCAGTCGTTCAACTACATTGAGTTCTCAACCCCTTGCTCCTTTTCGAGAGAAAAATGTGTATTCTTCCATCTAGATCACGTCCCTGTCGAAGACAAGGAGGAACTGAGAACAGGCACACTGAGCGGGGAGGGTGCTGAGCTCGAGTGCGCTTTGGGGCCAGGACGGCCCCGCCCGGGCAGAGAAGGAGGGGCGTCCTGGCTGCAGCGCATCAGGTCCCTGGGTCCAGAGTCTCAAAGGAGAGAAGATACAACACGGGCCTGCCTTTCCTGTCTACGATGAGAACGGCTGTGGTAACTGGTTGAAGTAACAAGTAAATACAGGAACTACAAATCAACTGGCGGTACCAACCAGCAAAGAGCCAGAAGATGTGACTATTCTATTTTCCAGTTTATGACCGGCTGGGGCAGCCGTGGGCAAACTATGGCCCGCGGGCCGGATCCGGCCTGTTCGGCTGTTCTATCCAGCCCGCGGAGCCGAAAGAGCGGAGGGTTCTCTTGCTCTCCCCTCCGCTCCTTTACTTTGAATTTATATTAGTTCACACAAACTCTCCATCCATGCTTTTGTTCCGGCCCTCCGGTCCAGTTTAAGAACCCATTGTGGCCCTCGAGTCAAAAAGTTTGCCCACCCCTGGGTTAGGGGAAGAGGAAGCTAAGAATCGCTGCAGTTTGGAAAACCTCTAGTTACAAGGTTGCACAGGCTTGGTGACCACAGTTAGTAGCTCTGTCTTACATGTGTTACATGTTTGTAGCATTGCCTGGTCACCCTCGTAAGATGCCACACCAGCCGCCACGCTGTGTGGAGTCACAAAGCCACAGGGAGAGGCCGCCGGTGGGTGCTCCGGGCGTTTGCTCCCCTGGGAGGGGAGGACTGGCTGAGAGCCTGAGGGAGGGGAAGGGCTTAACCCTCCCATAGAGATGCTCATGGTGCAGCGTCACCACGCGTGGACTCCCAGACGCCACGGACTCGTGTAGCACAGCTTGCAATTCTCTTTGGGCCCACACACACTGCTCTCCCTCAGCCCGCCCAGCCTGGAGTGCCAGCTGTGTTCAATGTCACAGAGGAACCCTCCTGGCCATTTACACCTCCGTCCTGAAATCTTTTTTCAGACTTTCATGGACATTTTTAATTGCTTTCTGAGAAACCCATCTTTTCTTTCTTTCTTTTTAATTTATTATTTTTTAAAATCTTTATTATTGCCGAAACCGGTTTGGCTCAGTGGATAGAGCGTCGGCCTACGGACTGAAGGGTCCCGGGTTCGATTCCGGTCAAGGGCATGTACCTTGGTTGCAGGCACATCCCCAGTGGGGGGCGTGCAGGAGGCAGCTGATCGATGTTTCTCTCTCATCGATGTTTCTAGCTCTCTATCCCTCTCCCTTCCTCTCTGTAAAATATCAATAAAATATATTTTTTTAAAAATCTTTATTATTGAAAGTACTACATATGCCTCTTTTTTTCTCCTATTGACCCCCTCCACCTGAGCCCCACTCCCGACCCCAGGTCTTCACCACCCTATTGTCTGTGTCCATGGGTTATGCATACATGCATACAAGGTCTTTGGTTGATTACCTTCCACCCACCCACCTTCCCTCCAATATTCCACACTCTGCTCCATGCTTCCATGTCTCTGGGTCCACTCTGCTCATCAGTTTATTTTGTTCGTTAGATTCCGCATTGAGTGAGATCATGTGATACTTGTCTTTCTCTGACTGGCTTATTTCACTTATCATGATACCCTCCAGGTCCCTCCATGCTGTTCAAAGGGTAAGAGATCCTTCTTTTTTACTGCTGCATAGTATTTCCTGGTGTAAATGTACCACGGCTTTTTTATCCACTGGTGTACTGATGGGCACTTGGGCTATTTCCAGAGCTTAGCTATTGTAAATTGTGCTGCTATGAACATAGGGGTGCATACATGCTTTCTAATTGGTGTTTGTGGAAACCCATCTTGTCAATCAATAATTTTAATTTAAAATTATTAGGAAAAAATAATTATTATAATTATCAGAAAATATTAATTTGAAACCAGGTGAAATTACTTAAAGGAAAACCTTTCATTTCACGTGCCCCTGCAACTTCTGAGATTTAAAATGAAAGCACTAACCAAACTTTGCATGAGCTGCTAATGAGAATGCAAATTAATTTCATCTTTCTGCATGGCAATTTGACAGAATTTTTTACATCCATCCAGAATAAAGTCACAACAGACTGTCCTTCTTCCTTTTAACAATGAGGAAAAAATGAGATAAGCTAAAAAAGATGGCTTTAAAAGCCCATCAGAGAACTAAGGATGGAAAGAGATTAAATTCCAGAAAGAACGGGCACTAGCAGAGACAGAAGACCCAGGACCCTCTCCCCCGGTAGAGCCCCAGGAAGAAAAGCCAAGCCGCTCTGAGCTATGTGGTGCCCAAGGCACACAGGGCCTTCTGCTGGCGCAGGGCAGCGGCTGACCCCCGCGGAGGACAGAGCAGAGAGCTGAGGCAGTCCCTCCAGAGCCAATGGGCCTTCGATGAGTGTACCTTGCGGCCCATTGCAGACCTCGGGCAGGGTGGCCGGTGGCTGGGCTGGGAGCAGAGAACAACCAGGACACTTCCAAAACTGGCAGGTGGGCTGAAAGCACAGAGCTCCCCAGTGGGCCAAGCTGGCAGCTGGGCTGTGGGACAGATCTCTGGAGTCTCCCCAGGGTTCAGATGTCAAGAGCTGTTGAAGGGAGACATTCTGAAACCAGGGGTCCCCCAAATCTAACTGAAACTGCAACCAGTCCAGCCCGACTGAGAGATTACACAGAGCAGCCGTCTCACCAAAAGCCGGGAGAGGAGGCGCATTCCTTCAGCTGGTGGTGAATATTAGTTACTTCTATCTCTACTGTTTTTCACACAAATGTCTGGCCTTTAATCTTTTTTAAATTGCAAGACAAGTGAAATAAGGAAGGTGTCCTAATGAAGAGCAAAAACAGTCATGAGAAGACCCACAGAGTGAACAGATATAGCAGTGATCAGGTGTTTAAACTAAGAATGGTAAATGTGTTAGAGACTAGAGGCCCAGTGCACGAAATTCGTGCACTGAGTGTGTGTGGGGGGGTCCCCTCAGCCCAGCCTGTGCCTTCTTGCAGTCCGGGAGCCCTCAGGGGATGTCTGAACGTCGGCTTAGCGGGCCTAAGCCAGCAGTCGGACATCCTTAGCGCTGCCATGGAAGCGGGAGAGGCTCCCGCCACCGCCACCTGGCTTCTGGCTGAGCAGCGCTACCCCTGTGGGAACAAACTGACCACCAGGGGGCAGCTCCTGCATTGAGCGTCTGCCCCCTGGTGGTCAGTGTGCGTCGTAGCAACCAGTTGTTCCACCATTTGGTCGATTTGCATATTAGCCTTTTATTATATAGGATTATACAGGATAACAGAAAAGTTGACACCATGTTGAACACAGGGAGGTTTCAGCAGAGAAATGGAAACTTTTTTAAAAGTACATGAAAAAGCTAGAAAATAAAAATAGAACATCAGAAGTTCAGAACTCATTTGATTTGCCTAATAGCAAACTGTACGTAGTAGAAGAAAGGACTAGTGAATATAGAGTCAGGTCAGTACAAATTGTTCAAATTGAAACAAACAAAAGGCAAAACACATTCATAAAAGAACCAGGGTGTCTAGTATCTGTGGCTGCCAGGTTCACGTTTGCCCCGTGAATTCTGCTTATTGAATATAACAAGGACATATCTACATATATGTGTGCACGCATGAAAGCGAAGCCAGCCAAACAAGTAATGGTGACCGCTTCTGGAGAGGAAAATGCTGTTAGGATATACCACATAAATATCTATATGGACATACAAATATATATATATATATATATATATATATATATATATATATATATTCAAATAAGAATTTTTGATATATATATATAATTTTTTACTTAAGGAAAAAATAATTTTAAAATGCCATCAATAAACATAAAAGGCAAATGACCAATGAAAAAAGACACTGCTGGCACATCGGGGGGATGAAGGATTAATATCTGCACTGCGAAGACAGCTCATAAAAACCCTAAAACCACTTCCTCATAGCGGGGACGTGGGCAAAAGGACCACAAGGCAGGTGACCAAAGAAAACAACAGAAGCCAGATGAACTTGAGATCAAAGTTGACCTCTACTATTAGGGAAATGCAAACTAAATCACAGCAGAGTGCTGCTTTGGGACTTGAAAGGATAAGATGTAGAGGGTGGTACTCTGTCAGGATGCTTAGAATGAACACCTTTAAATGTTACCTGTGGGGTGTGTGGGTACAAGCTTCCTAAGGGCAATCCAATGGCCTTAGAGCGGGAGGGCCCTCTGACCCAGGGACCCGCTCGCCGCAGCCTTCCTGGACCATCATGTCACACCCCAAGGGCACTGCAGGCCTGCCGCTATTGGACTGGAACAGTTCACTCCTGATGATACATTTCTGTGCTGGAAATTGCTAGTCAACCCTCGCTTCCCACCCTCCCTCTTCCCCTAGAAACAGGAACCCTGAGATGTGGGTAGACACGTGGCTGTCCGGCATAAAGCCTGTATTTCCCAGGATCCCTGGTGCACACATGTGACCATGGGATTGAAGTGTCGCTAACGGTGAGTGCACACAGGTGTCCACTGTGACTTCTGACTGCCTCTCTCCCGCTCACGAGGCAAAATCAATTCCCCTTTCGGCGTGTCCCCTCCGAGTCCTGCTCCTGGGCCGTGCGTGCACTCACTGCTGCGCCGTGCGTCTGTCCCGGTACGTGTCTCTCACCACTGGACGCCCCATTTTCCTCTCTGGACTCCCCTCCAGGCGGGTCCTCCCTGAACCCTCCTCCTTCTCCTCAGAACCTGTGACAGTTCTTGTCACAGAGTAGGGCTCATAAAGTGTTTGAGAAGGCAGGAAGGGAGGGCTCATATCACCAACCTGCCACTTAGGAACTGTGTAGCTGTGGCAGTGTCTCGGGTCCCCGTAAAGGAAAGAGGGACAATAACAACCCACTCCCTCGCTCTGTTGTGGGGGTCCAGGGCCAGGAAGGCCTCGGACAGAGCCTGGCACGCACCACACACACAGTGACTCTACTGTTAGTAGCATTTGCTCGTGAATACTCACTTGAGGAAGATCTGGGCGTATTTTGGAAACCATTTCTTGAACAGACTCTAAATGGTGAAGAATAGGGTCCTAAATTTGTGAATTTTTTAACGTGAGGACACGGAGTATGCCAAACCGGTATGGTAGCCATCTTGCACATTAAATCCCTGTGACAGAAGAGAAAACAGAGCACACATTACAGATGTGGCCAACCTCCCATCCCGTCCTCTCCTGGCGGGGCAGCGGAGGCTATAAAAACAGCTAGCGATGACCTTCTCGCCAGTGCCGCCAAGACTATTCTTAAAGTGAACACAAAATTTCGGGGTTACACTCCCTGTTTTTAGTAGATCCAATCGTCTTCAAAGATGGAAAAATGAAGCTGTTTGGACACGAACCCCCATCTGCATCCTGACTAGTGTGCACCGCTTTGTTCACATAAAAAAGCGTTCAAACCTGAAAGAATGTGTGTGAGTCTATTTGAGCCAAACTGTCGACAGTTGCCAGGAAGCAGAATCTCAACGACTGGGATAGTGCTCCAGAGAACGGCAGCTTCTCACTGTTTCATACATGACAGTCAAAGGAGGAGACGTAGGGGGTTACATGAAAGCCACGGGTGATGGATTAGGGAGGCGGGGGAAGCAAAGCGGGGAAACCTCTGAGATTGGATAGAGAGTAAAATGTTAGACACGTAGGTGGGCACAGGATACTTAACAGTCACCAATTAGCATGATAACCATCCCCGTCCCGGTGCCCAGGGCATCTGCCAGGAAAGATACCGGCCTAGGACGTGACTACCCACCATAACTGCTTTTAATTCAAGTTTTAATTTCAGACCATCCTTTGTGGTCCTTTAGGCCTTTGAGTTTGCAAGACCGCCTTCCCTGAACTTGCCAGGCTAGCGTGTGGCTCCTTCTCCGTCCACAACTCCTTTGGTGGCCATCAGGATGGAAAGCCTGGACTCAAGAGCTTTTTTTCCCTTTTTTATTAAACGCATTGCTTGATATGATCATACAGGTTTCAGGTGTGGGTTCCGAGGTGACAAGATCTGCATCTTGCCCTGTGTGCCACCGCCCCCGGACTGAGCTTCCGAAGCGCCTCCCTGTGCACCCAGCACACAGTGAGGCAGAGCTGGCCTCTGGAAGCCTTCCCCTCCGTGAAACAGCGAGAAGCCGGCCAAACGGCCACAGCGAACCGTTTCAAAACTCCGCAGTTATCCAGAGGTTTGCAGCCATCTAGGGAGCATAGATTCACGAAATACGGCAGAATCTCTGCATGAACACCAAGTTTGGGGGCGTTTTAACAGTCTCTGTTCCCATCTCCCCGCTTCCTTCAAATCAACCGCCTGATCTCAGTGGAAACCCGGCAGCCGACAGCCACTGGCAGGAGCAGAGGGCTGGAGTCCCCCGTCAAGGCCCCATTCCCAGAACATTCTCATTACCTGACACACTGTGGTTCCCGGGAAGACCCCACTCACAGGCTGCTCTATGTTAACTAATTCAGAGTTCACCAGGGGGAACAGGCTATTGTGAAAAGGTTTGTTGGAAAAAACAAAGATAATTGTGTTTAAAATCTCAGCTGCCTGAGTGGGTGGATAACAGGTGGAGTAAACAATAGACTGACTAAAAGCTTAAAGGAAAGAGCTAGGGAATGGGATGTCCGTAGGGGCTCTGAAAGGCATCCCCATATTCCTGGGAATCTAATGGCACTCTCTTGTGTAGGGGTTGTGAGCCGGTCCAGGGCAATGAGTTTACTCAGGGAAGACCTGGGAAGGCCCTAAACGCTCACCTCTGGCTGACCTTGAGGCTCTAGCCAAGGTCACAAGCAGGAAGTGAAGGCTCAGGCAGAATTGTAAACTTCCTAGCTGAAGGCTGAAGGAACGCCCCAGCACACACGAGAGCCCCTTGCAAAGATCAGAAGACTACTGTGTCCAGGCATTTGAAATAAAGACTTTATCACACAGACGAAAATTGAGGGAATTTGTCACCAGCAGACCTACTTGCAAGAAATCTTGTTAAAATAAAGTCTTCAAAAAGAAGGAAAAGTCCAAAGGGTCAGAAACTCAGATCTACAGAAAGAAAGGAAGGATATCAGAGAAAGAATAACTGACGTAAAATAAACATGCATGCACCTAATAACAGAGCCCCACTGCACTTGAAGTGAAGCTGAGAACCGTGAAAGGAGAATATTCACTTGAACACTAACAGCAGGAGGCTTCAGGACCACTCTTGATAAGGGATAGGCCAACTAGAGAGAAGAACAAGGGGACAGAAGACTCGGACAACGCGTACACCAATTAGACTAAGAGCCATCAAAGAACACTCCACCTAACGACAGTAGAACACATTCTTCTCACGCACACACGGGGCACCCTCCAGGATAGGTCATATGTTAAGACATAAAACAAGGCTCAATAAATGTAAAAGGATTGAAATAATTAATAGATGTTCTCCAACTACACTGAAATGAAAATAGAAATCAATAACGGAAAGAAAATAGACAATAAATAAATATGTAGAAATTAAAGAATACACTCCTAATTAATCAATAGGTCAAAAAAATAATCACAAGATAAATTAACAAATACTTTTACATGAATGATAATGAAGGCACAACATACCAATACTTATGGGATGCAGATAAAGTAGTGCTTAGGGGTAAATTTATAGATATTAATGTCTATATTAAAGAAAAGAAAATCTCAATTGATAACCTAAACATCTTCCTTTAAAAGCTAGAAAAATAAGATTAAATTAAACCCAAGTAGATTGAAGGGACTAATAAAGATTAGAGCAGAAAGAAATAAAATTGAGAATAGAAAATAAAGAAAACCAACAAAATGAAAAGCTGGTTCTTTGAAAAGATTGGCAAAACTCAAATTATTTAAATCATGAATGAAAGAGAGGGCATTACTACTGACCTTCCAAAAACTAAAAGGATTATAAGGAAATGTAAATTGTATGCTAACAAATTAGATAACTTAGATGAAATGGAAAAATTCTTAGAAGACACAAACTACTGAAACTGACTAAAGAAATAAAATATATGAATAGATCTATAACAAGCAAAGAGCCTGAATTCGTAATCAAAAAACTTATTGTGAAAATACTAGGACCAGATAGGTTTACTGATAAATTCTGCCAAACACTTAAAGAATAATTAAAAGCAATCCTTCACAAACTCTTCCAGAAAACAAAAGAGGAGAGAACACTTCCCAACACACTGTATGAGGTCAGTATTACCCTGATACCAAACCAGAAAAGACATCAAAAGGAAAAAAAACAACAACTAAGGACCAATTTTCCTTAGGAATATAGGAAAAATCCTCATCAACATACTAACAAACTAAATCCAGCAATATACAAAAAGAATCAAACTGCATAACTAAGTGGGATTTATCAAAGGAATGCAAGGATGGTTTGCAATCCAGGAATGCAAGGATGTTCGCTCCATCTGTTATAAAAAATTAATCAATGCAACATTAATAGAATCAAGGGGGAAAAATCATCTCAAAGGGTACAGAAAAGGCATTTCACAAAATCCTACATCCTTTCATGATAAAAACACTAGGAACAAACTAGGAACAGAAGGGAACTTCTTTGACCTGACAAAAGGCATTAATTTAAAAAAAAACAGCTAACATCATACTTAATGGTAAAAAAAAAAAAAAAATTTACCCTAAGATCAGAAACAAGATGAGGATGTCTGCTCTCACCACTTTTATTCAACACTAGTGGCCTGGAGCACAGATTCATGCACATTGAAAGGAAATTAATTAGAAGGTGGGTGGCGGGGCAGGACTGGGCGAGACAGGCTGGACACACCCTGAAGCCAACCTCCTGTCGACCCTCCCCAGCTGGCTGCACCTGGGGCAGTGCTGCGGCTCGAAGGGTATCTGTGGAGTGAGCAGGGTCCCTCCGGCAGTTGGGATCCCTCGGCCTGGCCTGCAGGGATCGGGCTGAAACTGGCTCTCCAACATCCTCTGAGGGGTCCTGGAGTGCAAGAGAGCACTCTGCAAAGTTGCTGTCATACAGGGTGTGGAATGCAAATGCAAGTGTGCAGTACACCAGATTTGGGGCCGACAGTGCCCCAGCAACAACATAACCCCAGCCGAAGGTGGAATCACATGGCTCCCTCCTCTCTGGTTCTGGGGTGCATCACCCAAGAACTGCCGCTGCCAAGTCACCGCAGCTCAGCAGCTCCTGTGTTGAGCATCTGCTCCCTGGTGGTCAGAGCGCATCATACCTACTGGCCAGTCAGAAGGTCACTTAGCCTTTTTATAGATATAGATTGTGCTAAAGGTTTTAGCCCAGTGGTCGGCAAACCGCAGCTCGCGAGCCACATGCGGCTCTTTGGCCCCTTGAGTGTGGCTCTTCCACAAAAGACCATGGCCTGGGTGAGTCTATTTTGAAGAAGTGGCATTAGAAGAAGTTTAAAAAATTTGGCTCTCAAAAGAAATTTCAATCGTTGTACTGTTGATATTTGGCTCTGTTGACTAATGAGTTTGCCGACCACTGTTCTAGCCAGAACAATTAGGCAAGAAAATGAAATACAAAGGTACCAGGTTGGAGCCTAATGAAAACTATCTCTATTTGCCAATGACATAATCCTATATAATAAAAGCCTAATACGCTAAGTGTCCAGTCAACGGGTAGGTCGTTCAACCAATCAAAGCATAATATGTTAATGATGTGCGAAGGCGCTCAACTGCTCACTATGACACGCACTGACCACTAGGGGGCAGTCAACCGGTCGACCAGTTGCTATGATGTGCACTGACAACCAGGGGGCAAACACTCTGACCGGTAGGTTAGCTTGCTGCTGGGGTCCAGCCGATGGGGACTGAGCGAGACGGGACTGAGCAAGACGGGCCAGACCCGCCCTGGAGCCCTCCTGTGATCCCTCCCAGTTGGCCAAACTCCCGTGTCCCTCCCCAGCCCTGATCATGCAACGTGGGGTCCCTCCACTTGGCCTGCACCCTTTCATAATCTGGGACCCCTCAGGGGATGTCGGAGAGCCGGTTTCGACCCGATCCCGCAGGCCAGGCTGAGGGACCCCACTGATGCATGAATTTGTGCACTGGGCCTCTAGTTTTGTATAATAGAAAACCCTACAGAAGACACACATGCCAAAAAATACTATTAGAATAAATAACTTTAGTAAGGTTATGGGATATAAGATCAACATACAAAAATCTATTGCTTTTCTATATACCTGCAATAAACTATCTGAAAATAAAATTAAGAATACAATTCCATTTGAGGTAGGAAGCTGGGTCAGCAGCAGAAAGGATGGGAGAGATGGCTCAGGATTAAGCAAAGAGGATAGAGCAGTGGTCGGCAAACTCATTAGTCAACAGAGCCAAATATCGACAGTACAACGATTGAAATTTCTTTTGAGAGCCACATTTTTTAAACTTAAACTTCTTCTAACGCCACTTCTTCAAAACAGACTCGCCCAGGCCGTGGTATTTTGTGGAAGAGCCACACTCAAGGGGCCAAAGAGCCACATGTGGCTCGCGAGCCGCGGTTTGCCGACCACTGGGATAGAGGATGAAATGGCTGCTGGAGGAGCAGGCAAGCAGGGGCGTGGAAGAGAAGCTGCCTTTCAGGGCGTTTTAAGGGCCCAGCTGAGGTCCGGGGACATGAACCGCACAGCCAGGACCAGCGGTGGAGAGCCGGGTTTCACCTGGGACAGGGTTCTGAAAGGCAAGTGTGATGCAGCCAGGCGAGGGTGTGTGCAAGGGAAGGGACAGCGTGGGCAGGTGCTGCTCAGGAAGGGACCCCGAGAACGCTGGGAATAATGGGCGTAACTGAGACCACTGGCCAAGACTGAAGAGGTTCAGAGACAAGAAACTCAAGCTTACGGAGAATTTTAAGAAGTAAAAAAAGTTATTCGAATTCCATCAGCATTTACTGGGGACTTACTTTGAGCCAGGAAAGGAGCTTAAGGTTGGTGAAAAGCTGTCATGTAACCCTCCCCATGCCCAGCCACGTTTTACTCTTCCCACTTCACCGGTGAGGAAGCTGATGCTCGGCGCAGCACGCCATTCGCTCAGGATTGCACGCCTGCTACGCCCAGGGCCGGGCCCGAGGAGAGCTCTCCAGGCACCCGGGTGCGGGGTCGGCAATGGCCAAGGCTTTCTCTCCTGTTGCTTTTGCAACATTAACGAGCGGCTCCTCGAAGGCGGCGAGAAGTCTGGCTGCCCACGGGGCCCGGCCGGCCAGGAGCGCCCACCTCCCGCCTTGCCCCACGCGTCCGGCTCGCGGGGAGGGCCTGCTGTAACTGCGTCCCTTGTTGCACTTACTGCTCATGCAAATAACCACTTTATTTTACCCATAAATTCACTGCCTAGTAACAACCAGGCGTGCCAGGGCTTTGGCCTCCTGCCTTATTACACCACCTGAGGAGCGAGATAATCACCCAGAAATGTACTGCCTGTTGTGCACTTTATTACTTGAATACAAAGTGATTCAATCCAAGAAGCACTTAGCGGAAGACAGCGTGAAAAAAGTAATCATCGTGGGAGAAGTCATTCCCCCCGGGCTGCTGAGCGCACTCCGGGGCGGAGGCCCCTTCCTGCGGGAGGAGGCCGGGTGACCTGTGGGGGCCGCTCCATGAGAATTCCCAACGGCAGGACCAGGAAAGCTGGGGCGGCTCCCATTACAACGCGAGCGCCCCAGGAGCCAAGTCTGCGCAGCTCTGAAAACGGAGCCCGTCTGTGTCCGACCCCAACATCCTGGGTGCAAGCATTTCCCAAGCAACTACGTTCTCAGGGTTCACTCTCCAGCCAACCCTGCAGGCCACCCCCCCGGCGAGGCTGGAGGTGCAGGAAGAGAGGCATGGCCGCCCTCCCGGCCCTCCACAGCTCATCATCTGACTCAGGATTTGAAGAAATGGCAGCGTGTTTTCAAAACCGGGGAGCAGGGATCCGCACCCTCGCCTTCCACGGATGCAGGTGCAGCAGCTCAGTGACCCCGCCTCCCCGTGCTGAGGAGAGTGAACTGAATCCCCCACCTGGGGGTCAGACTAAGGGCCTTTGCAAGGGAAGCCATCGCCAGCGCCTCTCCAGGGGACAGAGCTATCCACTTTAGATTCCTCACGCAGAAATAATGTGTTTTTATTGCTCTTACTGCCATTATTTTCAAATGCATTATTTTCCATTTGTAAAAATTAGTTTTAAAAGGCTGTTGAGGCAGACAAGGAGCTTTAAAACAGTGGCTCTCAAATGTGGCCCCTGAACCAGCAGCATCAGAAATGCAAATCCTCAGGCCCCATCCAGACCAACCGGAGGCCCTGGGTGGGGCCCAGCCCTCCGTGTTTAACAGCTGAGCCCGCTGCAGACGAGCCGGAAGCTGATTTTAAGTCCCAGCCCGTAGTTTTTATGGAGGCTCCGGTGCAAACTTCCCTGCTTACCATCAAAGTGACACAGGAAGCCCCGCAAGCCCAGCCGGTGCGGCTCAGTGGCTGAGCGTCGACCCACGCACCAAGAGGTCGCAAGTTCGATTCCCGGTCAGGGCACATGCCCGGTGGGGGTCGTGTAGGAGGCAGCTAATCACTGTTTCTCGTCGATGTTTCTACCTCTCTTTCCCTCTCCCTTCCTCTCTCGCTCTCTAAAATCAATAAAAAACTTTTAAAAAGGCCTAGCGAATGTTACATTTAAGGGAGCCTGCTAGATTCACCTTGCAATTATGAGCACCTGCTTTGCGACAACCTGGAGTTGGGTACCGTTATCCACATTTTCAGAAGCAGAGGAATTAAACTCCAGAGAGAAAAGGTAAATTTACGCATAAGGCCAAGACCAAAACTCTCCTAAATTGAATCCCAGACTTTCTGCCCAGTTGTGCTAGGAATGAGTGAGAGAGTGAGAGTGAGAGTGAGAGTGTGTGTGTGTGTGTGTGTGTGTGTGTCCACGTGATTTGTGTGCATTCTCATATAAACACATCACTAACAATGAAGTTCACATAGATTGGTAGAGTAATAAAATCTGTCTGTCAATCCTCAAAAATGGACACCTTGCATTTGCCAAACCGTTTACCAATTCTGCAACCTACTCAAAAGGACGAGTAGAAAACGAAAAGTAAGTCATCTGCAGAGACTTCTCACCCAGCACTAGGCTGCCAGGGTCCGTGCCCCACGCTGGAAGCCCCACCCAGCCTCCCACCCAGCCTCCCACCCAGCCTCATACTTCTCCATTCTCCAGGTTGGCTGGCCACCTAGTCCGTGTTCTAAACACAGGCGTTAGAAGAACTCAAGCTGATTTACAAAGATCTTTCAAATGACAGGGTATCATAAAAACACTATAGCCAGTCACCTGAATTCAACTGAGCAGAAAATCCCGTGGTTGTAAGCTGACAGTATGCGGCACGAGGCTTATGAACACGGCCATCCCACGAGCCTGCGCCCCAGCCGTCCTCACCGAGGGTCTCCCCTGCATCAGGGCTCCTCAGCTCCCCACCCAGGCTGTCACCTTGCTCCCAAGGTCATCTTAACAAACACTTTCTCTCGCAGCGTACATGTCAAGTCTATGCATACGCACTGCAGGACGCACACACAGACCCAGAAATCAAACTCACAACAACGCGGACCTCCAAGTCAATACGCTCGCATGGAGTAACATCTCCTGTCTAAGTGGTAACTCCACAGGCTGTGCTGAGACACAAACACAGGTTTAGGACAATGTTGAGAGGAACGGGACAGGAAACACTACGAATACAATGACGTAAGAACAACTTTTCACAGGTGGAAGGTCTAGCCAGCCGTGGGCAAACTACGGCCCGCGGGCCGGATCCGGCCCGTTCGGCTGTTCTATCCGGCCCGCGGAGCCGAAAGAGCGGAGGGTTCTCTTGCTCTCCCCTCCGCTCCTTTACTTTGAATTTATATTAGTTCACACAAACACTCCATCCATGCTTTTGTTCCGGCCCTCCGGTCCAGTTTAAGAACCCATTGTGGCCCTCGAGTCAAAAAGTTTGCCCACCCCTGGCTCTAGACGATGTGATAAAAACAGCCATGTTGGGATGGTGGGGACATGGGTATTTTTTGTTAATCTTCATCGGAGGATATTTTTCCAATGATTTTTAGAGAGAGTGGAAGAGAGAGGGAAAGACAGACAGAAATATCGATGTGAGAAACACATCGATTGGTTGCCTCCTGCACACGCCCCACCAGAGCCCAGACCAAGGAGGAGCCTGCAGCTGAGGTCCATGCCCTTGACTGAAACTGAACCCAGGACCCTTCAGTCCACAGGCCGACACTCTATCCACTGAGCCACACGGGCCAGGGCGGTCTTTTTTCTTTGAAATGCTCCTTAATGAGTGTATCTCAGCGTGTTCACTGCAATCTGCTCACAGGAAGCACCTGACCGAAGGGCTCCTGGCTCCTCTCCCTCCCCACCTGTCACTCTCCCACAGCCCCTGGCCCTCCGCCTGGGTCCCTCCTCCCCCCCCCCCCCCCCCCGCCTCCGACTCCTCTCCCCTTCGCTCCAGGTGTGAGCTCGCCTCCTTAGAGAGGCCTCCCTGGTCCCCTTGTCCCCACCCCCCCGGGGAGCTAGCACAGCCTGTCCTCCCCTGCCCTGCACACGCCACAGCTGGAAACTATACTTCTCATCTGGGAAATCGGAGACTGGATCATAGGCTCCGTGAAATAAAATGGTGTTTTTACACCCCTGTGCCCCCCGTCAGGAGTACCCAGCTCATAACCGGTGCTCCAAACGCATTCATCAAACTAATGAGTGAAGGATTTTCACAGCCCTGTCATTCAAACAGCGCTCCTCTCCCAACACGCGCGTGCACACGCATATGCACGCGCGCGCGCTCACATACACACACACCCTAGTCAGGGGTGGGCAAACTTTTTGACTCGAGGGCCACCATGGGTTCTTAAACTGGACCGGAGGGCCGGAACAAAAGCATGGATGGAGTGTTTGTGTGAACTAATATAAATTCAAAGTAAAGGAGCGGAGGGGAGAGCAAGAGAACCCTCTGCTCTTTCGGCTCCACGGGCCGGATAGAACAGCCGAACGGGCCGGATCCAGCCCGCGGGCCGTAGTTTGCCCACGGCTGCCCTAGATATTGTTCATGGCCATCACTCTCGCCATCCAAGGCAAAGTTTCAGCGTCACCCATGATTCTCTCTTGCCCCTACCCTGAGCACACGTGGCCAGCGACAGAAAGGGCTTCTGAGCACGCATGACCTCAGGGCTGTTCACTGGCGGCCTTCCCTATTAGACCCCTGATGCCACGAGAGCAGGGACCCGAGGATGGTGGCCCAGACAGCAATGGACGTGAGCTTCGGAGGGGTGAGTGCGGTGCTCATGTTCTCAGCCTGAATGCCTTGCGGCCCAGAATGCGGACCCTGAAGCAAAGAGTCCGCTGCTGTGTGTGCAATGTGCTCCCTCTCATCAGAAAGGGCCTCAGAAAGGCACCCCCACATCCCACACCCCCCGTGATGACAGATTCGGCAACGGGCCACAGGAAAACAAGTCATGTCCGCACACTGACCGCGCTTGGCGGCTGTCAATCCGTGGTGCCCGTCGCAGAAACGTTTGACTGGCAGCCTTCTGCGATGGCAGGGCTGGAAACCATCCCGTTCTGCCAGCTCCGGAGCCGACAGGAGCGACAGGAGCCAGTAGCACATCCTATTTATAGTTCGCCAGGCGGCAGGCTCAGGCTGGGGAGGGAGCTGGGGGCTGCAGCCCGCAGTGCGGGAGGCTGCTGCCCCCTAGAGCAGCCCGGACGTCCCGCAGAGGAAGCGCAGCTGCCACTTTCTGAACGCCCCGTGGCTAATGTCTGCTGTCCTGTTGGGCACCAAATTAAGGAATTCAATCTTCAAACCTATCAGCCGTTGCTTCCTGATACGATAAATACCAGTATGTCAGTCCCTAGACAACCCTGGCTCAAAAGCCAGCATTTAGCGCGCACGGCTGCGTGACGGACACGAGCCGGGAGTGACAACGGCACCCTGAGCAGCCCGAGGCCTGACACCCGGCACAGCACACACATCGGCGGAGCTACGCAGCCCTGAGCCGCCCGCGGACACAGGTGCGGGGAAGAAGCGGGGTCTCACCTGGCCTTGGTACTGCCTGATTTGGTGCTGTTGACATTTGTTTTCATGCCATTTCGTTTCATTTCCTTCAGGATAAACTCTTTCTGAATTTGTGTATTCTGAAAAATAAGAGAGGAATGGGGTTAGCACAGATTGGCAGACAGGTGTCCTTCTTCAGCTTCTCGGGCCACGGGTCTGCAAGGAAATCCAGGGATACCGCCGCCTGCTAAATGGGGCCGGGCCCCCGGCAGGTCCTCCACGTGAACTTCACTCCACGTGTCAGCTTTCCCAGGCGGGGGCTGATGTCAGTGCTCCTCTTCCCGTATCTCCATCTCACACACACACACATGCACACACGCCACATACACATACTACACACACACACCACATACACACACTACACACACACATGCCACATACACATACTATACACACACACGCACAGCACAACCACACACACCACATACACAAACCCTGCATACACAAACTCTGCAAACATACACAGCACAGCCACACACACACCACATACACAACCCCTGCATACACACACAGCACAGCCACACACAAACCACATATACACACCCCACGCACATCACACATACACATACACACACAGCACAACCGCACATACACACCCCACACACATCACACATACACACACAGCACAATCACGCACAATCACACACAACGCGCGCGCACGCACACACACACACCTCTACTCCGGTCCCCTCTATTTTCCTCACATCAGCCAGAATAATCATTTTTAAATGCTGATCTTGTGCCCAGCTGGCATGGCTCAGTGGTTGAGCATCGATCTATGAACCAGGAGGTCACAGTTCAATTCCTGGTCAGGGCACAGGCCCAGGTTGTGGGCTCGATCCCCAGTGTGGGGCATGCAGGAGGCAGCCGATCCGTGATTCTCTCTCATCATTGGTGTTTCTCTCTCTCTCCCTCTCCCTTTCTGTCTCTGAAATCAATAGAAACATATATTTTAAAAAACACACAACTTGGTTCAATGAGCGGTGCATCTTGTGCAAGGTACCGAATTTAGAGGGAAAAATGCTGATCTTGTGTTATTTCCTTGCTTTACAAATTCCAATCGCTTCCTGTGGCCTCAGAATAAAGACCGGAGTCACAAGGCCATATGGGTGGGTTGGGTCTGCTTCTCCAGCTCTGTCCCTCTCCTGGGCTCTCCATGGGCGACCGCACTGGCCCCTGAAGTTCCTCTGATGTGGACTTCCCACGGGAAAGCTTTCTTCCATATGCAGCAGCCCTCTGCCCAGACCACTCATCCTCCTTCCCCCTCTCCCTCTGAATTCCTCCTCCCAGATCTCCTGGAGGGCTCCTTAGACACCCAGGGCTGCCCCCTCCCCCCAGACCCTGGGTGGGGGTGGGGCCTGAGAATTGCCTCGCTGACAGTTCCCAGGTGATGCTGGTGCTGAGAACCCGGCCACATGTCTCAGTGCAGTCACTTCCTCAGGGAGCTTTGACACCCCACGCTAGGTGGGCCCCATGACACACTCCCACAAGGACCGCCGTTGTCCCTGGGAGCCCTTAGTTGCAATGACACAGCTACCTGTATGAGTATTCAACTAATGCTTGTCTCGGGCGCGCGGATCCTAGGCAGGGACTGGTGTTCAGAGGTGTTCACACCTGAGTGAAGGAATGCATTTGCTTCCACCCCTGCACCTGGGGTCGGTTAGAGCAGAAGTCCCTGCCTCTGGCCTCCCGCCCTCTAAGCAATCAATTTTACTAGGAAAACACCTCATAAACGGACTCCCTGCCCCTCCACCCCTATGTCACTGCTCTGATCCTCACTGCTCTGGATTAGGAAATAGCCCTTCGCCTTGGCTGGTTTGGCTCAGTGGATAGAGCGTTGGCCTGTGGACCGAAGGGTCCCAGGTTCAATTCCGGCCAAGGGCACATGCCTGGGTTGCGGGCTCAATCCCCAGTGGGGGACGTGCTAGAGGCAACCGATCCATGATTCTCATCATTGATGTTTCTCCCCCTCTCCCTTCCTTTCTGAAATCAATAGAGAAATATATTTATATATACAAAAAAAAAAATAGCCCTTCAATTCCTTCCAGGTCTCCACCCCCACCCCCACCCCCCAACCTCCTCTGCTGCCAGGCTTCATCTCTCTAAAGCACAGATAGTTATGTTACTCCTTGGCTTGAAGACATGCAATGCAAAACACACATGTGTTAAATTTTCAGAGAACTACGCACGGAGGGAAAGCGAGGGCCTGTCCACACGGGGGAAGCAGCCGAAGCCTGCCGCTCAGACCCCGGTTTTGCTGGCGGCACGTTGGCTGTTCTGCGAGACGGTGCCGCTGAGGGGAAGCCAGGACATGCTGGGCCTCTCCGCACTAATTCTGCAACATTTTTGTGAGTCTGAATTCTTTTAAGTTAAAAAAATACTCAACACTCTCCAGGGCGGAAGATCATCACATCCTCAACAACCTGGCCCCGGGAGACCCTCCCAGGCACCATGCCGGCACCTGCACTTCTGCCGTCCTCCCAGCGTGCCAGGCGGCCCCTCGCCTCCGCCTCCGCACTGCGGCTCGCTCCTTTGCTGGGACTCCCTTCCTCCTTTTCTGCTAGCACACTCCCATTCACCTTTCAAGATCGAGAATGCAGCCCTCCTATGGGAGTGGGGTGGGGGGGGAGGCAATGGTAAGATATGTACACATATAATACCTTAATAAAAAAAAAATAAAGTCTAAAAAAAAAGAGAGAGAGAGAGAGAGATTGAGAATGCAGCCCTCCTTGCTGAGTTCCTCCCCGCCTTTCCCTCCTGAAACGACCCAGCCAGGCCTTTCCAGAGAACTTGGTCTTGAAGTTTTGTTCTGCACCTGTCACTCCATCACTTTGCTGTGGGGGTGGGGGACATGTGTGTAAAGTATTAGCACCTCCCAGCCCGTCCCCCCAGTTCGGCTGCTATTTTCACTTGGGCTCTCTGCTCCCGTGCCCTCCCCTGGCTGAGTAGCGGCCCCTCCAGCAGAGAATCGCCAGCACCCAGCCCCCTGTACCAGCGCCTGCTGCACAGCCTGGTGCGCAGTAAGCACTCCGTTAGTCTCTGTGTTCGATGGACCACCGCTCTCAACGCCCACGACCGGGAGGGCAAGAGGCGTGGGCTAATCTGACCCTTATTTTGGAAGCTGCACAGTGTGCTGAGCGTGAGCAAGGCAGTGACGCATCCTGCGGGTCAAGCCTGCCTTCCCGCCACCCTCAGCTGAGGCTTCCTGAACAGAGGATTCTCGGGCGCTAACGCACGCAGGGTGAGCGCACAGCGGGGGAAAGTGGACGTCAGCCAGGACTGTAAGACCAACGCCCCCAAAGAAGAACCAAGTCACAGGGCCTCACAGACACTTCCTAAGCACAGGCGGAGGCACGGACAGGAGGCCATTTCACCTGTACGTGTACTTGCCACATACGTACTGAGGTCCAGTTCCTAACAGATGCTATTTATCCCAGAATCATAACCACAGTGCCACCCATCTGCCTTGGCATCAGGGAAAGCATAATTCCACACAAAGTGAGAAATGTGTGCAGCCCAGCTCAAGTGGCAGCAGCAGCAGAAACGGTTGGAACTGGAATCGCGGGGGAAATGATCACTGGACTGAATTGGGGGAAGTTGCAAGCAACACAAAAGATTCTGGCAGTTAAATCCAAATCCTTGAGAAAAATCTTCCCCGGGTCCATTCTGCTATTAAATGGATGGTCTGTTAGGTTTGGGGACACGTCACCCTGGTAAGTTCCCTCCTTGGCCTTCCATGCGCTCACTCAGTCATTTGCTGAGCATATATGGGGGGGGGGCGGCGTGGGGAGCCGGGGGGATGAAGAATTTGGAGTAAAAAAGACATGGAGTCAAATTGGCTCCACTACCTTCTGTGCAAACTTGCCAGTGGCTTAACCCCCGCCTGACCCAGTTTCCTCACTTGCAACACGGAGATCATCTTTCCCTTTAGAGCAAGTATTCCACCCCGGGACCTGGGGGCGGGTCCATGTGCTTCCATGGAACTTGCAAGCCTCAGAGACTGAAGAGCAAGCGTGTGTGACATGATTGTTCTAAAAAGAGGATTACTTCCACCAGCTTCTCCAGGGGCAAGTGACCGTCTCCCAACACTCTAAAGCAGGGGTGGGCAAACTTTTTGACTCGAGGGCCACAATGGGTTCTTAAACTGGACCGGAGGGCCGGAACAAAAGCATGGATGGAGTGTTTGTGTGAATTAATATAAATTCAAAGTAAAGGAGCGGAGGGGAGAGCAAGAGAACCGGATAGAACAGCCAGATCCAGCCCGCGGGCCGTAGTTTGCCCACGGCTGCTCTAAAGGCTGGGGGCCGGGGGCGGGGGGGGTGTCACAGACACTGTCTCTCAAGCGCCGGACACACAGGAGGCTGGGTTCGGTATTTGGTAGCTGTTATTCATGTTAGGTCCTGGGAAGGGACAGAAAGATAAGTCAGACACATCCCAGGGCAGAAGGCAGGCAGACAGTTACAGGGTAAGGTGTTGAGTGTCGTCTCAGGGATTTTTAGGCCAACACAGGAGGGCAAACCAAAATCAGCGCAGAGAACCCAGCAGGAGAGAGTGGCAGGGTGGAGGCCCCAGCTGTGCCCGGTCAGCGCCTGGCCACCACTGAGGTGTCCTCAATGCCTCGACAGGGCTTGGCACACGGCCGGTGCCCAGCGAATAATTGTGAAGGAAATAAGCAGACGAGTGAGGGAGACCAAACCAAGGGACAGGGTAATACGTGTCCCCATCCCTCACGGAGAAACAAAATTCCGAAGGTGTTACTGAAAAGCGCTGATATTCAAAATCACGTTACAATTCCCACGCAAATGTGACGGTCCACGCTCTCCCCAAAGAGTGAGGCCCAGGCCTACGCCTTCGTCACTCAGTGGTCCCCAAGCCGTCTCGGGTGTTGTGGTGATACCCAAGCATTCTGCCTTCCAGACCAGCGGTTAGAAAAGCTTCATTTTTCCTTCCCGCAGGAATTCAAATGCCTCATTTGCCTGGCCAAAATGAATTCAATTTCTTTCGATTCTTTTCTTTTTTTTTAATTTTCTTTCTCCTTGAGTTCAAGCTGCGAGCTGAATGTGTGGCCCATCTGTATTACCCATTATGGGTGGTCTGAGTATTTTCATTTCTCCTGACGCTACTTCCCATCCGACCTGTATTGTGCATGACCCTGACTTCCGTGTTTCCGCTTGACCGTGTCGTATGTATTCTCAGTCATCTCAGAGCTTCAGTGGGACGTACAGAGTATTTACATGGATACTGAACACTAGTACCGAGTACCGAACACTAGTCACGAACACAGTTCTAGGCCACGGCCCAGCAGCTCAGCGGTTTAGAGCTCGTGCCCATACACCAAGGTTTTGAGGTTTGATCCCCGGTCCGGACACAGACAAGAATCAACCCGTGAATGAATAAACAAGTGGAACAACAAATCAATGTTTCTCTCTCTCCCCCCCCCCCTCCCTCTCTCTCTCTAAAATCAGCAAAACTTTTTTTAAAAGAACACAGTGTCTGTGGGGAGGCAGGCCTGGAGTAGAAGCTGCACTCCATCATTGGTCTGCTTTGTGGCCCCTTAACTGCCCTGCGAAGTGGAAAGAGCAACTACTTTCTCGTAAGCAGCGGGCAAGGACTAAGTGTGTTTACGGACTGAGCCTGGAGTACAGTGAGTGCTCGCTGAGCAGGAGCCAGGGACAGCAGCCGTAGCTGCAGGTCTGGCAGCAGTAAAACTGCAAGGACACGGAGCGAAGAAAAACGGTGCCTCCCGAAGCCCAGTAAACAAAACCAGACAGCAGTAAAGGTCCCAACCAGGAGGAACGTGTGGGAACTGACCCTCTCCCGTATTGGAAAGGTATCCTATTCCTGTATTACCTCTACTCATGGCTTCCTAAACATGTCCCTCCCGCTTCCATCCGCTCTTCTAAACGGTGTGGACATCCTGGACAGCACTCACTGAAAGTGAATTAATCTTTAAACAGCACAAGAATCCAATCTACATGGTTCTGCATGCCTACATTTGGGGCACTGCTAGATAAAGATACTTTACAAAAGGGAAGCAGCGGTTACCTTCCTGCCCCGCCCGCAGTTTCTCACGTGTAGCACCCAGCTTATGTCCCCATCCTGGCGGAGGCAGGGGTCAGCCAAGAAAACCTCCAGGGACTCTCACCACCCACCAACCGGAAACAGTCACTTTATTTTCTAAATAGATTTGTATTGATTTCGGAGAGAGGAAGGGAGAGAGAGACAGAAGCATCAATGATGAGAGAGAATCATGGATCGGCTGCCTCCTGCACACCCCACACTGGGGATCGAGCCCGCAATCTGGGCACGTGCCCTGACCGGGAATCAAATCGTGACCTCCTAGTGCAGTGGTCGGCAAACTGCGGCTCGCGAGCCACATGCGGCTCTTTGGCCCCTTGAGTGTGGTCTTCCACAAAATACCACGTGCGGGCGCGCACGTACAGTGTGATTGAAACTTTGTGGCCCATGCGCAGAAGTCGGTTTTCGGCTCTCCAAAGAAATTTCAATCGTTGTACTGTTGATATTTGGCTCTGTTGACTAATGAGTTTGTCGACCACTGTCCTAGTGCACAGGTCCACGCCCCACCACTGAGCCACGCCAGCCGGGCCGAAACAGTCCCTCTTTTTTTTTTAAAAAAAATATATTTTATTGCTTTTTAACAGAGAGAAAGGGAGAGGGATAGAGAGCCAGAAACATCAATGAGAGAGAAACATCGATCCGCTGCCTCCTGCACACCCCCCACCGGGGATGTGCCCGCAACCAAGGTACATGCCCTTGACCGGAATCGAACCTGGGACCCTTCAGTCCGCAGGCCGACACTCTATCCACTGAGCGACACCGGCCGGGCCGAAAGAGTCCCTCTTAATACACACCTGCAAAGCAGCTTTAGTAAAGCCATTGGCTTGTTAACAGCCAGCGGCCTCCCAGGAGATTCCTGCTGGGGGCGGGCAGCGGACTGCGGACCATCCTCCGGGCACTGGTTCTGTCTCCATGTGCCAGTCGGCTGAGGGAGTCAGCATGGGGAAGCAGTGGACGGCTGGAAAAGAGCAGACACAATTAAAGAGGCAGTGTGAAGTCTCAGGCAAGCATTTCTTTTTTTTCTTCTTTTCTTTTTATCGCTGACACTATTGCAGACGCTCCTGTTTCTCCCCCCGCCTGCCACTCTGCCCCTCCACTCAGCTCCCACCCACTCGGATAAGCATTATTTGACATATATCTACGAGCGCCTATGGTGAGCCAACACCGAAGTGAAGGCGGAAGGCAAGGGAAGCACAGATCACGCAAATAAAACCCCGGTCCTCCTAGAGCGTGGCAAGGTGGAGTGGGCGGCGAATCTGTTCCCAGACAAACCAAGGGGCGGTGCCTGATTCACTTCCCGGTTCCCGGGTCCTGACCGACTAAATGTATGTTGGATGGAAAACAGTGAATGAAAGAGATGGAGGAACGGCAGTGTGTGAAAGTCGAATTTTTTTTTTTTACAGCATTTCTGTAAATCTACCCAGGTAGCGGCACATACTTAAGAAACATTAAAATACTCCTCTTGAAAGTGACTTCTCAATGGTCTTAAGTTTTGTGAAACCAAATTATTTCACAAAGTGCCTCCGAACCAAATTTCTGAGGAATAACTGTGTGTGTGTGGGGGGGGGGAGGGTTGGGGGGGGGGAGGGTTGTGGGGGGTTGAGGAGAAAGAATGTTCTAGAAGGACCAGAGATTTGTGACACGGGACAGAGTGCCGTGTTTGAATTCTGGCTTTGC
This sequence comes from Plecotus auritus, assembly GCF_963455305.1. NCBI lineage: Eukaryota > Metazoa > Chordata > Mammalia > Chiroptera > Vespertilionidae > Plecotus > Plecotus auritus. Next base: position 224,629,103 of record NC_137772.1, read on the forward strand.
AACCTCCTAGCTGTATGGTTTTTGGACAACCGCCTTCACCCCACAGGGCTCAAGTCCTCATCCAGGAGGTACGACATATTCAAGATCGTTGTGGGAACATTAGAAATAAGGGGCATGGAACATTCTATAAATGGGAGCGACTGAAGGCATTACCACGCGTTTTCCACGTGGCCCTCACAGATCCGGGGAGGAGGGGGTCACCCCTTTCCACGTTGTTTATAACCTGTCTTCCCCAAATATCACGTCAGCTCCGCGGGCCCCGGGCAGTCCTGTTCACCGCAGCCTACCCCGCGCTCAGCACCTGCAGGCGCGCCACACACACGTGAGAAAACGGGCACCACCCCTTTACTTCGGACGGGGAGGGGAAACTCCGTATCCCCGGAGTGGGCAGCAGCCCTCTCGGGGCTGTGGGGCCTTCAGGTCTGCCCGCCGGGCTCCCCGCTCGGCCCTCCGCCGCCCTGCGGCTCGCGCGCGGGCTCCGGGTGCAGAGGCCACGCCGCCTTACCCGCGCCCGCGTCCAGTTCTCCTCCTCGCGGGGCCACTAGAGTGCGCAGCGAGCCGCCGGGCCGCGGAGGCCCAGCCCACTCTAGGACGCTGTTGCCGGAGCGACGACGACGCTCGCTGATTGGAGAATGTTTCTCCGCACCCGGGAATAAGCCGTGTTCCGATTGGCCAAGTCGACTACGGAGCGTGCAGGGACGAGGCCAGGCCCGCGCACTGGCTCCGCCCCCGACGGAAGGAACTTCCGCCGGAAGTCGTGTCCCCGCGACGCGGGAACGTGCTTGACGACTTGCAGCTAGAAAGCGGGTTTCTGTTACGAGGGCGTCGCGCGCGGAGCTGGCGGTTGGACTTGTCGCGCGGGACCGCCGTGAGCCGCGTGGTCTGGTGGAGGCCAGGCCCCTCCTGGGAAGCCCTCCTCACCTGTAAGCACCAAGCGGACCGACTGGGGTCTGCTGCTGCCTCGGCGAAGGGAGGGATGTTTTCAAAGCCCGACCGCCTGCTACACCTTCCCAAACGTTAGCACTTACAACGACTGCGACTGTTACACGGACGGGCGTGTCTACTTGTGTCCCGCCGGCCTCCTGCAGGTGACAGCCCTGCGAGGGGCCCAGCTCGCTTCGCCCACAGCTTATCCTCAGCCCCGGCCTGCACTAGGGCTGCTCAGTGCTAGTCGCCAGGTGAACAGGGACTTACCCACCCTCACGGGCAGAGTGGAAGCTCGGCAAGTCATGTTGATAATCATAACAGCAATGACCACAGTTGTCGCTGGCCCCTTAGGGAGCACTTCCGTTTGCCGGATACCCACCCCAGTACGTTACTTGTCATTTAATCTGCAGTGATCTGCACAGCGGCCCTACGAGGTAGGTGCTATGATTCTCCCCGTTTCACGTTTAGGAAGCTGAGGCACCGAGAGGGTCTTCTGCCCAAGGACGCACAGCTACTCCATGGCAGAAGCAGAATTGGAAGCCAGGCAGCTTAGGGCCCCAGGCATGCCCTGCAGCCCCCTGCCCCACCACCCCTTGTGGAGCGAGGCCATGCATTCCCTCCCCACGGGTCTGTCAGCAGATAAATTACAGGGTGCCCTGCTGAGTGCTTTGTGGGGGGGAGGGGGCGATGTTTTAGGAGCCCTGCTCAGCACTGGGACCACATGGCTGATGACTAGTTTTCCTGCTCAACCAAGAGTCATTTCAGATGCTTTTTCTCCTGGGGTCGGCACGCTTCCGTGAATGGCCTCCCCTCAGTTCTCACTGAAAAAAAAAAAAAAGGAATCCATAGGAATAGAACATGCAACGGCTTTGGTGACATTTCTGCTTTTGCTCTTGTTCCAAAAGATGAACTTGCACTTTTCACAGAGGCCAGTTCCCCCGCTGGGGTCCTGAATCCCATCCCCATTTGTCTCTTCCTGGACTTCCTCACTTAGGTCAGCAGTTTACCTAAAGTGTGATCTGGGAACCCCTGGTGTCCGGATCCTTTCCGAGAGTCCATAATCGTCAAAGCTATTTTCATAGTAATGCTAAGACGTTTCACTTCTGTTTAAGGAGTGTGCAATAGGGTTTTCCAGAAGCTACGTGATGTGTGATGTTGCAACAGATTGAACGCAGAAGCAGATAGAATTCAGCAGTCTTCTGCTAAGCTGGCATTAAAGAGGCTTTTAATTAGGTCCAATTTGCTCATTGTGTTGTCGGAATTTTCCATTTCTCTACTAATTTTTGTTGTTGCTGTTTGTTCTTTCAGTTTCCAAGAGAGGTGACACTATAAATTGTATTTAGTGTGGGTCACGCTGGCAATAAATTGATTCCATCTTTATTTATCTGAAAACCTTCACCTTTAGGATATTTTCCTGAGTATAGAGCTCCAGGTCTGCAGCTATTTTTGTTCAGCCTCTTTACAATGCTCTGTCCTGGCTTCCATCATTTCTCTTGCAAAATCTGCTGTGTAATTGTTATTCTTTTGTAAGTAATGTGTCTTTCTTTTCTCTGGAAAATTTTAAGATGTGCCTAGCTGTGGTTTTGTCTTTTTTTTAAATATATTTTTATTGATTTCAAAAGGAAGGGAGAGGGAGAGAGAGATCGAAACTTCAATGTGAGAATCATTGATCAGCTACCTCCTGCACACCCCCTACTGGGGATTGAGCCCACAACCCAGGCATGTGCCCTGACAGGGAATAGAACCACGACTTCCTGATTGATGGGTCAAGACTCAACCACTGAGCCACACCGGCTGGACTGTGGTTTTGTCTTTATCCTGCTTGGGTTTGTAGGCTATCGTGAATCTGTGGCTTAATGTCTTTCATCAGTTTTGGAAAATTCTCAGCTAGGATCTCCTCATATTGCGATGCCCATTTTCTCTTCTCCTTCTGTGACTATAAGCCACAAGGACTTGTTCACATAACACTAGGGCACTTGTTTTAAAAAACACATTCTGAGGCTATTTGTAATCTCCAGGATTATCTCATTGGGTTGGATTTTTGGAAGACCTATTGCAAATAACACCTGAACACTTCCAACACCAAAACATATAATGACATGGCACTAGGGATTTCTAAATCTGTGTTTAAATTTCTCTGTCTCCAGTTCCATCAGGCGTCCTCTTGTTCGGAATCATCAATATTTGGGGTAATTGTTGTTCAAAGTGAGATAACAAGCTGCTACGTGAGAATCTTTGCAAGGATTCTTGCTTTTAGCAACACTTCTCTCTGAGGGAGCATTGTAGGTGAAAAACCCTAATAGTTGACTGTGTGAGCAAATATGGGACTTAATAAACGTCTTTTGAGCCAACCTGAACTCGATGGTGAAACTTAGGTGATGTATGCTCGGGTCCACAGAGTCCAGAACTGGGGAGCTAAAAATCTGTGCTTACTTCCTTGCGCACAAGGATTTTTTCCATGTACTTAGGTGACTGATTAGATCAGTCTGTCCTGAGAGTTTGAAATGTAATTCTTTTTTCCCTGAGAGCATCTTCACTCTAAAGTGTTTTCCCTGACCCTGGACTTTCCCACTTCCATATGAAGAGTTAACCTAGATTTTTTTTTTTTTTTACAAGAACCTGAATTCGCCTTGCCATGTATTGTTCTGATCAGCCCATAAAGTCTATTAGGTTAGGTCAGTGGTCGGCACACTGTGCTCTATTGACTAATGAGTTTGCCGACCACTGACCTAGACTCTCGATTCCAATAATTACAGGCTGTTGTTGTTCCTTGTGATTAAGCCCCTATCCCAGTGGTTGGCAAACTCATTAGTCAACAGAGCGGCAAACCGCAGCTCGCGATCCGCAGTTTGCCAACCACTGGGTTAGGTTTTCTCTCTGTTCAAACAGACTGGAGCTCTGTGGTGCAAGAAAGTCTGACATGCTTGCTGTAGTGTGACGGCCTCTGGAGAGGAGTTTGGAGGAAAAGGTTACTGTCTTCCTTGGCCATACCTTCCAAAGAGCACTGGCTGCGCCCTTGGGTGCTCTGTCCTGAGTCTGCTTTCAACAGAGCCGAACCTACTACCGTGTCCGAGGTACCACTCGGCACCACGGCACCACTGCAACCAGGAAAACTCAACCCCCCCGAGAATCTGGGACAGTCGGTGCTGCTCACACCCAGTACAGGGATCTGCTGTGGAAACCTCTGGAGACGCCAACCTGGGGGAGCTGGGGGAATAGTGCTCCCCTTACGACATCCAGCAGCAGCTCGTCCCCTCGGTGGTCAGGGGGAATCTCTGGGACAGGGAGCTGTGTCCCTCCCTGCAGGTGCAGAGTACTCAGAGCTCCAAGGCCTCCCCCATCTGTACACCTGGGAGACTGGGCTCCACAGCAAGGGTGTACCTAGTCCACAGGAATCAATAGCGATGTTACCAGCCTTCGCGGGAAGGAACAGCAGGAGCTTAAGCCCTGGGGAGTCAAGTTCTGTTTGCACCTTGTCTGTTAATAAGGACAGAAGGAAGAGCACGTGTGACTCGGACCCCCGTGCATCTGCGTGGAAGCGAGACCTCCTGGGACCTGGGCCAGGAGACAGGTCTCTGAGCGTTGTCCTGTTGGTGGCCTCAGGAATGGAGACCAGACTCTGAGCCGTACGTAGCGGGACGTTTTTTAATAAGTGAGGTGTAAGTCGCTGAGCTGCTGTGGTGGTTTTTTATTTACTGGAATAGGTGCTTTCTCTCCCTGGCAGTGACCCTGACCAGTGACCCAGCTGCTCGTTTCTGTTCAGTCAGCCAGACATGAATCGCACATTTTAACACTGTTGCTGCAAATCATTGATCATCATTTGTAAACGGGGGGCCGTTCTGCTATTTTAGGATCGTGCCTTGGGAGAGACTACATACTGGCTCAGCAGAGCAGCCCCCAGGCTTCCACTCCCATTTATGTGCTAAGATGCTATTAAGCTCTTAATTTCCCTTAATAGTTACCGGTTGTCTCCTTCCATGGAAACAGGAATCAAAATCCACTTATCTAGCTCCTGAACAAGACTGCATCGTGTAGAATGCTGGAATTTAGAATTTTAATGAGTCCTGCACTCCGAACATTATGCTGCAGCAATCTTAGGAGAACGGCCCCCTCCCCGGAACAAAGGAGCAGCTAGAAAACAACAACTTCAGTTTCATACACCTGGGCAACGAGCAAATCCCCGACAATCACCAGGAATTCTCTGTGCTGGGCGCCAGGATCTGCAGCAGCTTGCAATTAGTGCTGTTTAGCATTTAATTTGCCTTTAGTTAGGTAACAAGCATGTATTGATTACTTGGTAGGAATGCAGCGCTGTGCTGAGCAAGGTGTGGGGACAGAGTGATGGATGAGGCACAGCCCCTACTTATAGTCTCCTCGGGGCTGGAAATGTATACTTTGGAAAAGAAACTTGAAAATCAGCTACAAAATGTTTTCTTAACTGTACTGCCACAGGAAATTATTCCTCTTTCGGAATTCGGGGCTCTCCTGGCACACACCATTCTAAGGAGAAAGGTATTTGCTGTGTCTGTCCCATGCTAGGAGTGGGGACACACCAGTTACTCATCCTCTGGCCAAGGAAGGTTTCCGCCTTCTCCTAGGGAGAGCCCCGGTGTGGTAGGGACCCAGGGCAGAGGTAGCCACCAGCCACTGAAAGTTGGTCTGTTGGCCACAAATGGCAAACATCCCCTAAAGTCTTTGGTAAAAATGGAGTTCTAGGTACCTACAGGCTGGCAGGATCAATGAGCTAAGGTTCATTCACAGTGGCTTCCTGGAGGTTGAGTTTTTAAGGCCAGCTTGAGGCAGGTGGTGGACATGAATTGGCAGCACTTAGAAATAACAGGGATCCATAGCAATCTTGAGAAAGAACAAAGTTGGAGGTATCATGCTACCTGATAGCAAACTATACTACAAGGCTATAGTAATCAAAACAGCATGGTACTGGCATAAAAACAGACACATAGATCAATGGAACAGGATAGAGAGCCCAGAAATAAGCCCTCACCTCTGTGGTCAATCTATGGCAAAGAAGACCGTGTGTTCAATAAATGACGCTGGGAAAAATGGACAGCTACCTGCAAAAAAAACTGAAACAAGACCTTCTTACACCACATACAAGAATAAACTCTAAATGGATGAAAGACTTAAATGTAACACTCTAAACCATAAAACTCCTAGAAGAAAACATGGGCAATAAACTGACGTCTCTTGCAGCAATGTTTTTTTCTGAGATCTCTCCTCAGGCAAGGGAAACAAAAGAGAAACAAGTGGGGCAACATCAAACTATAAAGTTTTTTCACAGGAAGAAACGATCAGCAAAACAAAAGGACAGCTTGCTGATTGAGATATTTACCAACGACACATCTGAAAAGGGTTCAAATCCAAAATTTGCAAAGAACTCATACCACTTAACACCAAAAAAAGGCAATTAACAATGGGCAGAGAACCTGAGTAGATGCTTCTCCAAAGAGGACATACAAATGGCCAGTAGACATGAAAAGGTGCTCGGCATCAGTAATCATCAGAGAGTTGCAAATCAAAGCCACAACGAGCTGTCACCTCACACCTGTCAGAATGGCTACCCTCAACAAACAAGTGCTGGAAAGGATGTGGAGCAAAGGAACCCTCTTGCATTGTTAATGGGAATAGAAATTGGCACAGCCACTGTGGAAAACAGTATGAAGTTATCTCAAAAAATTAAAAAATAGAACTACTTATGACCCAGGATTCCACTTCTGGGTATTTATCTGAAGAAATGTAGAACACTAATTTGGAAAGACATATGCACCTCTACGTTCATTGCAGCATTATTTACAATAGCCAAGATTTGGAAGCAGCCTGAGTGTCCATCAGTAGATGACTGGATAAAAAAAGTTGTGGCACATTTACACAATGGAATACTACTCAGCCATAAAAAAGAGAAGGAAATCTTACCATTTGCCAACAACATGGATGAACCTAGAGGATAATATGATGAGTGAAATAAGCCAGTCAGAGAAAGGCAAATACCATATGATTTCTCTTACATGTGGAATCTAAAGAACAAAATTAACAACAAAATAGAAATAGACTCATAAGTACAGAGAACAGACTGATGGTTGCCAGAGGGAAGGGGTTGGGGGGACTGAGTAGAAAAGGTGAAGGAATTGAGAAGTACAAATTGGTGGTCACAAAATAGTCACAGGGATATAAAGTCCACCATAGGGTTTATAGTCAATAATCCTATCTAATAAAGAGGGAATATGCTAATTGACCCTCCCACCATCGCAAAGATGGTGGCACCCACAGCCACAAGATGGCAGTGCCCAGTCCCCTCAGCCCCACTGAGACAGCAGGCGCCTGGAGTCCCCCAGTCCCCTCAGCCCCACTGGGGCGGCAGGCGCCTCTGGAGTCCCCCAGTCCCCTCTGGCCGAGGAAGGTCCCAGCTGCCCAGGGCCGACCTGAGGTGCAGGCAAGCCTTGGATGGCAGCTGCCCAGCTGCCCAGGGCTGGCTGAGGCTTGCGCTGCCGGCAGTGGCAGCAGCAGAGGTGTGATGGGGCGTTGCCTTCACCTGATCACCGGGTCGCCTCCTGCCCCTGAGGGCTCCCAGACTGTGAGAGGGGGCAGGCTCGTCTGAGGGACACCCCCTCCAGGGCTTGAGTTTTCATGCACTGGGCCTCTAGTATTGTCATAAGTATGTACGGTGCAAGGTGAGTCCTGCACTCACTGGGGGGACCACTCTGTAAATTATATAAATGTGTAACCACTGGGTTGTACTCCTGAAACTAATGTAAAGTAATATTGAAGGTCAATTTTAATTGACAAAAAAAAAAAGTTTTTAAATAGCAGGGAAGGGGAAAATGGTCCCCCGAGTTGAGGAGAGAGGTTAGGCATTAGGTCAGGCCGTGATGAGCAGTGTGGCCAGGCATGCATTTTGTGGTTGATTTTCATGTTTCAGACACGTCGCATTCCCCAGTTTTAAAGAATGCTTTTAATAGAGCACAGACTTCCGTCCGTCCATGGTGATGAGACAGGTTTAGGAAAGCAGCTCAGGCATCTGGTGCCAACAAGCTTACAGGGATCCAAGCGTGAGGATGAAATTGTCATTTGACGTGCGGATTTGGCAAAGGTTCAGCACGCCTTGGGGATGGCTATGCGGGCCCACGCTGTGTGACAGGTGCTTCTGGGACTAATTCTTTGCTCTTGGTGCTAAAGGCCGTCACTGGTTAAGTCCATCACTGGCTAATATTGCACAGTCTCTCCCCCTCTCCCCCCCCCCGCCCCATTCATCAACTCCTCTTGGGTTCAGCCAATAGGCAGTTTGACCACTTAAGAGTCACAGGAGCTGGGTGGGATTATAGGACAACTGATCATTAGGAGATGAAAAGGGGTGTCCCCCATGGTCCCACCAAGTGGCAGGCTGTAATGAGAACCAGGCCCCTGACCCACTCTAGTATGTCCTATTTCTTCCCACTTGGCTCATCGGAGCTGGGCCCTATTCCTGACATTGAGCGGGTTTGATTCCTGGTAAAGGGCACGTATCAGGGTTGCAGGTTAAACCCCTGCCCCAGTTGGGGTGGGAGGGGGAGACAACCAATCTCTCTCTCTCTCTCTCTCTCTCTCTCTCTCTCTCTCTCTCTCTCTGCCCTCCCTTCCACTCTCTCTAAAAATCAATGGAAAAATATCCTCAGGTGAGGATTAACAACAACAAAAAAGATGCCACTCCACAATCAGGCATTGATCATGTGCCCACCTGCCGCCTGGGAAAAGATGGACACAGCATAGCCCTGCCCCCAGGATGTCACTGTCCAGGGCGGGAGGCAGAGCAGGGAGGTGGGTGGGACCAGAGAGGAACTTGGGGAGCAGAGGGGGAGGTTCACCAGGTGAAGGTGGGCCCAGGCCGGGGAGACCAGAGACGAGGGCAGCCGTGGGCTGGGGAGCAGGGTGCCCTGCAGGAGTGGCCAGAGGACTGCCAGCAACGGATGGCTGTCCCGGAGGGGGTAAGTTTGTCAGGGGCTGGATGTCCAGCTGCCAGGATGTCAGAGGGCATTCCTTGCTGGCTAAGGCGGGACCAGCTGCCCAACATGCCATCCAATCTGAAAAGGCTGCTTCTATGAATGAAAGATAATGTGACATAGGGAGGACTGGGCCATTCTTACAGAACAGGCCCCGTAGTGGAGTGATGGACACTGAGTTCTGCCCCCACCACTACAAACAGCGGTCACCCCGCCCAGAAGGGCCCCCACCCCCACCCCCCAGGACAGAAACCGCACGCCTGGCATCACCTGGCCAGGACCTCTCGGCTGTGAACCCTGAAGCCGCTGTCAGCTCCGGCGCGGCCACCAGGGGGCGCTCGCCAGCAGTGCTGGGTAGAGGCTGCGTGTGGATTTCATTTGTTTTCAAAGCCACTTGGCTCCGGTTGTGACCATGCGCAGAAGTGAGCAGGATGGAGGTCATCTCCGCTGTGTAAATCAGGGCCCCGTGTCTGAGACGTGGAGTGACTCACCTGCTCATGAGGGAGGGCTCCCTCCCTGAGGAAGGAACTGGGCGCTTGGAAGAAAACAAATGACAGGTTCCAAGTGGCACGGGTCAGGGCCAGGAGAGCCCCAGACATCCCGCCTGGCAGGGGGGTCGAGGGGTGGGAGTAAACCCCGTGCTGGCCCCCAGGGTCCCCTGGGGATCTCGCTGGTCTGTGAAGTCAGACCCCGCACGCTGGCCCCTGCCGTGGCCCACCCGTGGGAATCCCGGGGAGGCTGTTCTGTGGAATTCAATCTGCCAGGGCCTCGCCCTCCTGGCCCGACTCACACCCCATCTGCACCCTACCCCCTCACTCCAGTCTCCAAACTGGCTTCACCTGTGGGCACCCAGCACCTTCTGCCTTGATTGCTTTGTCTCAGCGACGTGTGCCAGGCAGGACGCACAGGTGACAGCCCACACGCACTGCCCGCACTTGCTCAGTGCCAGACTCTTAGGTCAGGAGGAGCCTAGAGATGGTACAACACAGCCCCTCCAACCCCATGTCCTGGACGCTGACTCACAGCCCGGGGAAGGCCCTTCACCCTCCGCCTGCAACCTCCACCCCCCGCCTGCAACCTCCCCCCCCCCCCCCCGCCTGCAACCTCCACCCTCTACCCTCCGCCTGCATCCTCCACCCCCCGCCTGCAACCTCCACCCCCCCGCCTGCAACCTCCACCCCCCCGCCTGCAACCTCCACCCCCCGCCTGCATCCTCCACCCCCCCACCCCCCCGCCTGCAACCTCCACCCTCCACCCTCCACCCCCCCGCCTGCATCCTCCACCCCCGCCTGCAACCTCCACCCCCCGCCTGCAACCTCCACCCCCCGCCTGCAACCTCCCCCCCCCCGCCTGCAACCTCCACCCCCCGCCTGCAACCTAGTCGCAAGTAGCCAGGGGAGCTTTGCAACATGCACACCAGGTCGCCTTCCCTCGATGGAACCCTCCAAGGCTTCCTTTTTGTTGCCAGAAACCCAAACTCCCCTGACCTGTAAGCCCCCTCCCGGGCTGGTGCCGGCCCACCAGCCTCCATGCCCTGCCCGCCCACCCTGGCCTCTCCCCCAGCTCCAAGCTGGGGCCCTCACTTCCTTCTCTCTCCCGCCAGCATGTTGTCTGCTGGGTCCCCCCAGTCTTCTTGGGCCTGCACCCCCTCCTGTGGGTCTGTGATGACGAGTGGCCTGCCTCACCCCCTGCAGGCGCTCAGGTGTTTGTTGAGTGGACAAGCTCCTTCTGACCTAGGAGCCTGGTGCTGAGAGGGTGTGGGCAGTGTGTGTGGGCTGCCACCTGTGCGTTCTGCCTGGCGCACTTGAAGCTGAGACGGAGCAATCAAGGCAGAAGGAGCTAGGCGCCCACAGGTGAAGTATCAGCCAGTCAGGGCCAGCGGAGGAGTTCCACAAACCAGCACCGCCTCCCCTGCCTCCCCATTCACCGGTGTACCTTGACTTTGACTTTAAGTGGTTGCAAGTGGTTCGGGACACAGCAGACTGCGTGTCCCACAAGCTAACTCGGGGCCTAGGGTAATTCTAATCAGCAGTCAGGCTGGGGTCCCACGTGAGACTCACAGGAACCCGTCCACTGGGAAGCAAACGGTTGCCGAAGCCCAGCTTTACCGGATACACCACGGCTCCGACTTCCTTCCACAGGATGAGGAAGGCGGCTGCGGGCTCCCAGTGCAGTGCGACCTTGCCGCCCCCGGGAACGCCACCTTGACAACGGGACCTCCCGAAGCTGAGGGTGACCCCTGCGTCCCCCAGATCTCTCCCAGACTCCCCTCTCCCCCCACCCTGCCTCTCATCTCCGCTCACAGAAGCTCTCAAAGGTGGCGGACAAAGAGCGAGGTGAAGTCCCCCCTTGGAACGCCGAGTCCGAGAGGAACAGCAAACCCGGCCCGTGACCCTGTGCGGTCAGCCCCAGGGACGGGGTGTCTGGGGGGCTCACGCTCGTGCGGCCCTGAGTGCTGAGGGGATCGCGTGGGGGCCCCTCCCCAGCAGCACACACTCACACTCGACACCGGGCCTGGGACGTGTGTTTATTAAAGATGCAAGCAAGCACAGAAGTCTCATGTCCATTCAGCACTGAAATAGAAAAATAGAAAAGAAACTTCACAGAAAGCAGCCTCCCTCACGGGCACGCAGACAAGGGGCCGCTGAGCCCACGTGCACCGCCACGGCCGCCAGCCGGTCCCAGCCGCTCGCCTTCTCCGTGAGACCTTTCAGACGGCAGGGGCCCTGCCAGCTCTCAGGGCACTTCCAGCCACCGGCCACCCCAGGCTCCCCGCTCCTCCAGCCAGAGGTGGGCCGGATGATGGAGGTGGAGGGGGGGAGAGACGGGGGAGAAACGGGGATAAAGACACCACCTCTCCTCCCCCAGGGACATTGAGGTGCAGGGACAGGGACAGGGCGAGACTGCCAACTGGGGCTGCGAGCAGGCGGTAACCCTGCCACACGGCACCCCAGGGCTTTAGGGAACGAAATCTCCGGGTAGACTGTCCCCCATCACTGGCCTTGGGGCAGGTTTCCTCCGTGTCCCACTGGCTCCGCCCAGCGAGTCTCTGGCCGAGGGGCATCCCCTCTGAGAACGCCCGGTGAGCAGTTCCTGCCTCGTTTCCAGGTGACAGAACTGCACGCCATCGGGACGTTTCCCCTCGGCCCCCCCTCATGGAGCCCTCCCCTTCCTCAGACCCGGTGAGAACTGAGCGGCTGCGCGCAGGAGAAAACTACAAAAATAAACTGCCACCTGACCTCTGCCTGCCGCTCGGGCGGCCCGCTCCCGAGGCCCTCGGCAATGACCTTTGTTCAATGACCTTTGTTCGGTTGATGCCGACGTGTTGGGGTTTCGGGTTTCGGGTGGAAAGCTCTAAAACAGCAGGAGTGCCGGGCTGTGAAAGGCGGGCGTCGGGCCGCATATGCTACAGGCTTAGTATTCACGGTGCCGGCCGTCGGAACGGAACGGCGATCCTGACAATGTTTGTATCGGACACGGACAGACTTCAGATCCGAAGGCGGGACAGCTGCTCGGGGCGGCAGCCCCCTCCCACCTCCTGTGGGCCCCCCTCCCTGCGTGGCCACACGGTGGCGGGGGCTTGTCCAGCGAGTAACGAATGCGTATACGGGACCGTAGCTAGTGGCGTCTGGGGACCGCGAGCATGCAGGGTTGTTGCTGTGGCTGCGCTTATAAATAAAAGTCAAACGTGAGGTCGCACTTCCCCATCTTCTGCTTGTACACCAGGTCGAACTTCTCGTTCATGGACACGGTGAAGATGTCCTTCCACAGCCCCACGCGCCCTGGAAGCAAACGAGAGAGCGTGCTGCACGTGTGCGCTGTCGGCCAGCTACCCACGCAGAGGAAGCCTGCACCCTCGAACCTGCCTGGGGGCCGGGCCCTCTGAACCAGGCAGGAACTACAGACCCCCCAAACCTGCCCGGGGCCGGCCAGGCCCTCTGAACCAGACAGGCTGGACCCCTGGTGTCCTTCCCCCACGGGGTGGCCCAGCACCACGAATGCACGGAGCTGAGGCTGCAGGCTGTCCCGGCCACTGTGGCAGGGGGTTGCTGGGGGGACGACCCTGCACCCAGGCTCCAAGTGCGATTCTCAGCGCAGGGAGTGTGGCCAGGTCTGTAGACCGTGGGGAAGTGGGGTCTCCGGATGTCCCCACTCATGGCTCAACAGCCCCACCAAGGGGCCCCTGCTTCTGCGGAAGGCGAGAAGGGAACACCACCCAAAGGCAGTCCCTTAGGCGAGCAGGCGGCCTCCAGGTCAAGGAGGGAGATTTTGAGAAGCCTGCGTGTGCAGCCGGGGAGGAACGGCAGCCATGGTGCCCGCCAGCCCTCCTGCCTGGATGCAGAGCGTGTGCGGCAGCAAGACTCCCAACTCAACACCAAGCAAGTCAGGGCCGCCCCTGGCCGCCGCGGGCTGCAGCACAGGCAGGCGGTCAAAAACTGTGACCCTGGCCGCCAGGCAGGAGCACGGAGCCCCAGACTGACGAGCAGGCTTGGGAGACAGAACCCACCCACTTTCCTGTTAACTACAAAAGCTGCAGTTGGTAGGACAAATATTAATGGTGCCCTGGCTGGTGTGGCTAAGTGGTTAGAGTGTCGGCACAGGCACTAAAAGGGTCTCAGGTTGGATTCCTGGTCAAGGGCACATACCTGGGTTGTAGGTTTGACACCCAGCCCCGGTCTGGGCGCCGGCGGGAGGCAACCAATCGATGTGTCTCTCTCACATAGATGTTTCTATCTCTCTCTCTCCCCGTCCCTCCCTCCCTTCCACTCTTCCTAAAAAAAAATCAATGGAAAAATACCCTTGGGTATTTTTTAATCCTCCCTTGGGTGAGGATTAACAAATGAAAGTCAAATGTTAACGGTGACCGGTGACTGGGAAGATGCCAGGAGTGGGGTGCAGACCTCCCAGCTCGGGAGTATGACCCGCCAGCTGTCGCTATGCGTTTCAGGAACGGCCTTGGGGACTAAAATGTTTGCTCAGAACCCTTTCAGCATCTCCGAGATCAGAGCTCAGAGGGTCGGAGCAAACACCCCTCCTTAGCCCCACGGCAGGACCTCAGGTTCCAAACCACCCGGGCCAAGCAGAGCTAACACACCCAATAGGACAAGGGTTTCTCTTTGGTCATGAAAATCACGTCAGTGTGGGGAGGAAAAAACAAGAGAAACTGTCCCTGCTCCTGTTAATGGCACCCCAGGGAGAAAATGGGGAGCCTGTACGCCAAGCGTGCTATAAATAACTTCCCCATGGTTGTTTTTCTCAGCCGAGGCAGCTGAGAGCGCGTCAGAGGAGTCACCCACCTGGTTTTGGGTTTGGAATCAAGACAGTGAACTTATGCTGGGATATGAATCAAAGCTAAGCAATGCAGCTGGCTACTCAAGGCCCTGCATTCTCACCAGCGCAAGGAGGTCTTCCGAGCACAGAGGCAATGTGCTAAAAGAAAACAAAACCAAAGAACTGAAATAAAGCAAAACCAAGGCAGACACGACAAAGCAAATCCATGGAAGGAGGCCCTGGGACACACACACACGAACCACAGGGGGACGTAGGGACGGTCACACCACAGGTCACAAAACAGCAAACGCAAAACTGAAAAGGAGCAAAAAAAAAAAAAAAAGGTAAATCATAAACACTTGTGAGGATGCAGCCAGGAAACAAACAGGAGGCACTGTGGTTGGTTTCTTCCTGGAAGAGCGGGCAGCTCTGCCTCTACAGGAAGGCACTGTGCCCCTGACCTTCAGAGCAGCCCGCTGCAGAGCAAGAACAAGGCTGTCCGAGCTCAGAGCCTGACCTAAGGCCCGCCCCAGGGCCGGGCAGCTGTGATGGAGCCCGCCCTTCCGCCACCACCCGGGCGTCTCCCTTGGATCTGATGGCACCTCTTCCCCTTCCCTCAAGCACACTCGTCTCCTGAGAAAGCTCCAGATTCACAGCCCCGGGAACCAGCGTCAGGTCTATACCCCCAGGCTGTGCCCCTCCCCCTGCTCTCCCACGGCCACAGCAACCCCTTGGGGCCCACAGGGCTCTCCTGCCCCAGCTCTCCAGTCAAACCGCAAGCAGCCTCTGAGGACACGGAGAGCAGCCGGGGGCCCGGAGAGGGCTCCTGCCTGGAGCATCTCCTCCTCCTCAAACTGCTTCATGCCCAGGGCAGCTCCCGGAGCGGCCAGCCCGAGGCCTGCACTCTCTGCTCTCACCCCCCGCCCGGCAGGGCTTGCCCTTGGCTGTGCCACCAGCACTCACGGTGCGGGCAGGAACCGGCGCTTCCTCACATGGGAACTCACGCCCTCCCACCGCCCACAGAGGCTAGGAGTCCATCCGCATGCTGCGGGCTCTGAGATTTCACCGCCCGGCCCATCCCGGCTCTGCTCAGCGGGGCCATCTGGGGAGACACCTGCTTGAGAACATCTTGCCCACAGAGCCTGGCACATGCCTGGGGGCCTCCTGTGAACCAAGGCACCGTTTGCTCCGTCACAACGCAAACGGCCTCCAGGTAACCTCACCCCACGCACAGCAGAGGGCTCTGGAGAGGGAAGACCCGGGCAGCGGGACACTGAAGTGGGGCGGGGGCGGGGCAGTGGGCCCGGGCAGAGGCAGGGGCGGCAGGGGCGCGTACCCCGGCCCACGGGCAGGGCCTCGGCGTTGCAGCACTGGTCCACCAGCTGGTGGCAGTGCTCGATCAGCGACTCCAGCTGGGCCTTGTCACAGGACACCCCCAGGAATCTGGCCAGCTGCTCCACCATCGTCACCAGGTCCTGGAAGAGAAGAGCAGAGAGAGGGTGCCGTTACTGGCCTCTGGCTGGACCCCGCGAGGGGCTGCGCTTGGTCCTGAGCCCAGGCTGAGATGGGCGTCAACTGGAAATAAGACTCCTGGTTAGGAAGTGGCCCGAGGGCCGCTCTCAAGCGGCAGCTCTGGGATTCAAACCCAGGTCCTCGGGAATTTGAAGCAGACAGGAGCTTGATGTGGCTGTGGCCATTGTAAAACAGCAGCGAGAAGTAAAAACCCACCGGCTCATTCTCTTCTTCCCCATCCTTCCCCCCACCAGCGGGAGTCGAGGCCAGCACCTCGGAGGCAAGGAGGCCCTGGGGCCCCGGCTGCCTGCCCTCAGCAGGAAGGAGCTGGCTGGGTCTGAAGCCAGATCCACGCGCAGCTGGCCCAGCGCCTGCTCCTGACTGTGGAGCGTGACTGACCCAGCTATGGGTCCCGGCGCTGCGTGCACACCTGCTCCCCACGCAGCCCTCCCGCGGCTCCCACGCTGCCACTTGCTCCCAGGGATACAGCCGGTCCTTGAATAACAACATCCCTGCGCTCCGTCTTGTTCCACTACAGCTCTGATGAGACGCAGGAACTTAGCTCCTAAGAATACCCATCAGCCTATGGTAATTATAATGGGTTTCATTGTAAGTTGTGCTTAGCCACAGAGCCTATCCACAATGTTAGTGGGGACTTCTTGTAAACGGGGCTTCCAGTGGGCAAAGGGGGACAAGTGTAGGCACACCTGAGGCCTGGGGGGGCTCTCGGACGCTCCAGTTAGTCCCACCACGGTGGACAGAGCCCACACCACCCCATGCTCTCCCGCTGGCTCCCAGGCGCCCGCACGCTCACCCGGTGCATGTCTTCATACTTGAGGAAGAGCACGTTGGAGTCCGTGCGGTGCTCCCAGAACTCCTGCACGTGCTCGAACCAGGAGCCGTAGCCGACTGCGGAGACAAGGACAGGTGAGTCGCTCCTCACCGGGGAGGCGTGCGCACGGGTGGCTTTGCGCCCTGCCTTCCCAATGGCTGTGATTCAGGATGGAAAAGCAAGCTCTTGGCTGGAGGGGAGGGAGTCCCAGGGATTGGCGGGGGGGGGGGGGGAGGGGGGGCGGGGAGAGCCCCACAGACAAGGTCTTCTGAAGTCCCATGTCACCTGCTCTCTGCACAGGTCTCTCCAGGAAACAGCCCTCAGCCCCGCCCCCCACCTCTGGATGCCCTAAAGACCCAACATTGGGGGAAGGCCTCTGCTCGCCTGGGCATGGATGGTCCCTGGCACGTGGGTTTGTGTTTAACAAATGGCCACCGGGAAGAGAACGATGCCCAGGAAAACGGCACCGGGCCAGTCGGTTTGCTGGTGGGGGGTGGGCTGCAGAAGACAGGGCCCTGCCAGGAGTGACAACTGTTACCCCTCTGGTCCACCTGCGGCGCCTGTCAGCCATCCCGCCAGCAGGTGGCAGCACAGCAGCAGGGATCAGGGTCAGGAGTCACTGACCCAAGGGGTGGGCCTTAAGGAGCAGATCACAGAAGGAAGGCCCACCCCAGCCCGCCGGGCATGAGGAATGAGGAAGGGGCTCTACACGGGGAGGGCAGAAGTGAATGGAAAGAAAAGAACAAGGATTCGGCCAAAGGTCTTGTTTGAGGCCCACGGCCCAGGCAAATGCTGGCCCCTCTGCTGGTCCCCTCACCGCAGGGGTTCTAGCTGCTGGGCCCTGGAGCCACGCCAGCTGCCATCCCCGCGCCCTCACACCACAGGAAACAGGACGGGCCTCAGACACGCCCAAACACCTGCTGCTTGGGCACGAGGGAGAGGCCAGAGAGGGGAGCGCAGCCACCTCACTGCAGGCTAACGACCGCCGGCCCGACGGAGAGCCCGAGTCGGCCCTGGGTGAACAGGGAGCCAGAGCAAATCCCTCTCGCCCAGGAGGAAACTCACAAAACAGACCGCCACTGGGGTGCCGAGCTGGACAGGAGGGCACCCGGGTCTCTGAGCACGGAGGGCGGGGCCGCTGCACCTGAGCCCTGGCTGCAGCTGCAGAGGGGCGTGAGCCTCATGGGGGGACCATCCTGGGAAGGGGGGACCATCCTGGGAAGGGGCTCCCGGCAGCTCCCGCTTCTCTCCAGGTCCCGCTGCCCTGAGAAGTCACGTGCCTGTCCCAGAGAACTGTTGGGATTAACAGCTCACCGGCCCCTCCAACAGGGAGC
Organism: Plecotus auritus; assembly: GCF_963455305.1. Taxonomy (NCBI): domain Eukaryota; kingdom Metazoa; phylum Chordata; class Mammalia; order Chiroptera; family Vespertilionidae; genus Plecotus; species Plecotus auritus. Next base: position 224,646,970 of record NC_137772.1, read on the forward strand.
TGCCCTCACACCCTCCTGACGCCTGGGCACATGGCCCCGGGCACGCCCCAGAGTGCATGGGTTACAGCCCCCAAGCCCGTGCTGTCAGTGGGTCCTCTGGCCTTGCTCTCTCATTTCTTATTCAAATTTTCAGGACCTTGGACAGAGGAGAGCCAGGCGGGGCCTTCTAGCCCAGAGGCGGGCACTGTCTGGGAAGAGAGTAAAGGGAATGGCCTGCGGGACCAGGGAGTGCCCATGGCCTTGGACTTCAGTGCCGGACAGTGCTGGGACCTTCAGGCACGGGCAGGCCTGCCTTGGGATAACTTTCAAATGCTCTGCCCTACACCACTGGCGAGTGGAACTTGCTGAGTATCCACGATGCACTGGACCCTAATCTCAGCACTCTCTCCAGCAGCAGCTACTGGAGCTGGGAAATACCACAGGAACTGCATTTTCAGACCTGGGTGTGAAACAGTCTCCGTGCGGGTGTAAAGTACGGATATGACCCATTTCACAACTCTCTGGGTGCAAACTCTAAACTGCCCACTTGCGGTCCAGGGAGGGCCCCTGGAGAAGCCCTGGCTGGCAATGGGTGTCCCCTCGGGTGAAGGACGGACTGCAGTGAGGACCTGCTGACCCACTGTCCAGGGGCAGCTTCCTCCTGGTCCCGGCAGGTGTGACCGCCCACTCCTGCACGGAGCACTGCCTTCCCCGCCCCTCCCTGGCCACACTGGCAGGGGCTGCGCCTGCCTGCTCCCCATCCCGCTGCGTTCCCGGGGGTTCGCACACAAAGTCACGGCCTGCACTGGGCCTCTGTCACAGTAACGGAGACGGCTGGGCCTCCATTTTCACTTCTGAATCCAGGCAGGCAGGGAGATGCTTTTAACTGGGGAGCTTCTCAGAACCCAACACCGTGGCGAGAGAAGGGCTTCTGAGGGGGAAGCCCGCTCTGCTGCCCATGAGCTATGGCCTTGGACAAGCGTCCTGCTGCCCTACAGCCCAGCTTGCTCCCCCATCAGCGGGAAAGCAGGCCCGACGTGCGCAGCGATGGCCAGACCTGGGGGATGCGGGCGGAGCACCAGCACACGCCAGTGTAGCATGAACAGTGAGCGTCCTGTGGTGATGTCCCAGGGCTGACCACTTACGCTTGTCGTTCATGAACCGCCGGCAGAACTCCTGGAAGGTGCCCCGGTAGCTCATGGTGCGCAGGGAGCGGTGGAACTGGTAGTAGGACACCACCAGGTCCTTGGGGTTCCGAGCCATGTATATGACCTGGGGGGAGGAGGGGGCGGTCAGACACCACTCCTCCCGCCAGCAGATTCACGGGCCACACCCTCACCTGTGCACACTGACCCGCTCCAGCATCGAGGCCGGCCCCCACCCGTGTACCCCATGGCCAAACGCTTCCCACGGCCTTTCAGCAGGGGTGCAATCTCGCCCACACAGCATCACCTGCTAGGACAGGTCCTTGAGCGGAGCGATTGGTTATGTCTGTCTCCAGCTCTCCTTAGAATCAGCGGGAGGAAGACAGGAAAACTATGGTCCTGACCCAGGTGATGGGAACTATGGGCTCGTAAACATCACGCAGTTGAGAAAGCAAGAAAAATCGGCCTCCTACAAGCAGAGGCTGGACCAGGTCAACTATGAGGAGAAACCCAGTTAAAAATGTGAACAAAATGCTAGAGACACTGGCTTTGCCAGGGTGGACGCTGGCACGAGGGTCTCACTCCCCCGGGCCCTCGGGGAGCCATGAGGGCACAGGCCAGCCGGGAGGGGCAGGGCATTACCTTGGAGTCGCCGTTGTGGAGATCGGAGGGCAGGAAGCGGTAGGGGAGGTGGCTTTTGATGAGGCGGGGTGACGTCAGTTCCTGCAGGGGTCAGGGGAGAGGGGGTCAGGGGAGAGGCCATCAGGGGAGAGGGGGTCAGGGGAGAGGGGGTCCGGGGAGAGGCGGTCAGGGGAGAGGGGGTCCAGGGAGAGGTGGTCAGGGGAGAGGGGGTCAGGGGAGAGGGGGTCCGGGGAGAGGCGGTCAGGGGAGAGGGGGTCAGGGGAAAGGCGGTCAGGGGAGAGGGGGTCCAGGGAGAGGTGGTCAGGGGAGAGGGGGTCCAGGGAGAGGCGGTCAGGGGAGAGGGGGTCCGGGGAGAGGCGGTCAGGGGAGAGGGGGTCCGGAGAGAGGCGGTCAGGGGAGAGGGGGTCCGGGGAGAGGCGGTCAGGGAAGAGGGGGTCTGGGGAGAAGCAGTCAGTCACATGGGCCTCAGGGCCTTTCCAATGAGGGTGGGTGGAGAGGGTCTCGGATGGTCATGACCAGCGCTCCGCCTGACAAACTTCCCGCCCGAGACAGGACCACCCTCCGGGCTGAACCTCGGGCCAGATGTGAGCAAGATGCGGCCTGTCCTCGGGCACCACAGCCTGAGTCAGCCTGTCAGTCACCAGGGTCTGCCCGGAGGACCAGGATGGGCCTTGAAGGGCAGCAGAGGAGGAGGCACGAGGCACAGAGGGGCTGCTGGGTCCTCAACCATCTCCGCAGCAGCCTTCCTGCGGCTCCGGGAATGTGCCAGGCCACGTGGCCAGGGTGCTGGGGTCTGCACCCCGCCCCTCTGCCCCGATTTGGCCATCCAGTCCCGCTGGCTCCCCATTGGGCACACTGGTAACCCCTTAACCGCCATCCCTCCTTGTTTTCTTTTCCGGTCCGTCTCCCTCACTAGCACGTCAGCTCTGTGAGCGCTGTACCCCAATGCCAAGGGCAGTGCCAGCCGGCCACGGGTGCCCAGCGCAGCTCTACGGACGGGCTCAGCGGATGAGTCAACACAGAATACTCAACTAGTGGGACAAGGGACAGCGGTCCACACTGGAAATGCGACCTGAACTAAGGTGGCAGAGGGAAGGGTGGAGAGAACATTCCAGAGGCAGCAGAGGGATGGATGGACAGGAAACTGGGATGTTTATTTCATTCCTGACACCAAAAATTTGATGCAAATGCATCCTATCCACCTCCCTGAACAAGGTAACCCACAGGGCAAGGGAGGTGCCGCAAGGCCCCCATCCCCACTTCCTCCTGCACCCCACTCCCGGCACCTGCCTCCTTTCTACCTTGAAGTCACCCACGTCACCCACCCATCAATTCCGGGGTCACCGTCACAGGTTCAGGCCTGTCTCCCCGGCTACCTGGGATGCCGGCAGCGCTGTGCCCTTCCTCCCCCACAGGCCCCGACCCCCCCTCTCCACCCCCCCCCGGAGGAGCTGTCACCTTGATGATGTCCAGGCCAGGCTGCGGGTACTCCAGGACCGGGAGCTGCTCGTCGATGTTCATCAGGCCGATCTCGTCTGGGTCTGCGCCCTGGCTCACCAGGTAGACCACCTCCTGCAGCAAGCTTGTGCCTGAGGGAGGGGCCCGGGGAGGCGCTCAGAGGCCAGGGCAGGGCCCTCTCAGCTCAGCACCTCGCCCAAGGAGGGGCTGAAGGGCCATGCGGTGGGGGCCCAGGAGCGCCTGAGGCTAGTGGAGAACTCTGGCCCGGGCCAGCACCTCGGCCTGCAACCCACCCTGCGGTGACTGGGGAGCTGCCTTCTGCGCCCCCTTCTCTCGGCGCTAACGCCTCGGACGTTGCTCAGGTTGGCAGAGGAATGAACAGGGCGCACCGTGCCTGCCACCCGCCCGGAGCCAAGCGCTGGAACAACGGACGGTGCTCAGTCCCGGCTTCCAGCTCAACTTTCCGTTCACGCAGCAGCCACGAGGGTCCAGCGGGAGGGCTCACCAACCAGCGTCTTACACTGAGGCGCTGTGTGCCCAGCACCCCGACAGCTAACACAGGCGCGCCCTGTGATCCGAGGATCTCCTAGGTTACCGGAGACGACGCCTGCAGACACGCACCAGGGCGATCCTGGCCGCGCCGCCCAGGACAGCCGAGCCTGGGAAACCACGGGGACGTGGGCAACGCCAGAATGAGAGTAAGTGTGACTGATGCTCCGTCAATGGCAACGAGACGCGTGGCCCTGAAGTACCGTGGCGCTCGGTGAGGCTGCGTGCCGCACACAGTGCTGGGCAAGAGCGCCGACCCTGCCCTGGCTGGTTTGGCTCAGTGGATAGAGCGTTGGCCTGTGGACTGAAGGGTCCCAGGTTCGATTCCGGTCAAGGGCATGTACCTTGGTTGCGGGCACATCCCATGTAGGGGGTGTGCAGGAGGCAGCTGATCGATGTTTCTCTCTCATCGATGTTTCTAACTCTCTATCCCTCTTCCTTCCTCTCTGTAAAAAATCAATAAAATATATTTAAAAAAAAAAAAAAAAAAAGGCGCCGACCCTCAGGCCACCTCCTGTCTGGTTCTGTGTGACTCCACCCACAGCAGGCTCAGCAACGGGTGAGACAAGCTACGGTGCTGACACGGACACCAGATGGCACTCCACCTACTGAGACCCTCCCAGGACCTGCTTCTCCTGAGAAAAGCAAGGCCTCCCACGGCCCCCAAGCCTGGCAGCCTCGTCCCACGGCCCCCACACCTCACCCACTGAGCTCCTATGGCCTCCCTGCTAGCCCGGAGCGTGCTGTGTGCATGGGCTGGTCCCCTGCCTGAAGCCCTTGCCTCCCTCCCTCAGGTCCTTCCGTGGGGAGGGCTCCCTGACCAGCCACATCACTGACACTCCCGCACTTCACCCTGTCCCCCGTCCCCTGCTGCGCCAACGGCCCAGGCGTGACTTGCACATCCTTTATTCTGAAGGCACAAGCAAACCCTGGGTGCTGAGCACAGAAAGAGGTATGTTGATCAAGGAAGACTTCCTGGAGGAGGCGGCTTTGGAGCAAAGGCCCTGAAGGGGAAAAGTGGTGCAGCAGCTCTTCAAGCCAGACAGAAAAACTTCTACCAACCCTGGGAGCTTCCCACCAACCTGAGGCGGGGCCATCACGCCCTCACAGATGAGGCTCCGGAGGCCTAAGTGGGCCCCAGGTCCCAGAGCCCTCGGCAGCTCAGGGCAGCTGCACTGGGCGTCTGCGCCCTCCGAAACGACTGTGGGCAGCGTTCCTGAAATGGCTCTCCCAGGGCCGTCCTCCGGGCCTATCTTTAGTGCTCCCACCCCCACCCCTGCAGCCCCCGCCGGCAGGACCCAAACAGAAGTTCTCTGCACATTAACATCGATTTCCGTCAATATCTACTCGTCAGCTCCAAGGCCCCATTAGCTCTCTGTGCCGGAAGGCCAGCCTCGGGGGAGCCAGAGGGCGGCCTGTCCCCAGGAGCCCCTCCAGGCCCACTTCCTGGCTGAGCCCCACTCGCTTCCCCCCTCCAGCCTTCAGGGACTCAACAGGAGGCACCAAGGAGGGCGGGGAAGGGGCGCACGAGACAGTGCAGGGAGCAGCCCCAGGCCGCGGGCAAGAAGGGACGAAATGGTCGCAGAAAAAGCCCGGCCAGAGGTGGTAAGGACAACGGCACTGACCGGTCACTGCGGGGTTCCTGCCACTCTCTCAGCACCGTCACGGACGGCACCGCCGGCTCTGCAGGCTCTCCGCCAGGCACCAGTCCTCCGGGCTCACCACTCCTCTCCATGCCACTACCCCCCACCCCCAAGTCCCAGCACCAGGCACCCCGGGAGGTTAGCTGGAGCCCACTCAGCCCCCCATCCACTCTCCTGGCTGCCGCGGCCACCAAACTCCCCCCGCCGGGCCCCAGTGGCTCTCGTGTCCTGCTCGGCCTCGACCCCTCTCCCCACCCGCTCCCACGTTCGATGCTGGGCTGGGGCTGCTATGCCCAAACTCAGCAGCCCAGGGCCGAAGCTGTCCACAGGCTGCCGCCCACCTGGCCCACTTGGCCCTGACCGTTGGGCCACCACCAGAAGTCTCATCGGGGGCCTGACCTGGCCCTGCGGGACCAGAGCTTCCGTTCCAGCCCCCAGCGCACCGTGCAGGGCCGAGGACCTGACGGGCGACCTCGCGGGCAGCTCGTGAGGGCAGGGAGCGCGTCTTAGCAGAGCCAGCCCTGGACTTCCCGTGTCTCCTGTGAGGCAGGGCCACCACCCCGTCCCACAGGCGCGGAGAGGGAAGGCGGGACCTGAACACGGGCCCAGTCACGCCTGTGTTCCTTCTGCAGAGCCTCGCCCTCCCGCCTGTGAGGGCCGGGTTAGGCACCGTCCTCTCAGGATCCGGCGGTCTGGCCACCGCCCACCCCTCTGCCCACTCGACAAGGGCTGGTCCTGGGAGCCCTGCCTGCCCTCCCAGACAGCGGAGGCGATGCCTGCCCTCCTTCACAGGCTGGCGGGGTCAAGGCCAAGGTGACCTGCTGGGGCCACAGGGCTCAACCACTCTGAGCTCCAGACACCTGACGACCGCTGGCGGGACCACGCCTGCAAGGACACACCACAGCCTCCAGCCAACCACGCAGCCTCCTCCCCACTCGGGACACGCGCCCTCATGGCAGCCACACCCGGTAACAGGTGACGCCTGGGGCCACACGCATGGGCCGGGCGGAGGGAGGGCTTATGAGCATCTCCTGTGCAAATCTGGAAACTAGTAATTTAGATTATTAGTCCAAGGTCACTGGAAGGGGAGAGCTACATCTGGAGTGGGACCCCAAGGATGCAAGTCCCCACTCCTGCACCGCCTACCAGCATGCGCGGGGAGCAGGAGGGTGTGAAGGGCAGAGAAGCCCTGTGTGAGGCACTGCGGGTCGTTTGCGGGCAGGTGGGGAGGGGGGCACAGGGCCACAGCTGTGCTGGGAGCCCCTCCACTCCTGCAGCCCCCCGACCAGGGGTACAAAAGCAGGTGGGGACAGAGTGCAGGCCAGCACTCCAAACACTCCCTGGGGGAGGTGAGCAGAGGAGGGAGCAGGGCAGCAGGAAGGCTGAGTCCCAGCAAGTCAGAGGGGAGGGGAGGGGAGGGAAGGGGAGGGGAGGGGAGGGGAGGGGAGGGGAGGGGAGGGGCACATCCCTGGGGAACAGAGAGCTGAGCGAACCCCTGTGTGGATGGCCGTGTGGAGGGGGTTTGTCACGGAGCAGGGAAGGGTTACTCAGAGCCACACAGAAAGCTGAGCCGGCAAGTGAAGGCAGCCCAGCAGCCCTGCTCTGAGGCACTGGGGGTGGGTGGGGGCTGGGGGGCAGCGGGGAAGGGGACTCGGCGAGGTCCGCATCTTCCCGAGTTGGAATGGGCACCGTGGAAACGTAGCTCACGCAATAATCAGCCACCTGAGCGCCTGCGGGAGCGAGGCCAGAGGAGAGCCAACAGGCTCTTGCTCTGGGGGTGGGGGTGGGGGAGGGGAGGGGAGGGACTGGGTGTTCTGTTCCAGGTCTTCAGTCCTCTGGCTTTTTAAACCAGGTGCGTGCGTGACTTTGGTTAATAAAATGAAGAGAAAAGAACTCTAATTCCAGGGTCTGGATCCTGGGGGCTGGGAGCGACGTTCCGTTGGTTCTGACCCGAGAGTGCTGGTCCCTCTCTCCCCAGAGGTGGGTGGAAATGGCGATGGGCTCCCTCCAGCCTGTGACCGCCAGGCCCGTTCCCGAGGAGTCCCCCCAGCACACCTGTGGGCCTCAGCGCGAGATCCAGGGTCAGAGTTCATTCCCGCCACATGCACGGGGGTGACTTCCCGGGGTCCGGGGTCCGCGGAAGCTCTTCTGCAGGAGGTCACCTCCAGTCCACGGACGTAAAAGCCTGTGGCGTGTTCCTCCCTGCGAGGCGGCCCTGTGGCCTCCCCAGTTTCAGGGTGAGAGCCGGACCCCCCTCCCCTCCCCTCTCCTCCCTTCCCCTCCCCTCCGGGCTCCACGACCGAACATCCTGGGACCTCCCGCAGGAGGAGGCGCCACATCTGTTCTCCAGGTGCCCCTCTTTGGGGGCAGGACCCGCCCTCCAGCATCTTCCTGAGCGTGAAGCTGAGACCCTCCTGACGACACGCATCCCTCTCTGCCTCGCCGTGCCGGGCAGTTGGGCTGGGTATAGAATTCCTGGCTGGGGAGCCTTTTCCCTCAGAACTCTGAGCGCGTTCCCGTCCGCCGGCGGCCAACACTGTGCTGAGACGCTAAGGTCCTGGTTCCCGGCCTGTGAGTGTGGCCCGTTTTTCTCTGGAAGCTTCCAGATCTCGCTATCTCCGATTTTAAATTTCACAGTACTCTCAGACGCTTCAGTGTGGTCTTTTAACCCCGGGGCTGTGCCAGACACGCGGGTTCTTTAACGCGTGTCCGTGAGTTCTGAAATCCTGTTTTCAATCATTTTCTCTCTTCCATGCTCGCTCTTCTTTCTGAAATGCCGAGATCTTTTCATTTTCTTAGTTTTGGCTCCTATTTGCTATCATTTTGTGAAAATTTTTGTTCTGCTTACTGAGATATTTCCTCCACTTGGCCATCCAAACCTCACAAGGCAGATTTTAAAATCCCAGCTTCCATGCTTTTAACGATGTTTAGTTGATGACAGAAACATCGATGTGACAGAGACACACTGACCAGCCACCTCCTGTACACGCTCCCACAGGGTTCAACCCGCAACCGAGGGGTCTGCCCTGCCTGGGAACTGAGCCGGCCGCCTTCCGGTGCACGGGCAACGCTTGCAGCGAACGAAGCCACACGGGCCGGGCCAGCCACGCGCCTTTCTCAGCAGCTGCTCTTCCGTGAGCGCGCAGCCGCCCTCCCTCTCCAGGGACACTTCACAGAGTAGGGGTTCGGGGGGTGTTTTTTGAGTTTTGGTTTTGTCTTGTTTTTTCATTTTTCTTCTGCTCTGTACAGTGTCGTTCATTCTTCCAAGCTCTCTTTCCTGACTTTCGTTTTGATCGTGCAGGTATCTGTCCTTGACGTTGGCGGCTTTAAGACCTGGTGACCTTGAGTCCGCCCACAGGTAGAGCCATGCCGGGTCAGCCGTCTGCGGAGGCCAGGCCTGCTGACACGGGCTGTGTGTCTGGGACAGCAGCCCAGCCCGGTGCTCTCACGGCTGAGATGGGAGGTGCCATGTGCACATATTCCTACTCTCTTCTTTTTTCCGGAGAAGACGCCCCCTCCCTTTGCCCTGTAGGACCACGAGCATCCCCGGAGCCAAGTAGGGGAGGGGCTGGCAGCCTCCCTCTCAAGGGTGTCGCTTTCCCGGAACCCCATGTCCGATATGGCACCGTGTCCCAGCCTGTCGCTGTGCTCGCTGTTCCCAAATCCACAGCCTCCGCATCAACTTCCCCAGAGAAACCTGTCTTCGCAACAGCCTCTCGTCTCTAATCCGCCCGTCACGCTGCCCCCTCTGCTGCCGGGTGCATCCCAGCCCCGAGCCCTGCAGCTGGAACTGGTCCCTGCGCCCCCGCCGCCCCCTCTGCTGGCACTTAGCTGCTCTGCCGCTCAGCCACCACGTCCGACCTTCCAGAACCTGCTGGCACGGCTGACCGTCGCCCCTCTCCTTCTCCACAGGGTTCGGAGCGCTCCACTCCGTGACTGGCGTGTAGAGAGGTTTCTAGAGGCAGCAGAGACGCACATGCGTTCAACCTGCCCCACCCAATCGTGAGCCCATGGCATGCCAGAGTGACAGGACACCCCGTCACCGCCAGGCCTGGCCCGCTCCCTCGGGGGCAGCAGCAGCTGAGCGTTAGAAGCTGCACCGCGGAGCTGGCCCAGGCCCGGGCCCCTGCAGCCCCGCACCGGGTGGGACGTGCTCTCCCAGACACTGAGGAGGCTCCGGGCCAGGAAGCAGCAAGGCGACCCACCTCTCGTTCAGCAGCTGTCCCGTCCTAGGAGGTCCCACACGTGCTATCAGACATCTCTCAAGATCGTCTCTGATTGTCTCTGAGAATAATCCCCACGCACGCTCGGGGACAGGGACCTCAGAGGACAGGCGTAGCGCGGGCTCACGGCTGAGAACGGTGGCGAGCCAAGGCGAGAAGCCCCAAACAGCACACATGTGGGTGCCCAGCTGTCACCCACCGACGGCCAAGTGCAGCGCGCCGTGTCCCAGCCTCTGTCCCAGGGACCCACGGGTTCTCACCAGCCCCCAGAAGCTACTTCCACTGCGTCTCACACGGAGAGGCGGGCTCAGCAGCGGGCTCAGCGGTACGCTGCCCAAGGCCACAGGTCTGCGGGCCGGGGACCCGGCACCCACCACTTGGACTCCAGAACTAGGGTGTTTTCACACACACACACACACACCACACTTATACACATACACACACTACACACACATACACATATACACGTACCACACGCATATACACATACCACACACACACCACACTTATACACATACACACACATACACATATACACACACCACACACATATACACATACCACACACACACACCACACTTATACACATACACTACACACACATACACACATACACCACATGCATATACACATACCACACACACACCACACTTATACACATACACACGCATATACACATACCACACACACACACCACTTATACACACACATACACACACCACACGCATATACACATACCACACACACACTACACACACATACACATATACACATACCACACACACACCACGCTTACACACATACACACACTACACACACATACACATACACACACCTCACGCATATACACATACCACACCCAGACTCACACACACACACCACACTTATACACATACACACACTACACACACATACACATATACACACACACCCCCATACACACACACACTTACACACTTATACACATACACCCCACACACACACACACCACTTATACACATACACACATACACCACACACATATACACATACCACACACACACCACATGCATATACACATACACACACATACACACACACACCACACTTATACACACACACACACCACACACACCACACACATATACACATACCACACACATATACACATACCACACACACACCACATGCATATACACATACACACACATACACATACACACACACACCACACTTATACACACACACCACACACACACACACGGCTCATCACAGTGGGTGGCAAAGCCAAGGCCAGGAGCGCTGAAGCGCTAGCCCTAACCCACCAGACTCGGGACGGAGCGCGGGTGGGGAGAAGCCCTTCTAGGGCTCGGACCAAAAGCTGGCGGTGGGCAGGAACACCAAGGAAAGACCCCTGGAAACAGCCCTGAGCAAGGCACAAGGTGAAGCCACGGGATTAAAACTGGGGGTCAAGCAAGTGATCAGAGCAACCCACACACAGCCCGACTCCCACATAAAGGCCTGGCCAGGGCGGACAGGCCCGCATCCAAGCACAAATGCCCCGGCCTCCAGCTCCGGGCCAGCACACCGTGTCCAGCAAACAAGCAGAGCGCACTGCTCACCTTAAAAGACAAGGGGAAGATAGCCCGCTGTCCGAGGACAAAACGGTCAACAGGGTCAGACTCCGTTTAAATCAGAGTGACGTTAAAGGGTTTCATGGAAAAGGTGAACAACGCGCGTGAACACACGGGCTATTTCAGCAGAGAGGTGGAAACTAGACGTCAGAATGCCAGAGGAAAAACAAAAACACCCTGACAGAAATGCGGAATGCTTCTGACGGGCTCACAGACCTGACCTCCGGGCCTGATCCAGTGGAAGAAAGAATCGGTTCACCTGAAGACTGCTCAGCAGAAACTGTAATGAGCATTAGAATCTCAAAAGAAGAGAAAGAACAGGACCGAAGAAATATTTGGAGAGAGAATGGCTGAGAGCTTTCCCAAAATAGTGAAAGGTATCAAACCACAGATCTAAGAAGTTCAGAACCGCCCCCGCCCCCCCCCCCCGCCCCCAGCCCCTGAATCAAATAAGTATCCCCACCCTGAAAAAAACACACCTAGACTTACATTAAGTGCCAAAAATCAAAGATAAAGAGAAAATCTTGAATGCGGCCGGAGGGGGGAAAAAGACCCATTCTACAGAGGACCAAAGAATGACAGCAACTTTTCATGACACCACGTGCTTACCGCACCGCTGACAGGAGGAGGGGCCCTCTCTGCGCGGAGCCTCACGCCATCAAGGCAGGAGGTGGTCTCTCCTCCCCCTGCAGAAACCACAGCTCACGGGGACGTCATCGGCCAAGGTTACCCAGGTGGCAAGCAGCAAAGCTACATTCAAACCCAGGACTTCCGGCTCCAAAGCCAGGCTCTTCATCTCTACGCACTGGCGCCTCCTGCAGACCCATCCGTGGTGGGAGGAGAGGGAAGCAAGGGAAGGAAGGGAACTGCCCCCCCCCCTGCCCCCGTAGAGGCCTCAGAGCAGTGGCAAAGCCTTGAGACCCCCCGTGGCCTTGACTCACAGTTACAAAGCCACGGAGAGAAGGCATGCTTCTCCCTCCTGCCTGGGGCCTGAGTCTGGCTGCCCTTGTGCCTTTCCAAAGATGAGATGGCACCTGAGAGATGGGGGGCTGGGGAGGGGGGGCTCTGAGCCTCTACAAAGGGGCAGGAGAGTTCCTCGTGAATAAACATGGCAGCGCACCTGGCACACAGAACTTGTAAGTGGTCGATCACCGTTCCGAAGGCGTCCCAGGTCCCATTCCGAGCTGTGGCCGGCCTGTGTTCAAGTGCCAGCCCGCCCGGCGGGGCTCAGTGCTTGAGCATCGACCTATGCACCAGGAGGTCACTGTCGATTCCCGGTCAGGGTGCGTGCCTGGGTTGCAGGATCCATCCCCAGGGGGGTGGGGGGGCGGGCCACCAATTGATGATTTCCCCTCCTCATTGATGTTTCTCTCTCCCTCTCCCTTCCTCTCTGAAATCAATAAGAATATATTTTTTAAAAGGATCAGGGAGTGGGAGCGGCCTCAGCGGCTGTGCAGTTCAGACTGTGGGCTTCTCGGCAGGGGTGACAGCTCACACCCACCCAAAGGCAACCACGGGCGAGAACCCAGGTCCTCACCCCAGACCAGCTCTCCTTGCTGTACCAGCTGCCACTGGAGACCCCTGCAGGCCCCTCTTCCTCTGAGAGAAAATCTTCAGGGCCGATTTTGGGGGGACCAACTCTTCAGTCCCCTTGATCGCTTCATGTAACGAACAGGGGCTGGGAGGGGAAGCCCTCAGAAGCACCACGTTAGAGCCAGCGCCGCCATCATTCCCGAGAAATGCTCCCTCTTCCCTGCCACCATCCCCCGGGGTGGATGAGAAGGGTGGCCTGCGACGAGGTTAAAGAAAGCAAAAAAGAGCCCTGACCGGTTTGGCTCAGTGGATAGAGCGTCGGCCTCCAGACTGAGGGGTCCCGGGTTCGATTCCGGTCAAGGGCATGTACCTTGGTTGCGGGCACATCCCCAGTGGGAGGTGTGCAGGAGGCAGCTGATCGATGTTTCTCTCCCGTCGATGTTTCTAACTCTCTATCCTTCTCCCTTCCTCTCTGTAAAAAATCAATAAAAAATTTTTTTTTTTTTTAAAAAAAGAAAGAAACAGAAGCCCTGGCTGGTGTAGCTCAGTGGGTTGAGCATCGTCCCAGGTACCAAAAGGTCGCCAGTTCCATTCCCAGTCAGGGCACGTGCCCGGGTTGCTGGCTTGATCCCTAGTAGGGGGTGTGCAGGAGGCAGCCGATCGATGCTCTCCCCCCCCTCCCTCCCCTCCCCCCCCCCCCCCCCCCGGCCTCCACAATACCCATGACTGCTCCTCCTTCACTCCCGGGATCCCAGTCCCCTCCACGCAGCCTCGGTCCAGGCACATGAGCTTGGGCAAGGCGCCCCGCCTCCTGGACCCTCCGTTTCCCCTCCGGGAAGCAGGATCCGGCTCCGTCCTGCCTCACAGAGCTCCGGGAGAAGGTGCTGGGACCACGGGCACGCAGGGCTTCGTGAGCCACAGAGCTCCGAGCACGGCAGCGGACTGACGCTGCATCGGCCGGGCTCACACCAGCTCTGGCAGGCAGTCCCCAGGGGCCCGACCTCAGGCACGAAGGTGAGACACAGACAGACGGGGCGGACGGAGAAGAGTGAGAGTCTGCGAGGCCGCAGGGCTGAGGGGAGCTCTGCATCTTGAGAGGGAAGCCCCCGGGTTCTGTGTGAAGGGACCTCACACAGGGTCTGAGGCCACGGCTGCACCCCCCGTCACCAAGAGAGCGTGTGCTTACTCGCTTGCACACGGGTGTGCTCTTGTCTGCTTTGATTCAAGTTACAAACAAGATGTTAGTTTTGTATCTAAAAAACTTCCATAAACTAACACCTCACTCCCCATCCAGGTGCCCAGAAAGGTCCCTGCTGCCAGGCTCCTCCAGACACCCCCCCACCCCCGGCAGGGCCCCTCAAAACATCCCCCACAAGCCCCCCCAAAAGCGCTTTCCCAGCGACCTCAGTGGCCTCCGGGGCTGCCCCTCCACGCCTTCCAGCGGCATCTCCCCTCCATCTCCTCCGCGAATGGGGGCAGCAGCATAGAACCGAAATCCGCTCTGGGCAACTCCAAAACCCTAGAGAACTCCCCGCACCAAGTTCCTCACGGTCACGTGCGGGCAAACCCGACCCTAAACTGACACGAGGCCATCTTTAGTCTTTATGGACCCACTGAATGCAGGGGTTCTCCCCCCACGTCTATCCCCCATGGCTCTAAAACCTGGACCGTTCCACCCCCTCCCCCACGGGGCTGGGGGCCACAGCAATGGGGGCGCACACCTCCTTCCTTCCCCTCTCCCCAAGCTCCCCCCACCAACACAGCTCCCAACCCTCCACTGACAGCCCCTCCCCAACCTTCTTCAGAGGAACTGGGCCCAGCTCTTGGGTGGCGGGGACCCTGCACAGCTATGACAGCCAAGCCACAGCTCTCCCGGCCTCCCGGCCGCCTGGCTCCCTCCCTCCCTCCCTGTGGGTCCGACATGACCTCCAGCCCTCCTTCTCCACGTGCTGCAGACCAGCCACACAGTCTGGGTGCAGCCGCCTCCCTCCCGCTCCCACACAGAGGCAGAGGGAAAGCAGAAGGGATGTTTGAAGAACCAGAAAGCCGCCTGCCTCCCCACAAAGCTCACAAGCGGACAACCCTTACACAGGCCCCGCACGCAGACCTGCGGCTTTAAACTCCCGCCCTGCCACTCATCAGCTGCGACCTTGGGCAAGCCGCTGCTCCTCCCGCCTCAGTGCCTAGACTGCTTATAAGTGGGCTGTCCGGAAAATGACGTCAGTCAGTGCTGGGAAGTGGGGGTGCCCCGGGGTCCTGCCCGATACCCGGGTGATGGGGGAGGCCCTGAAGCTGGGGAACACCGGGCACACACTCCGGCCAAGGCGGTCCCATCCCCCACCGGGAGCCCACGCAGGAAAGGAGGAACGTCCACAGCCCCCCGCCCGCCTCATCCCCCTTCCCAGATGATCACCAGGACTTTGCACTCGTCCAAGGCTGAACTGGGTCCAGGAACAGAGAGGTTAAGTGATTGTCCAAGGTCACACAGCCGGCAGGGGAACGGGAGGGGAAGCAGGGAGGCGGGCGGCCCTGGGCCTGGCCCCCGGGCAGCTCCAGCCACACAGGCTCCATCCCCACGGGACGCTGTCCAGCCTCCAGCCACGGACACCGGGCTTCACCTCCGAAGGTCTCCGACCTCAGTTTCCCCAGGTGCGGGCCGACCACCCACCATCCCGCCCTACAGGGTTCCGGGGGCACGGACGCGCGGGGGGCGCCAGGCCCTCCCAGCCCAGGACTGGACGCGGGCTGCGCGTCCACGCGGGCGCCGCAGAGCCGGGCGGGGCTGCGCGGGGCTCACCGGACTTGGGGTAGGTGACGATCCACACGTCGCTCGGCCGCACCGGGAAGTTGGCGATCTCCTCCATCTTCCCGCGGCAGAAGGGCGGCAGCCGCACGCCGTGGAACTCGAAGTACTTGCTCTCGTACTCGCCCGGGGTGCTGGGGGTCTCGGCCTCGCTCTCCGCCATGCCGCCGCCGCCCGCTGCCCCGCTGCCGCCGCCCCGCGCCGCGCCCGCACCGCGCGCGCCCACGCCCGCCGCCCAGCCGCGCGGCGCTCCGCAGGCGTGATGTCACGGCGCCGCCTCACCCCACCGGCGCTGAGACTGCGCTCCGCCTGTATGACGTCATGGCCCCGCCCGCCGCGCCCTGCCCTCCGCAGACGTGACGTATTGAAGCCTCAGGGCCCGCCCCGCCCCACACCTGGCGGCTGGTACCCACCCCCTAGGAGGAGGACCCTGGCAGACCCCTGCCCAACCGCCGCCTCCCAGCCTCCCAGCCGCCCGGCCTGCAGTCCGCATCCCTCCATCACGCCTTCATTCACCCACCACTGAGTCCATCATCCCGCAAGCGCTCAACACAGGCTCAGGAAATGCTGCAGCCAGAAGTGACCTTAAGGATTCCTTCATTCCTTCCATACATATTCAGGAAGCATCTGACCTGTGCCAGGCACGGCTCCAGGCTCCTGGCCCTCTGGGGCTTACATTTGTGAATAACCAGGATAATCTCAGGTGGTGACATGTGCTATGAAAGACAGTCTCCATAATCTCCTAGGGCGGGGGGGGGGGGGGGAGAGGAAGGGTAATTGCAGCTTTCCAGGACCAATGGCAGACCTAAAAGGACACTCTCCAGATAGCACCCCCAAATTTGCTTTGAATAAGGCACTTCGTAAGCAGGCAACAACTTGAGAACAACAATTCTAAAGAGGTTTTAGTACAAACTCTCATCCAATCATTGACTCTATATATATCTATATCTATATCTGTATCTATATCTATTATCTCACGTGAATGAATGCTGATGCTCCACGTGGGGGTCCTCACTGCGGAAGAAGGCAAGGAAGAGCCGGGTGGTATTGAACTGGAACCTGAGGTATTGATATGAGTTTATTATTTTTAAAACTATTTCTTATCTTTGCTGACAAGGCCCTTGGCACGGGGGTTCCAGTCACAGCAGGCACACCCAGTGCCCAGGTCTTCTTGGTTTCTAAATACTTCCCCACCAGAAGGAAGCAGCGTTTCTTGAAGAAAATGTCAATTCCAGGGCTGGGCAAAGAAAGTACGAGATGAGCCTAAAACATCTTGTTGGGCCAAAAAAAAAAAAAAAGAGTTCTTAAAAGTGATAAGGATCTGTCAAAAGGACACAGGAGTAGCTTGCAAGGCCAAGTTAGGAACAATGTGCACATGTTAGACAAAAACTGGAGACAACTCGGACATCCATCAGCAGCAGAACGGCTAAAGTGTGACGTGTTCGTACAATGGTATACCTGCCACCGTGTTGTTAACAACATGAAGAATTGCTGGTATATGCAACAACACAGGTGAGCTTTGCAATCAAAATGATGAAGAGGCCCAGTCAGCAGGGCTCAGGGGTTGAGCGTCCACCTGTGAACCCCGAGGTCAGGGTTCTATTCCCCGGCAGGGCACATGTCCGGCGGCTGGCTCCATCCCCCAGTGTGGGGCGTGCCGGAGGCAGCTGATCCGTGATTCTCTCACGTCCCTGATATTTCTCTCTCTCTTTCCCTCTCCCTTCCTCTCTGAAATCAATAAAAATATATGTGTTTTTTTTTAAATGATGAGTAAAAGGAGCCAAATACAAAAGGCGATATGTCATATGGTCCCATTCACATACAGTTCAAAGACAAGCAAAACTAATCTATGGTGATAAAGGCCAGAGACGTGCTGAATGCGGGTCCGAGGGAGAGGACTGAATGGGAAAAGACACGGGAGGGCCCTCCAGCGTGTTGGGAACATTATCTTGCTCTGTGATGGTTACATGATGATTTAGACATAGTAGACATAGAGATGGATGTCCAGAGAGATATGCCTGCAGCTGTGGATAGAGACAGAAATGGGTACAGAGATGGACAAATAGGGCCTGCTTCATGGTCATGCCACTGGAGGACCCCTGCAGGGCCCTGTGCCCAGGGGGCCCTGCACGTGGGGTTTCATGCTCTGTGGTCACCATTTTGAGATTCGTAATCGTTTTATTTGAACCTGTGCTCTATATGTGCAGTCTGACGGGGTAATGGAGCACGTGCTGAGGATCTGGAGCCTCGGAGCCGGAGCGGTTCCACCCACTGCCGCCTGCTCGGGACAAGTTCCTGTTTGCCCGCTCCTCTGTCCTCCAGCGCCCCAGCCCTGCACAGCCTGTCTCCTCGCCCCTCCCTATGGACCAGGGGGCTTGAGAAGAATGCTCACCCCCCCCACCATGGCATCTCAGAGTGGGGCATGATTACGGCCGTCATTATCAGCGTTGTCCTCGACTGGCAGCACCCAGGGCATTTGGTGGGTGAATCAGCCAAAGTGAGCCTCTCTCCCACCCCCAATTCAGGTGCCCATTTGTCTAGTGTGGAGCTTGCAATACCCTTGGGGCGGCAGGCCTGTGGGAAGGGGAGATGCCTGACTGAGCTCCCCGCTCCCAGCCAGGGCGTGATGTGTGGGTCCCGCCGCCGACAGGAGAAAATGGGCAGCCAGTGGAGTCATGGGGCTTGTCCCCCGGGCCCTTGTGCGGGTCTGCAGGTGCCCTACGAGTAACGCAGTGTTGGAGAGAGTGACATGAACTACCCAGAGCAGACAATAAACACATTGGCGGGTTGGGAGATTGTGGAAGTTATCTTAGTACCTTGGACAGCATTTCCCCCTGCTTTTTGAACAAGAAGGCCTACACTTTAATCTTGCACCGGGACCCATTGTTAGGAGTCTCATTCTCCTCAGATTCCTCTATAGAGTCTCTGTAATCCAAAGCAACATCCCAATGGGCTCCTTTTGTACAAATTAACAAGCTGTGCCTGGCCGGCATGGCTCAGTGGTTGAGCGTCCACCTATAAACCAGAAGGTCACTGCTCAATTCCTGGTCAGGGCACATGCCCGGGTTGCAGGCTGGAACCCCAGTGTGGGGTGTGCAGGAGGACGCCGACCAATGATTCTCTCTCATCCTTGATGTTTCTCTCTCTTTCTCTCTCTCTTCATCTCTGAAATCAATAAAAAATGTATTTTTAAAAATTAACAAGCTGCTTCTAAAAGCTATATAGGAAAGCTATAAATCAAGACAGTGTGGGATGGGCATAAGCAAAGGCATGTGTTTAAATGGAGACCCCCGAAATAGGCACACACATATACGATGGCTCGTTTTTTGACTGATATCCTTAAGGGCAGGGAACAGAAGCTTCTTCTGAAACAGAGCTGCCCACCGAGGCCTGGTCTGCCCGCTGGTGTACACGCTCCATCTCTGGGCTGCGGAAGAGGCTGGACAGCCTCTGTCCTGAAAAGCCTTTTCCTAAATAAGGTGGACCCGGAAGTCCTCTGCCCTCTGACATCCATCCCTAAGGCAGCTGAGGCGGCTGGAACGCTGGGCGGAAAGGCGGCCGCGGGTCGCTGTCCGCGGTGCTGAACTGGACAGCTCCCCAGGTCCCACCGCCTTTCCCCATGACGGCTGGTCGCCCTGCGTTTGCTTAGTTTTATGTGCTATCTTGATGCATAGTTTTCTGTTTGTATGTACTATCCAAGTTTTAAGGTAGGTACTCATTTATTATAGACACGTCAAACTCATAAAATTAGAGAGAATAGTGTAATGAACTTCTATGTACTGGTCACCTAGTGCCAAGTGCTAGCAACTCATGTTTCATCAACTCTCACTCACCTCCCCGCACAGGATTATTTTGAAGAAAATCTCATGCATTGTGTCATTTCATTTATAACTATTTCAGGACTAGAGGCCCAGCGAACAAAATTCGTGCACGGGGGGGGGGGGGGGGGAGTTGTCCCTCAGCCCAGCCTGCACCCTCTCCAATCTGGAATCCCTCTCACAATCCAGGACTGCTGGCTCCCAACCACTCGCCTGCCTGCCTGCCTGATTGCCCCCTAACCACTCCCCTGCCAGCCTGATAGATGCCTAACTGCTCCCCTGCTGACCCGATTGCCCCTAATTGCCCTCCCCTGCTGGCCTGGTCACCCCTAACTGCCCTCCCCTGCAGACTTGGTCCCCCCCCCGCTGCCCTCCCCTGAAGGCCTGGTCCCCCCCTAACTGCCTTCCCCTGCAGGCCTGGTTGCCCCCAACTGCCCTCCCCTGCAGGCCTGGTCCTCCCCAACTGCCCTCCCCTGCTGGCCTGATTGCCCACAACTGCCCTCCCCTGCCAGCCATCTTGTGTCCACATGGGGGCAGCCATCTTGTGTTGGAGTGATGGTCCATTTGCATATTACCTCTTTATTATATAGGATGATCTATAAAGTATAAGAACCACGTGGAAACATATGCCCAATACATTAACACAACTAAAAAGTAAAGGCTACTTCTTAACATCACCACAAAGTGGTCAATGTACACAACCAGATGTATGGGTAAGATGCAAAGCTCAGCAGGGTTGGAGTATCTGCCTGGGGATGCCTAAGGTCACCAGGACTTAGTGCTGGGTCACAGCTTGCCCCCCTAGCATCATGTGACCACGGCCACAGATTGGCACATACCAGCCTGCTTGCCACAGATAGAGTCAAGCAAGTCTGAGGCACAGGGTGCTGACCCAGGCAGATGGTCACACCCACAGGGTGGTCCCTGAGGACACCAGTGCCCACGAACGACAGGCTCCAACCACACTCCTGCTCCAACAGGTCCAGGTCAAGGTCAGTTACATCGGAATCTCTGCAGAAGAGTCCTGAGCGGAATCGCTATGTGTCCCCAGCATCTAAAGTGCAGACAGGAGGGAACCACAGCCAGACCTGAGCTTGAATGGCATCTCCACCACCGGCTGGCTGTGGAGCCTGGGACAAGGCACTTCGCCCCTCTGAGCCTCGGATTCCTTGTCAGTGTAACTTACCATGGGTCACCCCCACCTGCTTTGGCACCTACAGGCCCTTCTCCTGGAATGACTTTCTGCCAACCCAAATTCTAGGCTTCCACAGAGACCCCGTCAGAAACCCGTTCCTCTGTGGTGATGCCTCCTGGAATCACCACTCCTGCATCTGACCGCGTGGTACTGTCTATGTGAGGGGCTTGGAGTAGAGCTGGAGGCCCCGTGCAAACCAGCTAGTCCAACCCCTGGTTTTAAAGACAGGAAATGAGGAAAGAACTTGCCTGATGTCATAAGGGCCGCCGGTGGGCACCCCAAAGAGGCACACACAGCTGGGATTCCGAAAAGGTTTTAATCCTTTTAACCACTCTCCTCTCCCCTCCCATCTCTGGGCTCCCGCTGGGTGGGCCCAGTAGGAAGTGAGAGATTGAGGTTGAGGAGTGAGCTGACCATGGGGGTCACGCCCGAGGGCTGGTGCAGGACAGAGAACTCAGAGAAAGGATCTGAGGGCAGGCACAGCACCCCATCACTCCATCTGCTCCCCATCTCAGGGGTGAGCATCTTCCGCGCCTTGTAAAGTGCTCAGCTCACTCTGCCAGCAGCCCTGCCAGGCGCCTGACCGACCAACCCTTCTCCGCAGCAGCGCCGCCGCCAGGCCCCAGAGGGAAGGCCAGAACCCAGATGTGCATCGCTTCTGCTTCCTTTCTCCCTCTGATGAGACGGGGCAGGTGACCTGGGCGCACGGTGACCAGGACACACCAACAGGCTGGGCCTCTCCGCAGAAAGACATACTGGGCCCCAGGGAGCCAGGTCCGAGGAGCAGGGGCTCCAGGGGGCTGGCGGGTCCCCTCTGGCTCCTGAGGGCCACCCACCCACACCACCTGGGACAAGAGCCTGAGAGGAGGAAGGGAGGCCGCCCCTCAGTCCTCCCGGCCATGTCACTCAACCTCTGAGCTCCGGAGGTTGAGTCAGAACCAGGCCTCACTCAAGGACTGGACATGGGCACCCAGGACAAGGGCCAGACAGACTGGGAGAGGCCATTCACGGGCCGGCCCAGCCTGGTGCCCCTCAGGCCCGATGGGCAGGGGGCATGGGCTTCTGGGCCCGGTCGGCGGGAGGAGCTGCCTTCGGTGGGAGGGGGCTGGCGACAGGTGGGCTGCAGAGAAAGCAGAAGCCAGTGAGAGCAGTGGTCAGAGCCAGGGGTGGGGGAAAGGCAGGGGGAAGCCATGAGGGGCAGCCTGGCCCCAGTGAGCCCAGCCACTCCTCCCCCAAGTCCCGCGATGAGGAAGGAAGGACTGAGCCCCTGTCTGGCTGAGCTGGGAGTGATGGGAAGGTTCCAGGGGGCACGGCGAGCCCCCAGGGTCCTGCAGGCTGGCCGGGCCCAGGGCGCTGTGGACTGCCTGCCCAGGGTCAGGGGAGCAGCTGGCGCCCACCCCCAGGACAGCCGCTCGGCTCTGCCCACCCAGCTGCGCCTCACCTGAACCTGGCGAGGAGTTGGTCCCTCATCCTGGAGCACACCCAGAGGGCCATGCGCCTCAGCTCGCTCTGCATCCACCACAGGTCGGCCGGCATGTCGGGCAGCCACAGGGCCAGCCTGGAGGAGGGGGCAGCAACAGCTTCATCGAGTGTCGGCCCAGCGGAGCCCACCCTCCCCGCTCCCCATGGGCCGGAGCGGAGTGGGGATCCCTGCACCCGAGGCACCAGGGCTACAGGAAAGGGCTGGGGGTGAGAAGCAGCCGGAAGCACGGGTTCCGCCAGGCACAGCTCAGCCTCGCAGGGCACCTGCAGGGAGTGAGGGGCCGGGGACTGACACGGAATGGACTCCTCACTCGGAGGGCGGCCAGGCCCTGAGAGTGGACTCCACAGCACGAGCAGAAAGTGCAGGGGAGGACAGGGCAGGGTTTGGGGGTCAGGCTGGCTTGGGGTGTAACCCAGCCCCACTGCTTCTCCGCTGTGTGACCTGGGTGGGGCTGGGAGCCGCTCTGGGCCTCAGCTCTCTCACCTGCCAAATAAGGGCAGTCACCTCGCCTGCAGTTCCTAGCCTCCCCCATCTCCGTCCCTTCCTCTCGCCTCTCCCCAGGCCAGCTCCCCACTCCGCACCCCTACATGCGCTCTCCGCCCAGCAGCCAGGCAGAGGGCCGGCCACGCAGCTGTGGCGGAGAAAGCACATGGCCGGCACCTTCACTGGACTGCCCTCCCCACCTCATGGCCCTTAGCGGGGCCTCTAAACCAGGCCTCAGACTGGGCAGACAGTCCCAGTGCCATGTGACAAGCAGCACATAAGCCGGACTGTCGCCTGCCTTGCTCCGGCCCTTCTGCCTCTATGATTACACCTCTGTGCAGGTGACAGAAATGCCAGCAGGGCTGTCCCCGTGGTCTGGGCAGGCCTCCCCAGCAGTGCTCGTAGCTGGATTTCCTTTTCAACTGAAAAGGCGAGAATTTGCCTTTATCCTTTTTTATTTCAGCCTGTGGTTTGCGTCTCACAGCTCAGCACGAGGCGGTGCAGTCAGCAGAAGGCTCTCTCCCAGCTCTGGGTCACAAGCCGTTTAAACGGCGGGACTGTCCCCGTCATTACCGCGATGTGGAGCAGGACAGACACCTACGCCCGCTGTCACAGGCCTTCTCCCGGGGAACAGAGAGTCTTTAAAATGCAGATCTCCCAGGACATCTCCCAGGACACCAGTGTCCCCGCGCTGCCTGCGACCACCGTCGGGAAAGAGCAGCGTCCTCGCACGGCTATGGAGCCCTGTAGCCCCTGCCGGCCACCCCAGCCCCATCTGGGACAGCTCCCCGCCTCTAGGCCCAGGCTTCCCTTTCTGCTCCTCAAACGAGCCTTACTCCCTTCTGCCCCCGACCTTTGCACATGCTGTTCCGTCCATCTGAAATGCTTTTCCCTTCCCTCTTTGCTTAGTGGATTCTTATTCGTCTTTCAGATTATAGCTCACAAGTTATCTCCTCTAGCCAGGCTGGCGTGGCTCAGTGGTTGAGCATCGACCTATGAACCAGGAGGTCACAGTTCGATTCCTGGTCAGGACACATGCCTGGGGTTTCGGGCTCGATTCCCAGTGTGGGGTATGCAGAAGGCAGCCGATCAATGTTTCTCTCTCCTCACCGATGTTTCCATCCCTCTCTCCCTCTCCCTTCCTCTCGACATCAATAATAAATTTTTTTTAAAGTTATCTCCTCTAGAGAGCCTTCCATGACCAGGTAGTCCCTAGTGTAAGCCATCCAGGCTCACAGCCAGTATAGCTCTCCCTAGGCACCTCCAGGCAGAGCGGTGATTACACAAGAGAACGTGTGATGACCTGTGCCCTGCCAGGCTCCACAAGGCCGGGGTCTGGGTCAGTGCTGCCTCCTAGCCTCCAGCCAGGGCGGGGCCCCTGGTAAGCCCTTGATGACTCTTGCTAGAATAAAGGAACAGCACAGAGTGCTCCATTCGTCAGCAGAGTTAGAATGCGTAGAGAGGGCGTGGCCACAGCCAGCCTGCCATGCAAGCAGTCTGAGGCCCAGAGAGGTTAAGAGACCTAGCCCAGGCCACACAGCAAAGCTGAGCCAGACCAGCCCCTAGAGTTATTTTCAAAAATAGCACGTGGTCTCTGAGGCTCTGACAGGTGGGACCAAGGTCCTACAGATGGGAGGGGCCTGGGCGCCAACCAGGAGGCCCCGGCGGGTCCACAGCAGCTACAGCCTCGGAACCAGCCCCCGAGAGCCCTCTGGGTCATTCAGCCAACAACTGGCAGCGTGGAGAGACCAGCCAGGCTCTGCCCACTGGTGTGCCAGCCGCCCTTCCTGCCCTGGGCACTGGTCTCCTCCACAGCCCCTGCCTGGCCTCACCTTCTGCCCCGGAAGTAGACGAACTCGAAGGGCAGCGTGCAGGGCAGCAGCAGGTAGGTCAGCGCCTTCCCCGGCCTCGATTGGCGGAAGCGGGCCCAGGGCCTGGGGTCCCTCCTACTTGTTTTCTTCAGGGCTGCAAGAGAGGCAGAGCGTGCCCACCAGCTCCTCTCCACCCTGCAGCCCACAGAGGGCGCCCGCCCCCCACACCCCTGCAGAGCAAAAAACAGACCAGGCCCCACTGGGAGCCAGCAGGGGCCCGGCCCTCAGCCGGTGTCATCACCGTCCGAGAAACGGGCAGGGTGTGGCCCTTTCACAGAAGAGGAGACAGAGGTTCAGAGTGGAGAAGGGACTTGCCAAAGACCGTTGCTAGGAAGTGGCAGGGCCAGGATGGACCCCTCTCCCGCCCGTCTCTCTGGAAAGTCTGCAGCGGCCGCCCAAGAAGGACCAGGTGCCCACACCGCACCTCCCTCCATAACAGCAGCCAGCAGTGTTACTAACCGCAGCAGTGACTCAGCTGGGCCGGGACCACCCTTTCCCAGCCCTCCATCCCCTTAACTGACCCGGTGGAAGGGGCCTGCATCCTGCTGGGGCAGAACCAGCGCCCAGACCCCTGCGCCGGACCATGGCACGGCCACCTGCCCCCAACCTGACTCTGGCCGGTGCTTTTAGACACAGGTGCGGGGAGGGGTCACATACACCAAGTCCCAAACAGCCCCCAGATGCCCTGCCGTGGCCGCGACACGTGCCTTCCCCTCCCCGAGCCCAGGTTGCCTCCCCGCAATGGCAGGACCCACCCTCCTGGCAGGTAGGTGAGGGTTAAGGGGTGCTTGTGAGGGCCAGGCCAGATGACAATTCCGTTCCCGGAAGGGGGCGCCCCTCCCCATCCCCAGGTGCTGGCTGCGGTGCCCTATCCAAGAGGCGACTCTCTGGTGCCCCCGCGTGGCCAGGGATGGGGCCAGGGTTGCAGAACGCCAAGCTCATACCCAGGGCTCAGCACACGTTAGAGCCCATTGCTGCTTGCCCTGTGTGGTCCCTCATCCCTCCATCCCCTTGCCCACCTCACTGACCCTGCTCTGGCCTCACCACCGTCATCTTTCCTCCCAGCCTCCTGCCTCAGCCTTCCCCCCAAGCTGACAATAAGGAGCAATGCAGCGTGATCCATTAGTCAGTCATGGACCCGCTGGGCAGTAATCACTAGAGTTCAGAATAGCCAGGAACTCTGAGAGGGGGGAAGGGGCTGCCCCTCAGTAAACCCCTCGGTGGCCCCATCTCTCTCCTCTAGGCCACACACCCAACCTTCCCAGCCTCTCGAAGCTCATCTCTGCTTCCTAGCCCCTCAGCCACTGTTACAGCCACGGGGGCCTCCAGCTCTTCTCCCCGCCACACAACCCCAGGACATTTGCACATGCTGTTCCCGCGGCCTGGACTCTTGTCTTCCCCGCTCTTTGCCTAGCTAGCTCCTTCCGTGTTTCACTTAGATGCCAACCCACCCCACCAGCACCATTGCAGCTGTCTGTGGGACACCTGATTGCAACTGTGACATTGGGGTCACCAGGCAGAATCCTCGTTCTGCCACTTGCTGTCTGTGTGACCTTGGGTACGTCACTTAACCGCTCTGTGTTCTGGTTTCCACGTTTGTACAACGGGGACGACTCAGTGCCGTCCTCAGAGGATTGTTGAGATGATGAAATGAGTCTAGAGTACCCTCTGTATGTGCCCCCCCCCGTGCCCCTCAGCACCTCCTGCCCCCCACCCCCGGGCAGTGGGCAAAGGCCTGGCTTTCTCAGGCACAGACTTGGGTTCGAATCCCCCGGCTGCAGGCTCTGAGGCCTTGTGAGTCCCTTCCCCGCCCTGAGCTTGTTTCCTCATCCCTGAAACGGGGTGAGGAGACCCCACGCAGGCCCGCAGGGGTAGTGAGAAGTGAGTGACCACATGGAAGAGCCCCGTGGCACCCCTGGCATTTAGCAGGAACTCAGAGAGTCCCGTCCTCTTCCAGACCAGAGTGCCCCCAGGGCCCAGGCCCCCGATGCAGAGTGGCCCTGAGTGCCGGTGCCTGCGGGTGAGCAAGTCGGGAGGAACGGGCAGTACCGGCCTCCAGCTCGGGCGACAGCTGCTCGAAGTCGGGCACATCCTTGACCAGCACGTTGGGCACTGCCCAGTTGAGCGACAGGCCCGCCGCCCTCTGGCCTTGGCCTTGGCCAGTGTCCCGGGTCCCATGGGCTGGGGCCGGGGGCTCCTCTGACACCAGCGTCCACAGCACCGGCTCCTGGGTGAGTCCTGGCGGGCGAGAGGCGGGATGTGGCGGTCAGCACAGAGCCTCCCCATGACAGGGACGCCCCCGGTCGCCGCGCTGCCACCTGTCGGCACCTCTCAGGCCAAACGCCGCTGTGAGGACGTGCCTGCCACCGGAGGGACCACAGGAGGGACACAGCTCACCGAGATGCCTCCCCTCAGCTCTTCGCTGCTTCCTGTTTCTCTTTCTCTTTTCCTTTTTGACTTTTTCTCTTTCACTTTCTGGTGGTTCATCGGAGCCCAGACCCTGGAGACCCAGTCCGGGATTCGAATCCTGGCCTCACCACCTGTCAGCTGTGACCTGACAGCCCGGGCCTCGGTTCCCCTCTCTGGGGATGGGGAAATGAAGGCCTGCTCTGTGAGGCTTCCTGAGAACTGGGCGAGTACCTTAAGCTCTCGCCCAGGTCCAGGTGGGAGGTAAGTGCTCAGCCAACCCTTCCTCGCGGCTGTGTGTTTGGGGCCGTAGTGGGGGGGGGGGGGGGGAGCGAGGACCTGGGTTTTGGGGCCAGACAACCTGGGTTCGAACCTCAGCTCTAGCACTTTGAAGAGCATTGCCCTGTGGGACGACATCTAAGCCCGCTGTGGCCCACACACTGCCCCATGAACACACACACACACACACACACACACACACACACTGCCCCATGAACACACACACACACACACTGCCCCATGAACACACACACACACACACACTGCCCCATGAACACACACACACACACACGCTGTCCCATGAACACACACACACACACACACACACTGCCCCATGAACACACACACACACACACACACTGCCCCATGAACACACACACACACACACTGCCCCATGAACACACACACACACACACACACTGCCCCATGAACACACACACACACACGCTGCCCCATGAACACACACACACGCTGCCCCATGAATGCACATGCGCACACGCACATGTACACACAAACACACACACACACGTACACACACACTCCTGCAGCCACACGAAGTGATGGTCTCTCAAGGTGCTGGCCTCTATTCCTTTGCTCTTGCTCATCTTCTCCCTGAGTAGAATCTGAGTAGAATGTCCTCTTCCTTTCTGTCTTCAACCTTCCCATAGTCTCCCCAACTAGAGAAAACCCAGCTTATCTGTCACCACCTCCAGGAAGCCCTCCTTGCCCACTCCAGCCCCCAGGCTGGGTCAGGTGCCTCCTCTCGGCTCCCTCAGCGCTGAGCATCCCTCTGTCTCCTTGGGGAGACGTCTCCCTCTGGGTCTGTCCCCCTGAACCAGGCCGTGGGCAGCTCGAGAGCGGGACACATGTGGAATTCCTCTCTGGGCCCCCAGCACCCGGCTCAGCCAAACACAGGGTAGATTCTGAGGAAGAGGGTGAGGGGGCCAAGACACAGAAAACCTCGAATGCCCAGAGGCAGCGTCCACCTGGGCCTCACGGAGGGCACGGTCCCAGCTCCTGTGGTGGCTGGTGTGGGGCACGGCTACAGCGTTTGGACAGGTTCAAGCCTCGGACTGATGAGAGGGCACAGTCCTCTCGTGACCACGTGCACGTCCCAGCGTGGAGGGCAGAGCCGCCCCGCACAATGACAGCCAACAGCTGGAGTTGTGAGCTTGAACCTGTGGTCCGAACACGTGGCCCCCCGTGCCTGCGTGATAGAGTTCAGGTGCATGTAATTGAGGAGGATTGAAACCCACGAGAAAGTTGTGAACATCTTGACCACGCCCTCACTTTGCCTTGTGGCATCTGGGTATAAAATAAAGACACGGCTTGTGGGCGCTGGCGCTCAGGAAGCAGCGTCCTACCGAGACGCAGCTTTCGTTCTCTTGTCTGTCTTTTCTAAGCCTCTCAGCCGCCCCCGCTCAGGGTCACCCTTGGCCGAGCTGGCGCGGCACAGGCTGTCACCTACCGCGTCTCTCCAGGAACCTCAGGGCGTCCAGGTAGCCTTGTCTGCAGTAGTGGACCAACACCTGCCAACACACAGGTCAGGGCGGGATGGGGGAGGCCCAGACCCCCCGCCAGCTGATGGTCACAGGCCGGAGACTTGTCTTCAACGGGAGTGATTCCAGCCGCTCCCCAGGAGACCGCTCGGCAGGACTCAAGGGCCCTGGGCCCAGCGCTGGGCAGGGAGGAACCGGGGACCTCACTCCACTCCCTCCGCTGCGGCTCCCCCGCTGGGGCTCCTGCTCCAGCCCCTCCCCTTTCTGGCTTCAGTTCCCTCCTGGGGCCCAGGATGCCTGGGCCGGTGCCTGGTGCCCATCGGTCAGTGGAGGATGGATCTCTTTGGTCTTCATTGCCAGGACCGGCCTGAGATGGCCGAGGAACCCTGGGGCCACGCCCAGCTGCTCGGTCAGAGCCCCACAGTGGGGAAGGGGCCCCTGTGGGCCAGGAAGTGGCTCCGCCTCCGCTTGCTGTGTGACCTCAGGACGGCCACACGACCTTCCTGAGCGCCTCATGGCCTTGTCTGTGAAACGGCCTGAGATGTCTGTCCACCCACCCTCTGGAGGGTCCGAGAAAACGACCCTGTGTCCCACGACCTGGTTCTTATATTATGAAACCCTACACAACCGGGAGAGTGTGAAGAACCGCGGAGGGCCCGGCTGGTTGGGGTGGAGGGGCACCTTCTGATGAAAAACTGTTGGTTGTCGCCCTAACCGGTCTGGCTCAGTGGATAGAGCGTCGGCCTGGGGACTGAAGGGTCCCAGGTTCGATTCTGGTCAAGGGCATGTACCTTGGTTGCGAGCACATCCCCAGTGGGGAGTGTGCAGGAGGCAGCTGATCGATGTTTCTCTCTCATCGATGTTTCTAACTCTCTATCCCTCTCCCTTCCTCTCTGTAAAAAAAAAAAAAAAAAAAAAAATCAATAAAATATAAGAAAACAAAAAAACCTGTTGGTTGTCAAACTACCTATTTTCCAGAAATACTGAGGGGCAAAACGGGAAAAGCGGGTCTGTTGTCTGTCGTTCCCTGAGTGTACACCTCGCCTCCACACAGCTGATCAATCTGGCCACAGTCTAGGGCAGCAGGAAGAAGCATGGACGGCTGGCTGAGGATTTGAAACCTGGCTTTGCAGCTTCTGGGCTGTGTGACTTCGAACAAGTCACTTAACCTCTCTGAGCTGCGCTGTCCTTTCCTGAGAAACGGAGATGATAACTGTACCTTCTCACAGAGCCTGACCCGGGGGAGCACCGGCGGGCCCAGCAGGGTTGGCGCTGCCCTGTCGGGGCCCAGTCTAACACCACACCCGCTCGGGGGGGGCGCTTCAGGCTATGGGTTCGAGACCTTGACTGTAAGACTCGGGACATGTGTCTCAACAGCCCTGAGGCTGCGGGGAGGGTTCAGGGGCACAGAGTCTGACACAGGGCCCTCGATCATGGCCGAGGCTCGAACCGCTTCGAGGCTGGCCACCAGGGCCAGGCCTACCTCGGGGCTGGGCGCCATGAGGCAGATGAACCCCAGGAAGAAGTTCCTGGTGGAGATCTGGAAGCTGGCGTTGAAGGCGTCCAGCTCAAGCGTGTTGGTCGAGGTGCTCGGGGGGCAGATGTCCACTGTCCCGCTGAAGGGCGACACGGTGATGGTGCTGGGACAGTCCGCGAAGGGCAGGTTGTTGCTCAGCGCGCCGTCGAAGTAGCGCTGCAATTGGGGCAGGCAGTGCTGCCCTCAGGACGCCCCCTCCGGCCACTCCGCAGGAGCACCTGCCAGTGGCGGGCCGCGGCCGGTGACCCTGTGGCCGCCCGAGTCACTAGGTCCGTTAGCTCAGGGTGCTCTAGAGTACCCTCTCTGAGCACCCCGGGAGCAGGGTCGAGGCTGGCACACAGTAGGTGCTCAGGGAGTGCTGGTGTCCTCCACCCGCACCTCTCCCCAGCAGGAGCCTGGGGCTGAGAGCCCAGGGCAGGGCTTCGGCCACTTACCTCCCCTCTGAACTCGGGGGGGATCACCCCACAGTAGAAAGGGACGTACAGGGTGCAGACCAAGGCCTGGGAAGACAAGAGTCCCCGGAACCGTTGTTCACGCTCCTTGTGCTCAGAACAGCTCCGAGCACCGCCTAACGCCAGGATAGCCCACCAGGTGGGAGTTATCGGTCCCGGGTCCCGGGGACAGAACCGAGGCCCAGGAGCATCGTCCCAGCCACATTCTCAAAGTTAAGGGACTTGAACGCAGGCCCGTCTCAGATTCCACCCTTTTGCTGTGGAGCCCACCCTTTTGCTGTGGAGCCCACCCTTTTGCCAGGGCTGCTGCTGGGAGCTCCGAGAATCTAGGGATGCTGCCCGACACGCGCTCCTCGGACAACGATTTCAATGAAGTCACGCTGGTAAGGAGCTGGCGTCCCTCCACCTGCCCCCAGGCCCGAGGCCCACAGCCCACTCACCTGGATGACCTCGTCCCGGGTGGCGAAGTCCGTGATGATGACGTTGTGGCCGTCGGGCCAGCGGGTCAGGGAGACGCCCAGCTGCTGGGAGGCCAGGACGTGGATGTCGCTGGGCAGGAAGGACTGCAGCTGCCGCCGGATGTGCTCGATGGGCGCGAAGGCGGGGTGGAACACGCCCAGGCTCAGCTGCTCCACCTGCTTGGCCAGGCCCAGCAGCTGGTCGCAGCAGAACTCTGCGGGCGGGCGGGGACAGGTCCTGAGCCACCAGGTGCGCCCGCCACGCCGGCTGGGAGGCTGGCTTTCCCTCCTGGGTGCCAGGGAGTGCCCCCCCCCCCCCCCCCCCCGCTTCTGCTCAGAATTTCTGTGCCCCGCCCTGCGTTCAAATGCTCTGTCCCACCTTTAGCCCCCGAGTGACCCTGAGAGCATCTTCCTGGCTCTGAGCCTGGCATCCCTCCTCTGTGAAAAGGGGGAGCCCTGGTCCCAGTGCTCAGGGTTCTCAGAAGGATTACACCGGAGCGTGCTGAGCAGGACGCACGGGCCCTGGGACACCCCTCCCTCCGCACCCGCCCCCTCCCCTCCATCCGAGTCAGCTTCTGCGGAGGCTGGGAGATCCCGGTCCCCCGCCTGCCTGTGCCCCGACGCACCGACGGACTGTCCCATAATGATGCAGATGGCGTTGAGCGCGCCCACCGAGGAGCCGTAGATACGGCGGGCGCCCTGGAGGAGGCGCGGGGCGCGCTCCCGCAGGCAGTGGGTCGCGCCCACGTGGTAGAGGCCCAGGAAGGCCGCGCCGCTGAAGGACAGGCTCCAGCCGCCCTCCTCCTCAAAGCAGCTCATGGCGGTGGGGCCGGGACCAGCGCAGGTCCGAATGGGGGGGGAAGGGGGATTGGTGGCGGGCGCTGCGGGATGGGGCGCAGGACGTGGAGCGCAGGTCTAGTGTGGCGCGGGCAGGGCAGTCCAGATGTGGAGTTCAGCGGGAGAGCCGGCCCCGCCCCTGGTGACCGCTGGTCCCTGGGCTGTGTCACCCATCGCCCCAGCCAATGAGGTCCCGGGCTGCGACCACCCCCTCTCCTCCAGGTGAGCACCAGGTGTGTCCCAGAACCGCCCGCGCGCCCTGGGTGCCCTGGCGCCGCCCCCGCAGTCTGCCCTGCATCGGATCACGGGATCGCCGCCCCAGGTCTCCGGTGACTGGGCCCCGGGGAAATGGGACCAGCTTGCCGCCTGACCTCTGCCCCGCAAACGCTGCCCGGCCCTGGGCGGCTGAGGGCGGGCCAGCAGGCTCCACCCCGAGCCAAGCGCTCTCCTCGGAGTCGCCTTCGCAACGCTGTGTGCGTAGGGACCTCTGTGCCCACGTCCAGCTGGTTGGCACAGCCAGGAAATGCTTCCAAGAACACTTGCCCGCGTCCTGTAACTGGGGGCAGCTGGTGGCATGAAGTACCCCAGAGAAATTTCCAGTGTGTTCGCAAGGGTGATGGGGGCGGGCCCAGGGGAGGGGCCCCGGGCGGGGTCTTACAGACTTCCTCACTGCCCGCCCCCCACGGATGAGTACCCACCATGGGCAGTCGGCGGGCCTCGGTGCTGATGGGCCAAAGACCAGTGAGGCTAAGTGCACGGTGCCTCTCATGTGAACACCCCGGGCAGGACTGTGTTTCTCTAAATAACATATTAACTGCCTGGAAGAGGGCTTGGAGGGCCACACAGTCCATATATTAGAGTCTGTCTGCGGGGAGTGCAAGGCGAGGGGAACGGAGGTGGGGAGGAAAGGAGAATGAGTGAAGTAGCAAAGCAAAACCGAGGACATGCACCCCAGGAGCTCAAGGGAAGGGGAGGGGACACGGCTGGGAAGCGGGGAGCAGAGCTGGACCCCAGCCCCGGCCAGCGGACTCGAACCCATGCTCAGGCTGCCCTGTGCCAGTCCCAGACTGAGCGGAGGCAGGCCAGAGGGCAGACCCTCCAGGACCCACACAGTTCCCTGCAGGGTGCACGGCGCCTGGAGGCCTCTCTCCCGGAGGCGGGGCGGGAGGCTCAGGAGCGGCTCTGTGGGGGAGGGGAGCTCTGAAGGTCAGCAACCTGTCTTTGCAAGTATTGAGCTCCCTGGCACTGGGTAAGCACGCTCCCCAGGGCATTTTGTTTTATCTTTGCAACAGGCCTGTGACATAAACCGTATTGCCAACCCACTTTGCAGATGAAGAAACTGAGACAAACCCGGGAACCCAGGAGAGCTCTGCCAGGAAAAGGCTGAGCAGGGTGGGGGCAGGACGTGGAGACGGGGGAGCCCAAGTTTCAGGCCAGAGGCGTCCACAGGGACCGGGCTGAAGGCCATGGGGCTCCTGACTTAGGGAGGGAGGGAGGCCTCTCTGCAGGAGTCAGGACGGACAGAGCTTCTCCTAGGGCCAGAGTGGGGGGGGGGGGCTGGAGGTAGGGACCCTGCAGACACAGTAACGGGGCCCCAGGACACAGTGAGTGGGTCAGATAGGCAGCCCAGGCGGGAGGGAGGTGGGGCACACGGGGAGTGGGTGCACCACGGAGCTTCCAGGTGGAGAGGAAGGTGAGCTGTGGGAAGACGGAGCTGCAGGTGGCGCTGGGCGGATGAGTTGGCATTCTGGGTCACAGACTCCCCTGGGGAGTGTGGGCTTTAAAAACAAAAAGTCCTTGATCCAGACGTAGGCTCAGTGGTCAGGACGCCGGCCAATGCTCCGAAAGGTCTCAGGTTCAATTCCAGGTCAGGGGCACATACCTGGGTTGCGGTTGGCTCCCTGCCCCTGGTCAGGGTGCGGTCAGGGTGCATGCTGGAGGCAGCCAGTCGATGTGTCTGTCTCTCTCACATCGATGTTTCTCTTCCTCCCTCCCTCCCTCCCACCCTCCCTCCC
Organism: Plecotus auritus; assembly: GCF_963455305.1. Lineage (NCBI taxonomy): Eukaryota > Metazoa > Chordata > Mammalia > Chiroptera > Vespertilionidae > Plecotus > Plecotus auritus. The sequence continues at coordinate 224,680,891 of NC_137772.1, forward strand.
TCTCTCTGAAAAGCAGCGGAAAGGGTATCATCAGGTGAGGATAGAAAAACAAGGTGGTAGAATGGGGTGGAACTCCACGAACTGTTCTGGTGTGTTTGCCAGATTCACAGTTAAGTGACAAATGCAAAGTGCGTAACAGTGTATGTAGGGTGCTGCCTTTTGCAGAAGAAATAAGAGGGAAAAAGAAAATATTGACGCATCTCCTTTTATCCCCTTTTCTTTTTGAGAAAGAGAGAAGCACGGATTAGATATTGGTATTTACAAGGGGTGGGTGGGGAAGAGCGGAGAGCAATACTGCTTTGAGTTTATCGTTTTGTATAAATTTGATTTTGGAACCGCTCTCGTCTTCGGTACACTAAAAAAATTTCATCATACATTAGAGGGAAAAACTGAAAATGAAATACAAGCAGAAACAAATGAACCGTATTTCCAATGAATCATGAAAACACACCAAATAGGGGCTTTTGAACACAGGACTTAGGCTATACAGGGCGGGGCCAAAGTAGGGTTACAGTTGTTCAGATGGAAAATAATACAATAATCCTATATAATAACACCCTAATATGCAAATCAACCAAACAGCAGAACAACTGGTGAAACGACCGGTCGCTATGATGCGCACTGACCACCAGGGGGCAGACGCTCAATGCAGGAGCTGCCCCCTGGTGGTCAGTGTGCTCCCACACGGGGAGCGCCCCTCAGCCAGAAGCTGGGCAGCGAGCAGGTGGGTGGTAAGGAGCGAGGGGTCCCGGATGGTGAGAGGGATCCTGGACTGCGAGAGGGCAGAGGCCGGGCTGAGGGACGCCCACCCCCGACCAGTGAATGAATGTCGTGCACCTGGCCTCTAGTTCATAAATAACAAGGCAAGAATAAACTGTTCGGCGTACTCACAACTAAAAACCTACTCAGCCCGCCCTGTATATCCTCAGCCTATAAACAAAAGGACTGCAAATATTAACCTCTACTTTTTGCAGTGGCATAGTGTAGCAGCCCCGACCATCTTTTCTGTGATTTGTAGGAATGAGCCAAGGAAATATACTGACGATAACTGAAGTTAGAGCCTCACCATCAGAGAAACGCGTTATGAATACAGAAAGACAGAAGGCTAGAATGAACCCTGAATCGGAATGGAAGAGATCAGCCCGAACTCACGGGTGTAGATAGACAAAGAGAGAAAAGCTGTTGCTGTGTGTCGGTTACTCTTATTTAGTTTTATTTATATCCCGAAGCTCTGTCCTCTGACAGGGCCTAGAAGCCCAAAAGGAATGAGCACACCCACCACCAAGGCCTTGGTTTCTAAACACCATTCCACGCAAACAGGAGAAAACTCTGGGGAAATGACTGATTGCAGGGCCGAGCAGGACAAGCACCATGTGAGCCTGGGACATCAGACGGCAGAAAGCAGGTGTTGAAGAAATGACGGGGACTTGTCCGAAGGATACAGGAGCCAGCTTGGCTGAAGCTGGAACAATGTAAACACACAGACAAATCATTTTAAGAAGAGAATGTTCATGGAATACGATAAGAGTCGACGAGGACATACATGAGGTAAAGGAATAAATAAATGGAGACGTCGAAGCGCTCCCTCATGTTAAATGCTAAGTGATCACTGTAGAGAATGGATAATCCCTTTGCAAGATTCTCAGTAATAACTGATTTAGCCAATAATCATCAATAGAGGCCCAATCTGGTGGGGACCAGGAACAGTTCATAGTTTCAGAGTATCGCCCTCACATTGGCTGTTAATCACAAAAGTGAAAAATGGGTTGCAGTGGGTTACCCTTGCAAATACAACCATAACCAAGTATCCAAGTCACATTGTCCCAACAATGGGACAGACTGGCGTCACATGCCTCCAGATAGGATCCCCTAAGGGGGACAAGCATGTGAAAGACTGGATGGCCCTCCAAAGATGCCCCATCCTAACACTCAGAACCTGGGGATGTGTTCCCTTACGTGCCAAAGATCTTTGCAGATGTGATTAAATTAAGGATCTTTTTTTAAATGAATTTATTGGTATGACACTGGTCAACAAAATTATACAGGTTCAGGTGCACAATTCTACACATCATCTGTACACCGCACTGTGTGTTCACCACCCCAAGTCAAGTCTCCATCCATCACCACTTATCTCCCCAATACTCTCCTCCAAGTCACCCCTGCCCTGGAAATCACCACACGGTTGTTGGTGTTAAAGATCTTAAAATAGGGAGGTTGTTCTGGCTTCTCTGGATGGGCCCCATGTAATTGTACTTCCACGTTGCAAGGAGAGAGGGAGGCAGAGAGAGAAGATTTTATTAAAGATACCGCAGAGCTGACTTTGAAGATGAGGAAGGGGCCACGAGCCAAGGAATGTGGGCGCCTCTAAGAGGCAGGGAGGTGGGTTCTCCCTAAGGGCTCCAGAGGAAGGCAGCCCTGCGGACACTATGGCTTTAACCCAGTGAAACCCACTGCAGACTTCTGACCTCCCACGCTGTGACCTAGGAAATCTTTGATTGTTCGTTGTCGGCAGCAGGAAACCAATGCACGTCACTCTGGTGGAATTCTTGATGAAGATGCATAACTTGAGTGAAATTATGAGGAAACATGATTTAAGGGACTACATTAGACTAAGGGACATCCTAATTAATAATTTGCCTGTACTCTTGAAAAAAGATCATGAAAGACAAAGGCAGCTTGAAGGAGACTAAAGAGATGTGACAACTAAGAATGTATGTGGCCCTGGACTTGAACCTGGCCTGAAGGGACAATGGGCAAAATTTGAACGTGAGCTGTGAATTAAGCAATAGCCCTGTGTTGATAAGGCATTGACCAATCTTGAAAACTGTACCGTGATTACATCATAAAAGTCCTTGTTCTTAGGAAAGACACTATTCCAGTAGGAGTGCAGAGGCGTGGTATTGTAACCTAGTCCCCAGTAGTCCCTAAGTCAAGTCTCCTTCTCTGCCTCTGTCCCTACCTATGTATCTATCTATCATCTATCCCTCTATCTACCTATCATCTATTTATCTATCATCTATCTATCATCTATCTATCATCTATCTATCTATCTATCTATCTATCTATCTATCTATCTACCAATCATCTATCATCTATCATCTATCTATCATCTATCTATCTATCTATCTATCTATCTATCTATCTATCTACCAATCATCTATCATCTATCATCTATCTATCATCTATCATCTATCATCTATAATCTATCTAGAAGGAACGTGTATGCGGCAAATGTCACTGGTGGGAGATTCTTCAGGGGTCCTCAAACCTTTTAAACAGGGGGCCAGTTCACTGTCCCTCAGACCGTTGGAGGGCTGGAGTATAGTTTTTAAAAAAAAACTATGAACAAATTCCTATGTGTACTGCGGGCCCGGGACGAGTTGGCTGCTAAGCAGGACAGGCAGCGGCACCCAGCGGGCCAAATAAATGTCCTTGGCGGGCCGCATGTGGCCCACAGGCCATAGTTTGAGGACGCCTGTCTAGGTGAAGGAGACATGAGAGTTCCATTTTTGCATAATTCTTGCAACCTCTCTAAAAATGTGAGGTCAGATCAATATAACAAGAAGAAAGACAGCGGGCAGTTACGCCTTCCTGGTCTGGCTCAGGGCACATGTGAGGGAGTCAGTCTGTGGCCGTAAGTGGGGAGTTCTGCCCCCTGTTGGTGTTTCCATGGTGGCGTAGAGTTGCCAGGGATCACGGATTAACCGAGGGGACGGCGGGGCCTCTGGAGAGCCAGTCAGACACTTGGACAGTTGCCAGATCCCTCTGTCAGGCAGTCCGCAGGGGAGGTGGTCATGGGAGCAGAGCAGACAGGAGCGAGGGAGTGAGGATGAACCTGAGGCCACCTCTCCAGGGGCCCCTGGTTGAGCAAGAAGGACGAGAAGCCCAGAACTGCCCTGGAGAGTGTGGACGAGCGTGGAGGTGTCGGCAGGGAACCCCCAAAAAGAAGAAGACACAGTAGCAAGTGGTTTCCGAGCCCTGACAACCTGTTTAAGCACTGTGGTTTAAACATGTGGTCAGTGAGCCACAGGCCCAGGCCCCTGGGAAACAGGAGAAGGAGGCGGCTGGTGGCCCTCAGACCCGGCAGCAGGCAGAAACTGCCCCTCCCTGCCCCCAGCTCCTGCTCCATCCTGGCTGCCTCATGAGCTCCTAAGGGGTCAGCATCTCCCCAGAGCGATCCCCCCAGAACCGGAGACCCACATTGGAGAGTGGACTCGCGGCTCCCTGGGGCCCACAGAGGCCTCTGCTGGAGAGAAGTCACTGCCCCCCTAGGCCTCAGTCCCCCACCTGCAAGTGGGGAAATTGATCTGCAACCTTTGTAAGAATGAGGTCCGACTTAGCACACACCTGCCCCTGGGCTGTCCTGTGGTGATGGGTCCATCCATCGATTTGGAGAGGCTGAGTGCCAGGAGCTGCTGTGGCTTCGGTCACTGTGGACAAGGGGGAGCAGTTTGTGGGTCACAGCACGCACTAGGAGGCGTGTGTCCTGTGGGCGCACCTGCAGCACAGGCTGGTGGGCCGGGCTGGGCCCCTCCCCACGGCCCAGGCCCAGCATGAAGCCCGGGGCCAGGCGGTGCTTGTGCAAGGAACACGCTGTCCCAGGAGGTTGACAGAAAGAGGCAGCCTTGGGCGGGGGAGGCCTGCCTGTGGGCCCAGCTCCCTGGAGGCGGGCAGGGGGCAGAGAGCAGACCCAGGTCCCACTCAGGAGCCGAGGGGAGACCGCCCACAGACACTGATCCAAAGTGCTCAGGCCACCGGCTCAGAGGCTTTGCCACGAGACCCCTGGACCTGGAGCTGCTCTAGACACACGGACGCGGGGCCAGCAGAGCTGCTGGGTGTTCAGGGCAGAGAGAGGCCCAGACCCAGACAGAGAGGCCAGGAGGGGGGTGGAGGGGGTACCCCAAAGGCTCCCTCAGCACCCAACTCCTTATGGTCCCAGGGAGGAGACAAGGGTGGCAAGTGCGTGTCAGGGGCCTTTCCAGGGCCGGGCACCGAGCACGGGGCTTCCCAGGCCGCCCTCCCAGTCCCGTGGAGCAGGACCTTATGCCCACTTCCCAGCTGGAGGGACCGGAGCCCAGAGATGCCAAGCAAGCGTCTTGCCTGAGTCGCCTCGCTGGTTAGGGCCAAGCCAGGGCAGGGTGCTGGGCCCCCAGAATCACGCTGAGCCCCAAACACTGGCTCCGTCTCGCAAGGACAGAGGGGACCAACTCTTCCCTGTGTCACCAAGACAGCCCTGGGGGTGACCCTGTTAACACTGAGCAGCCTGGTGTAACAGGTGCCCCGGGACCTGGGAGCCATCCAGGTAGATCTGCATGTGACAGCTCCGAGGTGGGGAGGACTTCTGAGTGTGATGACTCAGAGCTTGGGCCCCACCCCCACGCCCGCCCCCACCGGGCTCCGCTCACCACTTCCCCATCAGGTGCACCTTTGTTCTCCCTTCACACAGCTGGGCGCTGACCTGATTCTGGACCCAGCCAGTCCCACGAGGACACATCCCACATCCTGTGTGATTCCACCTCTCTGCGGCCTTTGCAGGCGAGGAATTCATAGACAGAAAGTAAATGCTGGCGCCAGGGCCTGGGCAGGCGGGCTGGGCAGGCGGGAGAGGAATTAGTGATTCATGGGGTAGCATTTCTGTTCTGCAAGATGAAACAAATTTGCAAATTTGCAATGGTGACGTGTGCACAACCTTGTGAATGCACTTAAGGCCACTGAACTGTGCCTTTAAAAAAAGGCTACCGTGGTAAACTGTGTGTGAATTACAGCCAGGGCTGGGAAGCTGGGCTGAGGTGGGGGCTGCAGGGACACTGGGCTGCCCTGTCGCCTGCCTGAGGCTGTCCCTGGGGCGGGGAAGGTTGGCCAAGGTGTGTGGCTGTGGAAGGGCCGGAAGCCAGCCTGGGGCTCTGAGGGGGGACAGTGACAGAACAAGACACCTGGCAGGGGGACAGAGAAGCCCAGGCCTCCCACAGGTGTGGGTTTGGTTACTGGGTGAAGGGTGCCTGCCCTCATTTTGCGGGACCTCAGGGAGGAAGTGCGTGGGCCCCCTGGAGCCCGTGGGTCCCCGCTGAGCCAGCACAGTCTGAGCGGGCGCCTGTCTGCATGCACCGTCCCATCCAGGGACCTAAGCCCAGTCCCCGCACCCGCCTGCTGCCCTTTGAGAAGGCCCGGAGTCATTGGTTGGTCTATAAAGTCATCACTCCCACTTCATTACGGTTGTGAGCGGGCACCCCTTGGGGAAACCCAGGGTTGGGTCCTGCAAGCATCGGGATGCCACAGTTGGGTCAACCCGTCACTGCATAAACTTGCGTGTGTTTTCAGTTTAAAGACAGCTGATGGGGCAGATATTGATGATCACTCGCAGGGAACGTGCAGCCCCAGCACTGTAAGCTGTGTCTGAACGAAGCTCATCCAACACGTGCATTTCCCCGTAAGGCACGCTGCAGCCCGTGCACTGGGGAACTGCAGACAGCCCTGCGCAGTATACTTGGGGGCCATTTCAAACAGCAAAGTCAACCATTAGAGCACACAATGTGAGCTAAAGGAACAGGAGGCACAGGGAGGAGAGTTAAACCAGAAGGCAGTTGATGTGGGACCTGGGGACGTGACTGGTATCAGAAGTGGGTGAGGGAAACACTGACCCCACAGCCTGCGGCCATGCCGCACAGCCACGTGCCCAGGTGCTGCCCAGGCGGCTGGCTGAGTCCTGGCAGCAACTCCATGGCTTATTTTGCAGATGAGGATACAGAGGCCCAGAGCGGGGGAGGCCTGATTCCAAAGCCGGTATTTTGCTCTCAGCGCTGGCTCGGTGGAGAAGGGAGGGGCTTCTCCATCTGGAAACCTGCGGGAGGGTGGCCCAGTACACTGATTGCCACTCTGGGCCCACGCCTCACCTCCCTGTGCCTGGAGGTGCTCTGTGCAGCCGGACACGTATCTCCAGGGGCAGCTTAGCCACTTCCCAGGGGCAGCGGGAATCATCTAGGCCCGAGTCTCCAGAAAGCCCACGTTTCTCTGCTGCACCCAACACCTGTCACTCACCCTTTTCACTTAGAAGCGAAACTTTGAAATGGAAACTTCGCTCACTGTCCTTAAATGAGAATCTCCACCACTTGCCATGCGTTGAGACATCACACACAACTGCAGGAAACCACAGCAAAGCCATTACACATGCAGATGCCGGGCCTGCTTAAGGCCTGGGAAAAGGGGAATGACCACGTGTCCGGAAGATATTAAAGACCTCAGTGGGCAACTGCTGCTTCCTCCCTGACCTCAGGGATGAAGAGGAACTGCAGGGGCCGCTGTCCCTTTCCAGGCCATCCCTGTCATTTGGAGTAGGGAAAACGCCCCCACCCTCCCTCAGGTGCAGGTCGGCCCCTCCCAGGCCCCGCCCCACAGCCCGCCTGCCCCTCCCAGACCCCGTCCCACAGCCCATCTGCCCCTCCTAGGCCCCGCCCCACAGCCCGCCTGCCCCTCCCAGACCCCGTCCCACAGCCCATCTGCCCCTCCTAGGCCCCGCCCCACAGCTCGTCTGCCCCTTCTAGGCCCCGCCCCACAGCCCCTGCCCTTCCCAGGCCCCGCCCTACAGCCTTTACAGCCAGCCAGGTGAAGGAGCGAGGAGTGGGCCACGAGCCCCTGATTGGCCCACCCGCCCGCAGATCATTTGCATGGCCGAAGGGGCGGGACCAGAGGGGCTGACTTCACGCAGGGAACACCTGGGGAGCAGCTGCCAGGCCGCGCTGAGCGCACAAGTGGGCACTGGGTTAAGATGCCAGGGACTGCAGACGGTGGAGCTCAAACCCCGCATCCCGGACCCCGACCCGCCGCCGCTATGTGCGATTCCGAGCGTGGCTGGAGCGTGTCCTTCGTGGGCTGCGGCTTCCTGGTCTTCTATCACCTCGGGGCGACCCGCTGCCTGAGCGAGCGCGCCCCGCACCTCCTCCGCGACGCGCGCATGTTCTTTGGTGCCTCTGCTGGGGCGCTGCACGGTGTCACCTTCCTCGCAGGTGTCCCTCTTGGTACGTCCGGGGCCGCCAACGGGCTCCTTGCCAGGAGGGGGCGCCCCCAGGCTTGGGCTGCGGGCGACTCTTAAGGTTGCGGGGTGCCCGGTGGATCCGAGTTTGGACACGGACACTGCAGGTGCCCCCTCCACTGTGTCCTCTCGCCTTGTGGGCGTGGGCTCTGTCGCCCAGTCTGGGAGGGGGGCGCGCGTTGGGAGCCGCTCCTCTGGGCGTCGGAATCCCCAGCTCCTCCTCACCCCACCCCCATCTTGAGCCAGGGCTTGAAGGAAGCCCCCATTCCCCACCTCTGAGAGCTGGGACTTCCTGGAGCTGCAGGCAGAAGGGAGCTTGTCCTAGAAGGCGCGGGGGTGGAGCTGATTCCTGAGGTCCCGCCATCCCCTGGGGAGGCTCTGGGCGAGCTGAGCTGCCAACAGGAAGAGGTGATTCGCCCTGAGTCCAACCGACCCGGATGGGGGCTGGGGCCTGTGTCCCGGGGTGGGCACCTTCTTCCCTTTGGGGACTTAAGCCCCACAATTTCTCCCCCCTGCTCCTGACACCACTGGTGCAGCCCAGCCCTCCTGGGTGGAGACATCCCAGGGAGAGAGAGGGCCAGGGCTCCTGCAGACCAGCTGGTTTGGCGGTGAGGAGTTTGGGGGGGGGGAGGTGTTGTGTGTGTGAAGGAGGGTTTGAAAGTTATCTCCTCTCCTTTCCAGTGATTCAGGCCCTTCCTAGGGGCTGGCGGGGCCCCTGGACCTCCCCACACCATGCTCACCCTCCGCACCCCACTCAGTGCCCTTTGAGTTTTGTCGGAATTAACGTCTGTGCATGTGGAAGCCGTTGTGGAGGGGGAGGGGGGGGCCTTGTGCCTAAAGGACTGGGGTGCAGCCTCCTCGGCTTGGCGTTCCCAGTCAGGGGGTAGAGCTGGGCGCAAGGGGTAGTGTGGAGCTGCTGGCACCCAAAGGTCCCCAGAAGGAAGATCATGCCCCTCATCAGCCCCAGTTTACCTGGGCTCCTTAGGGACTCACTCTTGGCTGCAACCAGGGGCTGCTGGGTGGGACACAGCCCGCAGGGCTGCCTTTGCGCTGGGGACCAGGAAGCTCCTGCCAGGAGACCCTGCCATTGGAGGGACCCTGGGCTGAGTGGGAGGTGGGGTCAGGAGGCCGCCCTGGCTGCCTTCTCCTTGCAGGGGGAGAGGAGCAAAGGGCAGGGATGTGACCTCCAGGATGGCCTGTCCTTCCCCCCCCCCCCCCGGGCTATAGCAGTGCTAAAGCCAGTCCTTGTACCCCAAGGTGACCTGTAGCCACCCACGTGGTTGAACGTTTAACTGGGGCTGTGACCCCAGGACCGGAATGAAGTGCAGAGCAGTGCAGGGGTTCGGGATAGGCAGGACAGGCCGAGCCTGGGGCTGTGCCCCGCAGCACAGGGGGAGGCAGGGACCACCACGTCCCTGGAAAGTGGTTCTGGAGGTTCTGGCAGGAGCGGTTCCCCAGGTTCTTGCTTTAACCTCCTGCCTCATGGGCAGACCTCCAAGGAGCCTTTCCCAGGGGCTGCGACTTGGGCAGAGCTTCTGAGAGCGCATCCTACCCAGGCTGACCTGGCAGGAGAGCCGGGCAGCCCTGCCCGCTGGGTGCACATGTGCCCCTTCCGCCTGGACTCAGGGGGTCACGCAGGTAGGGGGTCGTGGGTGGGTCAGGACAGGATGGCACGTGTCTGGCCTTCTGCATTCCAGGAATTATGACTGGCTAGGCTGTGGGCTGGGAAGATAGTCCTGCAGGCCAGGGCAGCCTGGGCCAGTCGGGGGTTGAGGGGGTAGGAGGCAGGCCAGTGAGTGAAGTCTGATGGAGCATGAATGTGCCCCGTGCCCACTAGATGATTTGGTTTTCTGGTGGTAGAGGTTAAAGGTTAAGTTAGTTATCAGGTGCCTCCTCTGAGTTGAGCACCTTGCAGGTGAGAGGTGGAGGCTGGTGAGAGGTGGAGGCAGGTGGGAGGTGGAGGCAGGTGGGAGGTGGAGGCTGGTGAGAGCTGGAGGCTGGTGAGAGCTGGAGGCAGGTGGGAGGTGGAGGCTGGTGAGAGCTGGAGGCAGGTGGGAGGTGGAGGCTGGTGAGAGCTGGAGGCAGGTGGGAGGTGGAGGCTGGTGGGAGGTGGAGGCAGGTGAGAGGTGGAGGCAGGTGAGAGGTGGAGGCAGGTGGGAGCTGGAGGCAGGTGAGAGGTGGAGGCAGGTGGGAGCTGGAGGCTGGTGAGAGCTGGAGGCTGGTGAGAGGTGGAGGCAGGTGGGAGGTGGAGGCTGGTGGGAGGTGGAGGCTGGTGAGAGCTGGAGGCAGGTGAGAGGTGGAGGCAGGTGGGAGGTGGAGGCTGGTGAGAGCTGGAGGCTGGTGAGAGGTGGAGGCTGGTGGGAGGTGGAGGCAGGTAAGAGGTGGAGGCAGGTGAGAGGTGGAGGCAGGGGAGAGCTGGAGGCAGGGGAGAGGTGGAGGCAGGGGAGAGGTGGAGGCAGGGAGAGGGGGAGGCAGGTGAGAGGTGGAGGCAGGGGAAAGCTGGAGGCAGGGGAGAGGCCGAGGCAGGTGAGAGCTGGAGGCAGGCTTCCTGGCCTGGTGTTCTCTGCCCTCTGGAGCATCAGGCCTTCCTGCTAATCCTGCTAACACCTGATGCTGAGGCCTCCCTGGCTCTGGCTCTGGCTCTGGCTCTGGCTCTGTGGGAGCGGGGTGTGGAGAGGGTACCAGGGCCAGGCTGGGAGGGCGCTGTGCAATAGAAACAGTACAAGCCACACGGTCTGTCATTTTACATTTCCTAGACACGGGATGCAAAAAATGAAGACACAGTGAAGTTAATCTTATTCATCGCAATATAACCCAACAGTATCCTTCTCCCATTTAGTTACGGACACAAGTGTTTTGAGATATTTTACATTCTATCCTATCTAATAAAGAGGGAATATGCTAATTGACCATCACTCCGTCACAAAGATGGCTGCACTCACAGCTGAGGCCAAGTTTCCCTTAAGTTGTCTTAATGAGCAATCAGCAGGGACCTGAGGCTACATCCTCCCCCGCCCCCGTGGGGCTTGACAGGGGACCTCAGGCCTTGCCCCCCACCCCAGCACCAGGCCAGGGGACCCGAGGCCACGCCCCCCCCTGCCCGGCAGAGCTCGATGGGGGACCTCAAGGTGTGCTTCCCGTCCTGGTGCTGGGCTAGGGGACCTCAGGCTGATCCCCCCGCCCCAGCGCCAGGCCGGGGGACCTCAGGCTGTGCCCCCCACCCGGTGGGGCTTGACAGAGGACTTCAGGCCAAGCCCCCCACCCTGGCACCATGCTGGGGGACCTCAGGCTGCACCCCCCACCCCAGCATCGGGCCAGGGGACCTGAGGCTGCGCCCCTCTGCCTGGTGGGGCTTGACAGGGGACCTCAGGCCATGCTCCCCACCCAGCGGGGCTTGACGGGGGACCTCAAGGTGCACCCCCAGTGCTGGGTCGGGGGAACTCAGGCTGTGCCCCCCCGCCCAGCGGGGCTTGACGGGGGACCTGAGGCTGCGCCCCCTTGCCAGTGGGGCTTGATGGGGGCCTGAGGCTGTGCCCCCTGCCCAGCAGGGCTTGACAAGGATGGGACTGGCTGGGTCTGGATCTAGTCCAACGGGGGGCGGGGGGGTGGCCGGGTCTGGGTCTCACACGATTTTGAGGCGCATGTGGGTGGGTGGGGACTTGACTCTGGGTCCCCCTTTGAATGTGCACAAATTTCGTGCACCGGGCCACTAGTTTTTCATTAAGTTTGAGATCCTCTAACTACATCTCAGTTTGGACGACCCCCATTTTAAGGGCTCTGTAGCCACGCAAGGACACAGCTCCTTCCGCCTGGTTCCTGGTTGCCACACATGGGTCCCTCTCCAGGGTGGCACCTCCATCCCTTTGTGTGCTTGTCTCCCCCCACAGACCGGACTCTGCAGGTCCTCACAGACATGGTCCAGTCCGCCAGGAGCCGGACCCTGGGCGTCCTCCACCCGTCCTTCAGCATGGCCAGGTTCCTCCGCGAGTCCCTCCACAAACACCTCCCGGCCGACGTCCACAAGCTCATCTCAGGCAAAATGTGCATCTCGCTCACCCGAGTGTCCGACTGGGAAAACGTCCTGGTGTCCGACTTCCGGTCCAAGGACGAAGTTGTGGACGTAAGCAGGGGCCTGTCTGGGTGCTGGCAAGGGAGAGGCTGTTTCATTTTGGGTGTCACACGGAGAGGCGGGCGCAGGCCACCTGCCCGTTTCTCAGCGGCACAAGCACCTGGCTGGCCGGGACGTACACGCTGTGCCTCCGTGGTCTGGGCCACAGCATGGGAAACCCTGCGTGTTCCAGCACAGGTTGCATGTTAAAGGATGGCTCCCGCTTGGCTTTGCCCACCTTGTCAGGGCCCTGTCCCTCGGTGTCCCTCCTGCACAGGAAGCGTGTTCCTGCATGAGAACAGCTTGAGGGAAGCAGCGAGAGGCGGAGCCTCTGTCCTCAGGGCCCAGCCCCGAGGAGGTTGTCCACAAGGTCACAATACCAGTTCACCTGCCTGATGCCTTTCATGGGGGATTAATAGACACCTCACTTCACACACACGTCTGCATAGCAGAGCAGCCTGGCGCATAGAGCCAGCAGCATCTAGCAGCCAGAATTATCTTTGAACCTTATTTCTGGAAGTTTCTTCTAGACAGCCAGCACCGGTCCCCTCCCACAGGCGTTCCTCTGTAAGTCAGTGTTGGGTGCTGCTTAATGCTCTCCGGCCGGTGCTACGCCATTGTGGTCCCTGGACCCGTGTGGGCATCACCTGGGGGCCTGTGAGAACTGCAGTCTGAGGCCCCCCCTCCAAGCTGCTGCCTCAGAATCCCGGGCTGGGGTCCAGGGCCAGGGCGTCAACCAGCTGGCGTCTGATCTAGTCCTTCCCAGTCCGTCATCGCATCCACAGCTCCAGGTCAGGTCTGCGATGGCCACCGAGACTCTTGGGACAGGAAGTTGATGTCCACAGACTGTGGTGATAAGGCGCTTATACTTGGGGCTGAAATGCTATTGTGTAGGTTGGTTCATCGTTCATTCAACCCATTAATTAAAGTGCCTACTGTGTGCAAAGAGTGCTTTCAGACTAGCTCTTCTCACACATAGAGGGAAGGCTCCGGGAGGCCGAGGGGAAGGAGGAGCTGACGGCTTTGCCCGTGGTTTCACTCCCTTATATCTTCACAGGCCTTGATCTGTTCCTCCTTCATCCCTTTCTTCTGTGGCTTAATCCCTCCGACCTTCAGAGGCGTGGTGAGTCCGCTTTTAAACTGTGTTTGCATAGCTCCTGCCTGCAGGGTGCTGGGCTCAAGCATCCTAGATCCCCAAAAGCAGAGCCTTGTGTCTCTCAGCCTTGAAACAGGGGTTCCATAGCTGCCCCCCTCCATTCCCACCCACCCCCAGCCCAACCACCTTCACCAAGAATCCATTATCTGGCTTTCTGCTAGATAGGCTGGTTCACTTAATTTTTGTTGTTAATCCTCAGCAGAAGGCATTTTTTCCATTGATTCTTAGAGAGAGTGGAAGGGATGAGGAAGGGAGAGAGAGAGAGAGACACAGAGAGAAACATCGTTGTGAGAGAGACACATCAATTGGTTGCATCCAGCACGCTGAGAGCGGGGCCGGGGACCTATCCTGAAGCCCAGGTGGGTGCCGATGACCAGGAATGGAACCCAAGACCTTTGGGAACCCAAGACCTTTGCTCGGCTGACACTCTAACCCCCGAAACACACAGGCCAGGGCAGGTCCACTTAATCTTCCCCTGAGCACTGAGGACAGGTGCCCCGTGGCCTACAGAGTAAGGCGCTTAAGACTCAGCAACTCCCTTAAGTAGAGCTTCCTTCTCAGGGTGGAGAGTTTCCATGCTGTCTGGGACTTACTGTCCTGTTAGCCCGGGGCTTGGGGCAGAGCTGCGACAGAGCCGTGGTTGAGTTCCATCAACAGATCCTCGGTGTAGACACATACGGCTGCTTGTGAGCCCTGCGCGGGCAGAGTCAGCGTGGAGTGTGTGCCCTGCAGGCTCTGGGCTGTGCAGCGGCTGGGGCAGCTCCTTGCTGGGCAGCCGTTCCCCACTGAGAATATTGCCCCCCGCCCCGCCCCGGGACATCTGTCCTGTCTGCAGACACTGAGGATGTCCCAATAGAGGACATCGGTGTGACAGGTGCAGACTCTCCACATTGTACCGAACCCGCCTACCTGCCGCAGGTGTTGACAGAGGCATCCCCCAGCCCTGTCCTCCCCCCATGGCCTCTGCCCATAATCGGAGCACCTCGGACCCCTGCCCAGAGCCTCTGACAGGGTGTGTTTCCTCTCTCCCTTACAAGCGGTACGTGGATGGAGGGTTTAGTGACTCTACACCCTTCTTTGATGACAAAGCGACCATCACCGTGTCGCCCTTCTTTGGGGAGCATGACATCTGTCCTAAGGTCAAGTCCACGAACTTCCTGCATATGGACGTGTGCAAGCTCAGCCTCCGCTTCTGCTTGGAGAATGTCCACCTGATCAACCAAGTCATGTTCCCACCAGATATCAAGGTGAGTGGGGCTGTTTGTTCTGGGGGTGCAGCTTTGTGCTCTTGTTTGCTTGGGGACCCAGCAGTGTCTCTACGCAAACAAACCAAAGTTGACCCCTATTCATTGAGATGAATAGAGATCGGAGAAGAGTCACTTGTCCCCGAAGGTCAGTGGTGCCCCAGGAGGGCTTCCAGGAAGAGGTGTCCCCGAATCACCTGGGGACATTTAAACTGTGCTGCCCCTCAGGGCTGCGGTTCTAGTGCAGTCGACCCTCCTGCTCCACAGGTTTCCCACCTGTGGATTCAATCAACCACACATCAAAAATATTCTAGCCCTCGTTGGTTTGGCTCAGTGGATAGAGCGTCGGCCTGTGGACCGAAGAGTCCTGGGTTCGATTCAGGTCAAGGACACGTACCTCAGTTGCAGGCTCCTCCCAGCCCTGGATCTGGCTGTGCTCGTGCAGGCGGAAACCAATAGATGTGTTTCTCTCACATCGATGTTTCTCTCTGTCTTGCCCCTCTCTCTCCCACTCTCTCTGAAATTCAATGGAAAAATATCCTTGGGTGAGCCCCAGTGCACGACATTCGTGCACTGGGGGCGGGGGGGGGGGTCCCCTCAGTCAAGTCTGTGCCCTCTTGTATTCTGGGACTCCTGGGGGATGTCCAACTGCTGGCTTAGGCCTGCTCAGTGGGCCTAAGCGGGCAGTCGGCCATCCCCCGAGAGGTCCTTAGCTTAGCGCAGCAGCGGAGGCAGGAGAGGCTACCGCCATGACCACTGTCCTGGTAGCCGTGAGCCCGGCTTCTGGCTGAGTAGCACTCCCCCTGTGGGAGTGCACTGGCCACCAGGGGGCAGCTCCTGCATTGAGCGTCTGCCCCCTGGTGGTCAGTGCGCATCATAGCGAAAGGTCGTTCTGCCATTCGGTCGATTTGCATATTAGGGTTTTATTATATGGGGTCCCTCGGGGTGGCCTGCGGGGATCGGGCTGAAACCGGCAGTCCAACAGCGCCTGCCACTCCTGCCTGCCATGCCCACTCATCCCAGCCCAACTGCACCTGCCACGGGCCCGCACCCAGTCAGTCCCGATCAGGAGAGGCTCGTGCCACCACAGCGACGCTCACCAACTGTGAGCCCTGCATCTGGCGCCCATCTGAGGTGGGGGGGCGGGGCAGGATGTGATCAGCCCTCTGAGCAGGCGGTGGGTCACCCTTGCTGGCCCGGGATCCGGATCCATCCCACTGACATTTGTGCCATTTGTCAGGAGCCACCTGGTGGCCGGTTTTATATCATTTCTTCCTTGCGGAGCATCTAGGGAGGGGAAGCGGCCATGGTGCCTGAGGCTGACTTCCCGGAGGCTGGTGGTGCTGTCAGGATCGTGCCAGCAGCACGATCTGTCGGTGCCTGGCCTGTTCTCCAGAGATTGGACCTGCAGGACTACTGAGGGAGTATGGTGGGCCACCGAGACAGGTTGGTCAGCTAGGGTGTTCCCACTGTGGGAGTGCAATGACCACCAGGGGGCAGCTCCTTTGTTGAGCATCTGCCCCTTGGTGGTCAGTGCGCATCATAGCGACCGGTTGTTTGGTTGCTTAAGTGTTTATATATATATAGATATATGTATATAGATCTATGTAGTATATACATGTACCAATATATATATATGTATGTGTATGTATATGTATATGTATATATATATATATATATATTTATATATATACACACACACACACACACACACACATATACATATACATACACATACTAGAGGCTTGGTGCATGAAATTCGTGCATGGGGGGTTATGTCCCTCAGCCCAGCCTGCACCCTCTCCAATCTGGGACCCCTCGAGTGATATCCGACTGCCCGTTTAAGCCCGATCCCACCAGGATCGGGCCTAAAAGAGCAGTCGGACATCCCCTCTCACAATCCAGGACTGCTGGCTCCCAACCGCTCGCCTGTCTGCCTGCCTGATTGCCCCTAACCACTTCTACCTGCTAGCCCAGTGGTTGGCAAACTGCGGCTCGCGAGCCACATGCGGCTCTTTGGCCCCTTGAGTTTTTAGCAAAGCCCAGCTTAGGAGTACCCTAATTAAGTTAATAGCAATGTACCTACCTATATAGTTTAAATTTAAAAAATTTGGCTCTCAAAAGAAATTTTAATCGTTGTACTGTTGATATTTGGCTCTGTTGACTAATGAGTTTGTCGACCACTGTGCTAGCCTGATCACACCCTAACCACTCCCCTGCCAACCTGATCGATGCCTAACTGCTCCCCTGCCATCCCGATTGCTCCTAACTGCCCTCCCCTGCCGGCCTGGTCACCCCTAACTGCCCTCCCCTGCTGGCCTGGTCACCCCCAACTGCCCTCCCCTGGTGGTCCAGTCACCCGTAACTGCCCTCCCTTGCCAGCCTGGTTGCCCCTAACTGCCCTCCCCTTCCAGCCTGGTCGTCCCTAACTGTCCTCCCCTGCAGGCCTGGTTGCCCTCAACAGCCCTCCCCTGCAGGCCCGATTGCCCATCACTGCCCTCCCCTGCCAGCCTGGTTACCCCTAACTGCCCTCCCCTGCCAACGTGATTGCCCCTAATTGCCCTCCCCTGCCAGCCTGGCCACCCCTAACTGCCCTCCCCTGCTGACCCGATTGCCCCCAACTGTCCTCCCCTGCTGGCCCGGTCACCCCTAACTGCCCTCCCTTGCCAGCCTGGTTGCCCCTAACTGCCCTTCCCTTCCAGCCTGGTCGTCCCTAACTGTCCTCCCCTGCAGGCCTGGTCGCCTTCAACTGCCCTCCCCTGCTGGCCCGGTCACCCCTAACTTCCCTCCCTTGCCATCCTGGTTGCCCCTAACAGCCCTCCTCTGCTGGCCCGATTGTCCCTAACTGCCCTCCCCAGCCAGCCTGGTCACCCCTAACTGCCCTCCCCTGCTGACCTGATTGCCCCTAACAGCCCTCCCCTGCCAGCCTGGTCACCCCTAGCTGCCCTCCCATGCCAGCCTGGTCACCCCTAACTGCCTCCCCTGCAGACCTGGTTGCCCCCAACTGTCCTCCACTGCTGGCCTAGTCACCCCTAACTGCCCTCCCTTGCCAGCCTGGTCACCCCCAACTGCCCTCCCCTGCTGGTCTGGTCACCCCCAACTGCCCTCCCCTGCAGCCCTGGTCCTCCCAACTGCCCTCCCCTGCAGGCCTGGTCGCCCCCAACTGCCCGCCCCTGTTGGCCATCTTGTGGCGGCCATCTTGTGTCCACATGCGGGTGGCCATCTTTGACCACATGGGGGTGGCCATCTTGTGTTGGAGTGATGGTCAATTTGCATATTACCTCTTTATTATGTAGAATACTGAATAAAAATTCCAGAAAGTCCCAAAATGCAAAACTTGAATTTGCCCCTCACCACACCCTACCCTGAATCCACGGGAGTGATGTGGAGTGTAGGGTACCTGCCGTAGCCTATGTGCAAACCCTACACCATTTACGTGAGGGACTAGAGCATCCATGAATGCTGGTACCTGAGAGGGGCCCTGGACCAGTCCCCCCACGGATCCTGGGGAGACTGTCTGTGGGTGCAGCCTGGGCAGTAGAACGTGTTGAGTTACCCACACGATCTTATTCATGGCCACGGTCACGAACCACACTGCACTATTGCGGCTGCAGCATGCCTTCCCACCCCAAAAGTAAGGGGATGTGTGGACATGGGCCCTAACAGGGGTTGGGGACCCAGGAGGCTGCAGGGAAGTGGGCAGGACAGTGAGCACCCCGCAGGGGCTCCCCCCGGAGGGAAGGCCGTGCACCAGCTGGTTGGTGTGGGTGGTTTGTGCACAGAGCAGGGGAGGTAGCTGTAACTGTCCCCCGAGGACCAGGACAGGCCCTGTCATGTTAGGTGACAGCAAAGGCTCCGTGGAGGGCTGTCATTCCTGCCCAGTCCCTTGTCCAGCCATGCCCAGCCCATGGAGGCCGCTCAGAGTTTGAAGGAGTCTTCAGGTTAAATAATGGGGCTTAGCGATTCGGCCCGGGTAGTTCAGTGACCGGCTTTGCTTACAGGTGCTTGGAGAGAGATTTCTGCGAGGGTACTTGGATGCGGTCAGGTTCTTGGAAGAAAAAGGTATGTATGAGCTGGGGAGCAGACGAGCCCTTCTCTATAAAAAATAAAAATATACGTATGGTTTCATTGGTTTCAGAGAGAGGAAGGGAGAGGGAGGGAGGATCCGCAATCCGGGCAGAACAGAACCGTGCCCTCCTGGTTCATGGGTTGACGCTCGTCCACTGAGCCACACTGGCCGGGCCAGATGCGCCCTTTTCCTCCGTTGTTCGTTAGCGGCCTCGGTGAGCCCCGGAGTATGTGACATCCTTCGGCGAGGGGTCGGATCTGAAACATTAGCATGGAGCCCACCGTGAGATGTGTTTGGAGCTGCTTTTCTTCAATACTGAACGTTGGCTCCTGTATTGACCGTGACCATTAGTCTGTGGCTGAGACCAAGAGGACCGTCCGGTCCGCAGGACCTGCACACGGTACCCAATCAGGAAGTGTCCACGCACGTGGCCGTGTGCAGGGGGAGCGCCTCCCGGAGCTCACAGTCTGTGGCCGGAAGCGCAGATCAGTAGCGGAGGGAAGACGTGTGGAGGGATGACACGCAGAGGGCGTGACAGGATGTGGGATGCTACAGGGTCACACAGGAGGGAGCTGCAAGGCATGGGGGCAAGGAGGGCTTCCAGGAGGAGGTGGCTCCACTTTGGAGATGGGTAGGAGGATGGGAAGAATGCCTGTGTAATGCGGTGGCTGAGAGATGGACAGAGGAGAGGCGCAAGCGGGACCCCATGACATGGTGAAGTTGGCACGGCAGCAGTAGGGAGCCACGGAGGGCTGCTGAAGCGGGAGGGAGGGAGGGAGGGCAGAGGGGAGCGTCAGAAGGCCCCTCTGGGTGTCCGGTGGCTGCTGGCTTCCATGTCATCGCGTGAGGGGGTGAGTACTGACCCCTGCTGCCCATAGTAGTCCGATGGTGTGTCTCTGTGCCCTGCGTAGGCATCTGTGACAGGCCCGCTCCGAGCCCGAGTGTGCCCTCGGGAGCGCCCGAGTTCCTTCGGTTCTCCTGGGAAACCACGCACCCCGAGGCTTCCCCAGGGCCGGCTGCCTGGCAGAGGAGGCCGGAGGTGGCCGAGCTGCTGGACCACCTGCGTGTCCACCTCCTGCCCTGGGACGAGAGCATCCTGGAGACACTGTCGCCCAAGCTCATCGCAGGTGTGACGCCTCTGGGCGGGAAGGGGGGCGATGCTTTCTGTTGCTGAGACGAAAAGGGCTTCTCTCCCCGGTTGGGGTTGGGATTGGGGTTGGGGAGGAGGGTGATGCTGCCACGGGGAGGAGATGAGGCCCCCCTCCTGGCACCATCCCCCCCACCCAGGCGCCGTGCTCAGCCTCCCTTCCCACGTGTACATGGCCAGGAAACACCACACTCCGCTGAGCCCGTTTTGAGTTAAGCGGGCATGCTCCCAGTGCCTGGGGTCCGGGCACACCGGATTTGGGGGGCCCCGAGGGTGGGCCCCTTCTTTCAGAACACCATTCTCTGCCTATGCACCCCTCTCCAAGCCTTCTTTCTGGAGGAGCCTGTCTGCCTCCCCCTCCCCAAACCCACAGCTTTGAACTTGTCATTGAACGACGGTAGGGCATTTGATCCTGTGGTCAGACACCAGATGGACCCAGGAGTGCACAAAGCAGACCCATTCGGGCGTTTGGAGGAACTCCAAGATAAACAAGACGCTGATGCCCAGGTGGCTACGATTTGAGGCGTCCTGAGGCCTTGACGAAGGGGAACCAGAAGCCAGGGCTCCAGGCAGAAGAGGGAGTGTTGGGAAAGCCGTAAGGCGGGCGGGGTTGCGGTCCGTGTCTCCTCCAGGGAGAGCCGCCAGTGGAACAGAGTTGTCCCGGGGCCCGGGCCATCCCAGGGCTGTTCTGGCCGCACTCCCTGCTCGATGGCAGGCGCCAAGCTCCTGCCTCTTTGGCAGCAGGGATGT
This sequence comes from Plecotus auritus, assembly GCF_963455305.1. Lineage (NCBI taxonomy): Eukaryota > Metazoa > Chordata > Mammalia > Chiroptera > Vespertilionidae > Plecotus > Plecotus auritus. The sequence goes on from NC_137772.1 coordinate 224,701,391, forward strand.
GCGCTTCACTGACATCCCAGGCAGCCTCGGGGGAGGTTACCCTGGTGGGAACACCCTCCCCCACTGGTATCTTTCAGGACTGAGTGAGGCCCTGAAACCCCGACGTGGCTGCCTGAGCAAGATTTGCAGCTTCCTGCCGGTGAAGGTCATGTCTTACGTGATGCTGCCCTGCATGCTGCCCCTGGAGTCCGCGGTCGCGGTGGTCCAGAGGTGAGCGCTGTGGGCGGTGTGGTGTCTCGGCGGTTGAGTGAGGATTAAGGGAGAGTCCACGTAAGGCCCCACGTCTGGGCCTGGCTCCTGTGCAGTGCAGGGGGGTCACAGTCTATAGGGTCTGTCCCTGAGAGGTGCCTCATGCTCAGGCCTGGCCCAAACCACCTCCTTTCTTTTTATTCATTTTTTATTGATTGATTTTAAAGAGAGGAAGGGGAAGGGGGGGGGGAGAGAAAGAGAGAGAGAGAGAGAGAGAGAGAGAGAGAGAGAGATCAACTTGTTGTTCCATCCCATTTATGCATTCATTGGTTGATTCCTGTATGTGCCCTGGCCGGTGATTGAACCCACAACCTTGTCCCATCCAGATGATGCTCGCAGCCAGCGAATCTGCCTGGTCAGGGCTGTCGCCTCCTTTGTCGTTGCTGCTGCAGGCTTGTCATTTCCTGTAGCTCCGCCCTTTTATTTGGGGACTCGAGGCAAACAGGTGTGCACCCAGAGTCCTGGGCATTGACTTCACTCAGCTTTCTTCCAGTTGACTTGGGTGTTTACCTTCTTTTTAGTGAGTTAATCTTGGGTGTGCATCTTATATTTTACTAGAGGCCCGATGCACGAATATTCGTGCAAGAGTAGGCCTTCCTTCCCCTGGCTGCCCGCACCGGCTTCCCTCTGGCACCCGGGACCCAGCCTTCACTCCGGCCCCGGCTTCGTCCGGAAGGACATCCAGAATGACATCCGGTCTAATTAGCATATTACCCTTTTATTATTATAGATTTTATTGTTTAAATTTATCTTTATTGTTGAAAGTATTACAGATGTCCCCTTTTTCCCCCCAGTGACCCCCTCCACCCTGCTCCCGGGTCCTCCCCAGGTCCTCCCCGCACTTCTGTCTGTCCATGGGCTATGCACACATAAATGGATTAGTTAATCTCTCCCCCCTTCCCTCTAAATACGTCAGTCTGTTGCCTACTTCGATGTCTAGATCTTTTTTGTTCATCAGTTCAGTTTATTTTATTCATTGGATTCCACATATGAGTGAGATCATGTGAAACTTGTCTTTCTCTGACTGGCTTATTTCACTTAGCATAATACCTCTATGCTGTCTCAAAGGGTATGAGATCCTTATTTTTTTACTGCTGTATGGTATTCCATGGTATAAATATTCCACAGCTTTTTTTATGACTTATCTGCTGATGGGCACTTGGGCTGTTTCCAAATCTTAGCTAGTGTGAATAACGCTGCTATGAACGTAGGGGCGCATGCATTCTTTCTGATTGGTGTTTCTGGCTTCTTAGGGGATATTCCTAGAAGTGGGATCACTGGGTCAAATGGAAGTTCCAGCCAAAACCGGTTTGGCTCAGTGGATAGAATGTCGGCCTGTGGACTGAAGGGTCCCAGGTTCGATTCCGGTCAAGGGCATGTACCTTGGTTGCGGGCACATCCCCAGTGGGAGGTGTGCAAGAGGCAACTGATCGATGTTTCTCTCTCATCGATGTTTCTGACTATCTATCCCTCTTCCTTCCTCTCTGTAAAAAATCAATAAAATATATTAAAAAAAAAATGGAAGTTCCATTTTCAGTTTTTTGAGGAAACTCCACACTGTTTTCCATAGTGGCTGCACCAGCCTGCATTCCCACCAGCAGGGCACGAGGGTTCCCTTTTCTCCGCATCCTCACCAGCACTTGTCGTTTGTTGATGGTAGCCATGCTGACAGGTGTGAGGTGGTACTGAATTATCGTTTGGATTTGCATTTTTCTGATGATTAGTGACATTGGGCATTTTTTCACGTGTCTCTTGGCCATTTGTATGTCCTCTTTGGAGAAGTGTCTATTCAGGTCTTCTACCCATTTTTTTTAATTGGAGTGTTTGTCTACCTACCATTTGTTGAGTTGGATGAGCATGTTATACATTTTTGGAAAACCCCTTAGCAGATGTATCAGTGGCCGCTATGTTCTCCCATGCGGTGGGCTCCCTTTTCGTTTTGATGCTGGTGTCTTTGGCTGTGCACAAGCTTTTATTTTGGTATATTCCCTCTTGTTTAGTTTTTCCTTTGTTTCTCTTGCCCTAGGTCAGTGGTCGGCAAACTGGCTCGCGAGCCACATGCGACTCTTTGGCCCCTTGAGTGTGGCTCTTCCACAAAATACCGCGGCCTGGGCGAGTCTATTTTGAAGAAGTGGCGTTAGAAGAAGTTTAAGTTTAAAAAAATGTGGCTCTCAAAAGAAATTTCAATCATTGTACTGTTGATATTTGGCTCTGTGGACTAATGAGTTTGCCGACCACTGCCCTTGGTGATACATTTTGAAGTCTATTTTGTCAGATATGAGTATTGCTACCCCAGGTTTTTTGTTTTTTTTTTTCTTTCATTTCCATTTGCATGGGAAATTTTTTCCATCGCTTCACTTTCATCCTGTGTGAGTCTTTTGTTCTGAGGTGGGACTTTATAGACAGCCTATATATGGGTTACATTTTCTACCCATTCAGCTACCCTATGGGTTTTGATTGGAGCATTTGAGCCATTTACACTTAAGGTTTAGTGGATAGGTACTTATTTGTTCCCATTTCTATTCTTTATGCCTGTGTTTCCCCCCAACCCCCGCTCCCATTTCTTCTTCTTACAACAGTCCCTTTAGCATTTCTTGCAGTTCTGGTTTGGTGGCAATAAACTGTTTTAGCCATTTTTTGTCAGCGAAGCTCTTTATTTCACTTTCAATTTGGAATGATAACCTTGCCGGTTAGAGTAGTCTTGGATTCAGTCCCTTGCTTTTCATTACTTTGTATACTTCATGCCAATCCCTTCTGGCCTGAAGTGTTTCTATTGAGAAATCAGCTGACTGTCATGGGAGCTTCCTTATAGGTAACTTTCTGTCTCTCTCTTGGTGCCTTTAAGATGCTTTGCCTTTAACATTGGCCATTTTAATTATGATGTACCCAGGTGTAGGTCTTTTGGGGTTCATCTTGATTGGGACTGCCTGTGTTTCCTGAACTTGAGTGCTTCAGTCCATCTTTTAAAGTCCAGTCCATCCTTCAAAATCCAGCTCTGTCCGCCCGCCCGTGGTGGGCCTCCCCAGGTCCCTTCCCGCCCCAACAAATTAGCCTCCTATCCCCACACCATCTTTCCCTGTGCGGAGGTTCAGGCATTTGTCAAAGCCCAGGCATGGGCCCTAGCCCGTTTTGCTCAATGGCTAGAGCATCGGCCTGCAGACTGAAGGGTCCTGGGACTGATTCCGGTCAAGGACACATGCCTGGGTTGTGGGCTCAGTCCCTAGCAGGGGCATGCAGGAGGCAGCCGATCCATGATTCTCTCTCTTCAGTGATGTTTCTATCTCTTTCCCTCTCCCTTCCTCTCTGAAATCTATTTAAAAAATTACAAAGAGTTCTGGGCCTTCACTCAGCTTAAAAAATAAAAAAGCCCCGCCGTGGGGTCCTTTTAGTGTCCAAGGACGGGAGTCTGTGGAGGCCGTGGCCAGGCTTCCTCGTGGGACTCGCACGCGGCCAAGCGCAGTCGCGCTGGTGGAGGGGTGGTGTCTCCGCTCCACGCTTCAGGCATCCTGCCTGGGACAAGTAACATCCGGGGAACCCAGCCTTCTCCTGTGATTCCCCCGGAAACCCCTCGAGCTTTCCTGACTAACGAGTGGCCTGAGTTTGGGGCGTTTAGGTTGGCTTGTCCGAATCCACCTTTGGAGGATTTATCAGATGGGGATGAGATGCGAGCTCGGCCATTTATCGGATCAAGGGGCCTTGTTGTTAAGCTGGCTGCCTTTTGTTCAGCTTTTATTTGGTTCTCTTCATTTGGCTTGTCTTCCGGCTGACATGGTGTGTGTGTGTGTGTGTGTGTGTGTGTGTGTGTGTGTGTGTGTCTGTCTGTGTCTGCTTTTATCCCTGCAGACTGGTGCTGTGGCTTCCCGACATTCCTGCCGACGTCCAGTGGATGCTGTCCATAAGCTTCCAGGTTTGTTCTCGAGGCATGACGCATCTGCTCCCCACTTCCTCGCGGGTGTAGATAGACAAAGAGAGAAAAGCTGTTGCTGTGTGTCGGTTACTCTTATTTAGTTTTATTTATACCCCGAAGCTCTGTCCTCTGACAGGGCCTAGAAGCCCAAAAGGAATGAGCACACCCAGCACCAAGGCCTTGGTTTCTAAACACCATTCCGCGCAAACGGGAGAAAACTCTGGGGAAATGACTGATTGCAGGGCCGAGCAGGACAAGCACCAGGTGAGCCGGGGACACCTGACGGCAGAAAGCAGGTGTTGAAGAAATGACGGGGACTTGTCCGAAGGATACAGGAGCCAGCTTGGCTGAATCTGAGACAGTTTGGACACCAAAACAAATCATGTGAATAACAGATCGTTCATGGGATAAGAGTCTGGCCCGGCCGGCGAGGCTCAGTGGATTGAGCATCATCCCGGGCACCAGAGAGTCTGTGAGTCGATAAATGAGATAAAGGAATAAGTAAGCGGAGGAGAAGTCAGAGCTCTCCCTCATGTTAAATGCTAAGGGATCACCGTTGGGAATGGACAATCCCTTTGCAAGATTCTCGGCACGAACGGCGTCAGCCAATAATCATCTATAGAGGCCAGGTACAGGATATTGACCTGGTTTCAGAGTATCGCCCTCACATTGGCTATTAATCACAAAAGTAAAAAATAGGTTGCAGTGGGTTACCCTTGCAAATACAACCATAACCAAGTATCCAAGTCACATTGTCCCAATAATGGGACAGACTGGCGTCACATGCCTCCAGATAGGATCCCCTAAGGGGGACAAGCATGGGAAAGACTGAATGGCCCTCCAAAGATGCCCCATCCTAACACTCAACCTGGAAATGTGTTCCCTTACGTGCCAAAGATCTTTGCAGATGTGATTAAATTAAGGATCTTAAAATAGGGAGGTTATTCTGGATTATCTGGGGGGGAGGGGCATGTAATTGTACTTCCACCTAACAAGTAGAGAGGGAGGCAAAGGTGTCTAAAGTTCCTGCCGCGCTGACTTTGAAGATGAGGGAGGGGCCACGAGCCAAGGAGTGTGGGCGCCTGCCTCTAAGAGGCAGGGAGGTGGGTTCTCCCTAAGGGCTCCAGAGGAAGGCAGCCCTGCGGACACTGTGACTTTAACCCAGTGAAACCCACTGCAGACTTCTGACCTCCCACCCTGTGACCTAGGAAATCCGCGGTTTTCTCAGCCACTTAGCTTGGGGTCATTTGTTCTCATGGCAACAGGAAACCAATACATACCACTTCTGTAGAATTCTGGGCCAAGATGCATAACTTGAGTGAAATTATGAGGAAACATAATTTAAGGGATTAAGTATGGTTAAGGGACATTCTACTAAATAACTTGCCTGTACCCTTTTCTTTTTGGTTAATCCTCACCTGAGGATATTGTTTCCATTAATTTTAAGAAAGAGGGGAAGGGAGAGGGGGAGAGAGGAAGAGAGAGAGCAAGAAAGGGAGAGAAACATCCATGTGAGAGAGACACATGGATTGGTTGCCTCCTGCAGGTGTCCTGACTGGGCCAGGGATCGAACCCGCAAACCACCTACCTGCCCTTGGACCGGGAGTCTAATCCACGACCCTTCCGTGTGCGGGCCAACGCTCTAACCACCTTGCCACCCGGGCCAGGGCACTTGAGTAAACTTAAGATCATGAAAGACAAAGGCAGTTTAAAGGACACTAAAGGGACATGGCAACTTAGTGCAGTCCCTGGCCCTAGACTTGAACCTGGCCTGAGGGACAATGGACAAACTTTATGTGTGAGCCGAGAATTAAACAAGAGCACTGTGTTGATACATTTCCCAAGTTTGCAAAGTCCTTGTTCTTGGGAAAAACACGGAGATATTTAGGAGTAAAGAGGCATGGTGTCCCAACCTCATTATTGTTCCAGAAAATAAACCTCTAGCGCGATCTACCCTTACCTCTACCTGCATGACTATCGTGACTATCGAGGAAAGATTCCTGTGGCAAAAGTCGCGGGTTGGAGAATCTGGGCGAAGGGCACGTGAGCCTGGGGTTTAAACATGTGGTCAGTGAGGCCCAGGCCCCTGGGAAACAGGAGAAGGAGGCGGCTGGCGGCCCCCAGACCCGGCAGTAGGCAGAAACTGCCCCTCCCTGCCCCCAGCTCCTGCTCCATCCTGGCTGCCTCATGAGCTCCTAAGGGGTCAGCATCTCCCCAGAGCGATCCCCCCAGAACCGGAGACCCAGATTGGAGAGTGGACTCGCGGCTCCCTGGGGCCCACAGAGGCCTCTGCTGGAGAGAAGTCACTGCCCCCCTAGGCCTCAGTCCCCCACTTGCAAGTGGGGAAATTGATCTGCAACCTTTGTAAGAATGAGGTCCGACTTAGCTCACACACGGCCCTGGGCTGTCCTGTGGCGATGGGTCCATCCATCCATTGGGAGAGGCTGAGTGCCAGGAGCTGCTGTGGCTTCGGTCACTGTGGACAAGGGGGAGCAGTTTGTGGGTCACAGCACGCACTAGGAGGCGTGTGTCCTGTGGGCGCACCTGCAGCACAGGCTGGTGGGCCGGGCTGGGCCCCTCCCCATGGCCCAGGCCCAGCATGGAGCCCGGGGCCAGGCGGTGCTTGTGCAAGGAACACGCTGTCCCAGGAGGTTGACAGAAAGAGGCAGCCTTGGGCGGGGGAGGCCTGCCTGTGGGCCCAGCTCCCTGGAGGCGGGCAGGGGGCAGAGAGCAGACCCAGGTCCCACTCAGGAGCCTAGGGGAGACCGCCCACAGACGCTGATCCAAAGTGCTCAGGCCACCGGCTCAGAGGCTTTGCCACGAGACCCCTGGACCCGGAGCTGCTCTGGACACACGGACGCGGGGCCAGCAGAGCTGCTGGGTGTTCAGGGCAGAGAGAGGCCCAGACCCAGACAGAGAGGCCAGGAGGGGGGTGGAGGGGGTACCCCAAAGGCTCCCTCAGCACCCAACTCCTTATGGTCCCAGGAAGGAGACAAGGGTGGCAAGTGCGTGTCAGGGGCCTTTCCAGGGCCGGGCACCGAGCTCGGCCCAGGCCGCCCTCCCAGTCCCGTGGAGCAGGACCTTATGCCCACTTCCCAGCTGGAGGGACCGGAGCCCAGAGACGCCAAATGGCTTGCCCTGCTGCTCCCCATCCTGCCGGCAGCACTGGAATAAACACTCCTGTGCGATCAGCCCTGTCTCTGCTTAACTGGCTGGAGGAGTGACAGGCCCGGACCCACTGGTGTCTGGTTTCAGGGGAGGGCCCCCTCCTGGCCCTCAGCTGCCCCAGCATCTCTCACGCTACCCGCCCGTGGACAGCTGGGCTCGATGGCCCGAATCCACGGCCGCTCTGTGAGCCCCGTCCTTGCCTCCAATGAGGGATGGGGTTACCCTCACCGCGCCCCTCTCCCTGGGGTAGGGGCACACCGCACTGTGGGGAGCCCGGCTTGGGAGGGTGTAGGGGTGCAGGAGGAAGTAGGGCCTGGACAGAGCACTGTACACTCACCAGGTTGTAAGGACTCAGTGTGGCTGAGTAGGGCCACCTTCGTGAGCTGGGGTGGGAGCAGCAGGGGGGCAGGGAGGGCAGAATCAGTGGGTAGCATGGACCCCTGGGAAAGTCCAGGTGACTGAGGTTCTATCTCTGTCCATCCTGCACTGACTCACCTGCGGGCAGGTCCGTGGGGCTGCGTGCAGGGGGCCCCAGCCGGGTGCAATAAAGCCTGTGATGGCTCTGAACGCTGGGAGGGACCCTACCTCATCGGAGGAAGCCCAGGACCCCCTCACCTGGGCCGGACTGAGAGAGGCTCCGCCTGAGACCCCGAGGGACCCTGGGGACCTCTAAGGACCCAATTCATCCTCAAGTCCCTTTCCCATCACCCCATCTCGGCCAGCCTTGCTAGTGAGGAGCCCTCCTTCCCCCGAGGCAGGGCTGACTGCTAGAATGTCCTTCCCTGTCCCCTCGACTGCTGGTTCCAGCCCAGCCTTCTGAGAGCCCGCAGCAGACTCGCCCCCTCTGCCTGGGGCAGCCTTGCAGAGACGGGTACCGGGGACCCCAAACAGGATCTTCTGCCACGGTGTGTCAGCCCGGGGCCCAGGGTCCTCTGACCCTGGCCCCGGGGGTTGGTGGAACTCTAAGAAGCCAGATGCAAGACCCAGCACGGAACACGCCCTCCCGGGTGACTGCGGCTGCAGCTGGTGGTACCTCCTGCACTGACCCTGCTCCAGTTCAGGTGGCCTCGGGGCTTGGCCTTGGGGGACGCCTGTCCCGCTGAGAGCTCGCGGGCTGTTTCCAGCCCCTGAGATGCCCACCTCCTTCAGGAAGGCTGCCGAGCGAGCGCCACGCCTGCTCCGCGCCCACCCCCCTCCCCTTCAAATGGAGAACAGCGCCGACCAATAGAAACCGAAAGCAAGCCTCATCTGTTTCTTTCCATTTTCTAGCCAGAAAATGAGGTTGTCTTCCATAATGGATTTTATCTAACTCAGTAAATCCAAAACATTGCCATTTTGACTTGTCATAAATACAGAAAAAGTATTGTAAGAGAATTTATTCTTTTTTTCCGCCGTCTTCTAAACCTTTTGCTCTGAAAATGCATCTCACTCCAGATAATACATTCTCAACGGCTGAAGTGAAGGGTAACCCACCAAAACAGCACACTGCGTTTAATGGGAAAGCACGTCACGTGGTTGCGGTTTGTCCGCACATCCTGCCTCCCAGGCTGGTGTCTCTGAGACAGTGAGCAGGAGGCTGCCTCCAGGGAGCCCGCCTTCCAGCGAGGGAGACACTCGGCGGAGGGTGGGGGGAGAGGCGGGGCGAGGGGGGGGCGGTTCGGGGCCAGGTGTTCCGTGGGGACAAGACCCGGGGCCTTCAGAGAGAACGCCACATTGTAGCTGGGGCCTTGGGGGTTAAGTGAGCATTCGCCAGGCAGGGAAGCGGAATGGGGAGCAGGGGGAAGAGGCTGAGCAAAGGCGCTGAGGCAGAGAGGGGTACGGAAGGGTGCGGGTCCCCTGGGGCAGGCTTGGGGGAGGGGGTGAAGGCCTGGGGCTGTCGGGGCTTCTGTGTATTTTGTGCATCAGGAATTGGGATTTGCAAATTTGGGGATGTCTGTCTGAGATCTGCTGGAGATGGTTACCCGGAGGCCACCTCCTATGGAACCTGGGTTCACCCCCACAGGGCACTGAAGGGCCCCCAGACTCTGGGGGTGGGGGGGTGGGGTGGGGAAGGCCACTGCACAACAGGTGAAGGCCAAGCTTGTTCCAGGCCCTGAGGACACTCCGCTCCACCCCTGGGTCCCTCCTGCCGGCCCCATTCCGCCTCTCCCTCCGTCTAGGGAGGTGCCTGGGAGGTGAATGGGGCTTCCCGAGGCTGGAAATCACCAGTTTGACATGATTGCATCAGTACGTTCACTTGCAAAACGCTCGCCCAGTTGTTCATTCAAGACCAGTGCACTTGGCCTTGTGTGTGTGCCCTTCAGCCCTGGAAGGGGTGGCTCATTGGTTGGGCACTGCCCAGCGCACTGAAAGGTTGCTGGTTCCCTGCCAGTTCAGGACACATGCTGCAGTTGTGGGCTCCGTCCCCTAGGGGGCGTGCAGGAGGCAAATGCTCAATGTTTCACTCTGACATTAGTTTCTGTCTCTCTCTCCCCGCTCCCTTCCTCTCTAAAAATCAATAAAAACTATTTTAAAAATAACAAAAAACAAAAACAAGACCTCACTTTAAAAAGTTGAAATATGAGCCTCTCCTTCCAGGCGCCAGGCTCTAACAAGTCCCCTCCAAGCACGGCCTCTGCCTCCTGGACCCCACCTTTTCTTCCCTGGGAGCCCCACCGTCCCCTCCCTTTTCTTGGGGAGAGCACTACTGAGGGCCCCAGTGCCTCAGCACCTCGGAGGTGTGCTCGGCCCACGACGCGAAGGTCATTTCTGAAGCCTGGGTTCACGTCCGGCCTCACCCGCTGCTCACCTCTTGACCCTGGCTCCGCCGATGGACAGTCAACACCTTGGTTTCCTCCATCGGTAAATGGGGACGTGACGTCCCTCACAGGGTTGTCATGGGGATTGAAAGGGTAACGTTTGTGAAGCACCTGGCAGGGCCCTGGGGCGTGCCAGTTACCACTGAATCCCTTACATCCCTGTCACATCAAGTGGACGGGTGTGACACCTGCCCCAGCCAGAGTCCGGGAGATTTCAGACTCAGCCGGGGAGACAGGTGCAAATACCCAGTGTGACCAGTCTGATGACAGACACAGACAGAGGCCAAGGCCCAGGAAGGACATAGGTGCGTCAGGTCAGGGTGGCCATCTGCCTCAGCAGGGACCTCCAGGAGGCCCTCAGCCTGGCACATGGCCACTTCACCAGCGCAGGGTGGATGGAGAGAGGCCAACGATGGGATGGGCGAAGGTAGCTCTGGGGCCTGTGAGGCCGAGCTGGAGAGCACTCGTGTGGCCCAGCGAGAATAGCAGCCCCGGGGTGCTGGGACAGCTTGGCACACTGCCATAGGCGTGGGGGAGCCCTGAAGGCACAGGGCACTGGAGCTGGGGTCTGGAGTCAACCCAATAGGGTAAGGAGTGATGGACAGGCTGGCTTCCCGCGGTGGCATCTCCGTGGGCGTTGAAGGGTGAGTAGGAGTTCGTCAGGCAGATGGCAGGCGGGGAGCAGAGGACTGGGTCTGGGACCCAGCTGGGTCAACTTGGCAGACATGCATGGGTTTGGTAAGTGTTGATCCAGCTGGTTCCCCACTCAGAGGCTGACACCAAGAAAGCTCCAACAGCACTCAGTCTGAGTCACAGGCCCCACCCCACTCACTCTGGAACCTGGGCACCTTCCCCTAGGCCCATTGAACTCTACATGTTAAATGTGAGTGTGAGAACAGGAAAAAAGGCCTTTCTTTTTCTTTGCTGAGGCCTTCCACAATTATGAGATGCACCTGGTAATTAAACTCCAAGATGGTTAGCTCCTCTGCGTCAAACAGCCCCTCTGCTCAAACTGTAAGACAAGAGAACTTACTCTCAAGGCTACATTCTTGCATACCCCTCCTCCCTGCTGGATTACAACTCAGGGATAATAAGTAGAAAGTTCCCTTCCCTCCTCCTCTTCAAACCAACCAGCCCCTTTCGAACTCTTCATAACTTTTACTCTGAGCATGTCTTACAGGCTTGGGTGAAGATGCTGATAAAGACACCTTGCTCAGACCAAAAAAAGCAAAGTTTTCAAAGACAATCCACACAATGTCTGCTCAACTCCAGGCCCAAATCGCCCTCCCTTCCTTGTCACCTAGCAACAAACAGCAGCCAAGGCTTTAAAAGGGGGAGCAGCTTTTTGTTCTTTGCCCTTGTGTTGATTAGCAATGCACCTCCCTTTCTCTTTGGTGAAAGTAAAATAAACATCCTCTCTGCATCCCTTCTTTTAGTTGTGAATTCTTTCACAGCCCAAGTCACTGCCCAGAAGCCTAACATTAAAGATTTTTTTTTTTTGGCGGGGGGCGGGGGTGGGGGCATTGAGGAGAGTATCCAGATCAATCCAAACTTTCACTTCTGTCTCTGGGGAAAAATTTTTTATCCAACTATAAGAGAACATTTATTTGGTAATTCACAGTGGTGGTTTAAAAAAGTAACTCCTAGAATATATGGGCTTATGAACCAAGTTACAGAGGTAAAGGATGGGCCCTTGGAGCTTGGGAACGGGAAGGTAGTGGTAAGGGTCCTGGGAGAAGAAGGAGGGGGAGGAGGAGGGTGTGTTCGTGCTCCCAGGAGGGAAAGTGCCAAAAGAGGTTTTTTTAAATCCATTGACATGGAGGTTCATTCACCAAGTTCTCCAGAGCCCCACAGGTGCCTCCGATGAGGAGTGGTCTTAAATGGCAGGCCTTGTGGGCCGGCAGGTATGGCTGTCAGGTGCGGCTTTCCTCATCCCGAAGACACTGCATCAGCCCTCACTTCCCTGACTTGGAGTTTGAGATTCGGGGAACCTGCCTGCGGGTCCTTTGGAAGGTGGGGAAGCTGGGCACCGCCTTGGCCTCCAGCTGGGCTCCGAGGGCTCCAGGTGGCTCACTCTCCGTTCTTCCTTTGTAACCAGACATGGGCTGTGTGGCCCGCGGAGCTCCAAAGAGGAAACATTGCAAAAGAGAGGATTACAAAACTCCTCTGGCATGACACCCAGGGTGTTCTTCCCTGTCATCAAAATGCGCTTCCTCCCTTTGTCCACCTTCTCCTTGAACTCTGCCTTTCTTTTTCTCATGAACATCTTTTTTCCATCGTCACTCAAGGATATGTTTGTGTGTTTGTTTTTTGTTGACTCTAGAGAGAGAAAAGGAGAGGGGGAGAGAGAGAAACATCAATGTGAGAGAAACATCAATTGGTTGCCTTCCATATGCACCCTGACCAGGGATTGAACCCACAACCCAGAATGTGCCCTGACCAGGAATCCACCTGAGACCCTTTGGTGCCCAGGATGACTCTCCAGCCAACGAACTGAGCCACACGGGCCAGGGCCGAACAGTTTATTTTGGAATAATTTCAGTAGTGATGAAACGTTGCAAATGTAGTTTTCATAGACCCTTCACCCAGCTCCCCTGGTGTTCATGTCTTACAGAACTCCGTTCCTG